>NC_068317.1:5315749-5657249 GCF_025860055.1 Xyrauchen texanus
ACTATTCATTTTAAATGTGTGTATCTCTGCTAACAGATCATTTTGTAAACTTTTTGGAGTACAGTAGCATGTACATTGCCTCAACTAAACTAGATGTGAAATAAAAGACAAAAAATCTCACTGTTTTAATTATAGTGCCTTTAGAGAAGCTTTTAAATGTTCATCAGAGGCAGAAGTCTTGCAATACTCAAAGATGAATTGTACATGGGAGATTCATGTTTTTGCATACATTGGAAGTAAACAAAAATTAAAATCTATAAAAATACAGACCTTTATTTTTTGGCACAAAGAAATGAAGACATAAAATAGTCACTTCACAAATGTTTAACTGATTCTTGAAGAGGTAAGAAAGCTGACAGATATGTGGACACCATCTTGAATGTGTTAAATCCCAAACCAGTGGAATCCACATCAGAACGAGGACAGAAACTCACTCAAGGAGGCTCATCCAACCGTGAGTACATTTACTTTACGGTAATAGTGCATACATATCAAGATATAGTTATTTTTGATGTAGTAATGCCTATTTTGGATAATCCAGTAGATTAAATACTTTCCTAAAAAAAAGGTACTTCATCGCATTTCATTATATGCTTTTAATTTCCTTTTCTTTAGTTTTGTATAAAGTACCCAATCGTCATGTCAAACAGTAAAAGTAAAGATATCTTTATGGATGTTGGCTCAAGTAAATGTTCAAGTTGCTCATGAGAAAAGTACTTGAGTTAAACAACATAACATAACTGACTAAATGTACCCAAGTATCAGAAGTACAAATAAATAGCATAACTTGTGGCTAACCACGTGTTGTTTGGGGTTTTTGATTCAGATTTGAAAATCAATTTGCAAAAGGAATAATTTAGATTTTCAAACCGATTTGACTGATTCAAAAGAATCAAATGGTTCAAAATATTCAACCCAAGTCATTTTTGTTTGGAGAAGTGTTCAGAGGAAAATTATACATTTTCTAATCAAATGTATTGATGTAAAAGTCTACAGAAATATTTATACTAGTTCATTAGAAATATATAAAAAAACATTTTTTTAATATAAAAACTAACATTATAAAACCCATAATTCATACTCAAAATTTTGATTTGATGAGCCAAATTTTAAGCCATTGTGAAACCGGCAATGTACACCTAATATCAACACATTAAATAATTATGCATGTATATTTTATATTAATGCAGCAACTACTACATTCTGCTTCACTTTGTGCCTAAAAACACTTAAAAGTGAAAAGTGCTTCCATGTTTTGACTCTTTAAAAACCTGTCCCGTTCTTTACAGTATATCAAAATCTTTACCAGTTAAATGGTCGACACATGAGCCAAAAGTGTCATAGACACACCACAAAATGACGTAGTTTCTACAATTGTGTTCTTATCTCACATTTGCTTTTATGACACTATCTATTAGGTTTAGGTTTAAAGTTTTGGTTAGGGAGGTTGGTAAAACTCGATAGAGCATTAACATTGAAAACCCGTCTGTATGGGAGAATATTTAACCCATCACCTGGAAACTGGCACAAGACATGTAAGGAACTATGTAATCTAATTTTGCCAAAATGTCGCCACATTCATGCAATTTTCATGGGACTGAGCTATTTGAAACATTTATACCGTTTTGTGGTTCAGTCATACCGCCAAGTTATAGGCTTAAATATTTAATAAATATTTAATAAAATTCATTTTTAGAAATGCAAGACTTATTAGCTAGGATCCAGAGTTTTATTCAGATCACATACAGTTGACATGCTAACCAATTCACAGCCCAGCGGAAACACATAAATACATTCCCATAGCTAGCGGCTAGTCTGGCCATGATAATATTAAACCTAGAGGATTTTTTTTCTTGTCACAAATGGTCATTACTGACATTAGCAGTCTAACAGAGGGTAAGCCCTGCTGCAGTGGGACAGTCTGAACATGGTGCCGAGGTACTGTTGGGTGGTGGGGGGTGGACCTCCTCAAGTAGCACCTGCTTTGCTTGTTTACGCTGTCACTGCATGGCCTGAATTGGGCGCGCAGGGGTCTTTTAGAGTTTAGATGTGCCTTTGAAGCCCTCTTTGATTTTTAGAATATGCACACGATCAATAAGAGCCTGGACTTCAAAGAGGTTTGTGGTCTTCACCTGCTGCTGGTCACCAGGGTTGAAGACTTTCCAGTCCCATACAGAGACTAAACAAACCAACAGCAAAAACAGACACAGATGAGCTAATAAAGTGAGAACAACACAGAAAATGCAACCTTGTTAAGTGGACCTTCAAAAGCTATTAAACGTTTAATTGTCAAGACTGTCCCTTCAAAACATTTACCATGGATCTCACAGTTTCTGCTAGAAAAAAATATACTTAGAAGAGCTGTGATTGCTGTGATGTGATTGTTAATAAAAATAAAATGGTGGTAACTAAGTATTATCCACTACTATTATCAACTAATAATAATAATAAAAAAGTAATGATCCCAAACTTTTTTAGTGGTATGTATTAGCTAATGCAAGCATACTATTGCTTATACTTTGAGTTAGGGTGGATTGCAAACCCCCCTTTTTCAAAAATGATCAAACTTTGGTGTGTAACTTGGGGCCTGTTTTCATAAAAAATTATATTACGTGGTGCATTACACATATTCAAGCATATCCAATAGGTCTTATTTAAAAAAAAAATCTAAATTACGTCACTGCAGGGTAAAGTTAGTTCCACTACGGATATGTGGCTTTTACATTAGCAAACACTTGTCTGATACAACACTTCTTACCTCTTCTGTACTGTTTGATTTCAAGATGTTTTAACTGATTAGGCCACTCATACTGCTGACTTTGTTTGGGATTTTAGGCTCAAATGTACCTCCAGGTAATTCGAAGTCATTGGCTCCCATGCCATTAACAGACATATTTAGTCATGCATGCATTTCAATGCTCACATATATGTATGATTATATCATTGTACGACCCGCATCCTCCTGCATGGAAATTATATTTGTCTTCCCTATACACTATGCATAATTTAATATAAATCTTCTGGTAAGAAACCTAATGAAGATTTATAACGAAACCTGTTTGAGTCTCTAGTTTCATCCGATATGCCTTTTTGAAAATGTAAGCGATTTATTGCAAAATGGCATGCTGTTAAAACTTATGACTTCTTACGAGGACTAGAAGCCTTTTTTCCCAATTAGAAACCCTATATTCACTTCTACTGAGAATGAATGGGTTCATCCAAAAGCTGAAACATTTTACTTTCAAAGGCTTTATATGGTGTTAGGATGAAAATAAGATGCATTTCAAACTGTTCTGAGACCAGTGCATGGTGTACCAGTGTACTTTCTATTACTTCTTCAGCACTGGTAGATTTTTTTCTGTCAGTATAGTAACACATAATACACATGTTAAAAATACATTCTCTGAAAAACCCAAATATCTTACGCAGTGTTGTTTCTAAAAAAAGATCAATCAAATTGATTTTTAGATATTTTTACAGGAAAACAATACAAAAATTATTAACAAGAATATGATTTTTGCCCTAATATCAAAGGTCTTACTAGAAAAAGAAAATATTTCTTGATAAATAAAAATGATAATGTCTGGTAACATGTGCATGTAAAATGGCTAGAAATAGCATTTTAGCTTAGCGTAACACTGACAATTTATACAAGGTTTATTTCTATTTCTTCTGCTCCAAACTTACTTCTCTGTTTGCTCGTTGAATGTAACACATCATAAGAAAGTGTTTCACCGCTGTTCAAATGCACTTTGGATCACATCATTTATATGTATAAATGTTTTCCATCTGAAAGGATTAAAAATTAAATGAAACAAATGACAATAAAATGCAAAGTAATCCCTTCAGTAATCAGAATACATTTTGTAACTGTATTCTAATTAACAATGATTTAATTGTAACTGTAGTGTAATACAGTTACTTATATTTGGTATTTTAAATACGTAATCCAGTTACATGTATTCTGTTACTCCCCAAACCTGAGTACATTTATAAGATATATACTGTATACACTGGCAGCCAGAAGTTTGGAATAATGTACAGATTTTGCTTTTATGGAAAGAAATTGCTACTTTTGTTCACCAAAATGGCATTCAACTGATCACAATGTATAGTCAGGACATTAATATATAATCAGGACATGTGAATAATTACTATTACAATTTGAAAAATGTTCAGACCTTCTTAAACTACTTTAAAGAATTATCATAAAAAAACTCAATTGGCATGGGCGAACTGGCCATATGGAGAACCGGGACTTTTCCACAAAACGGGCTGGCTGAAGAGGGCCGCAAAATGGTGCCACGATATGCCGAAGGGGGCAGCGATATGTAGAAAAAGACAGCAACTAGTTTTGTATGTGCGAGCACCATTCAGAAATTTTAAAAATCTTTATAGATTTCACAGTAGCAACAATATTTGTATTTGCTATTGTATTTTGTCAGAAACTGTTCTCACGATTGCACATTTTAGTAAGGGAGGAAAGGGTGCTGAATCAACAAAATGGTGTAAGTTAAGCACAATTCAAAGAATGATGCTCTCTGGTGGTGCTTTCCTTCTGTGCAAAGAGTGTTATAGAATCATGGCAGCCTTTCTGCACACTTCAAAGGGCCTTTGATTAATGAATCATATTTGACATTCACTTTAATGTCATGAGAAGGCACTCAAAACATCACAAATATTCCTCAAGAATAGCTTAATAAAGAGCTGAGAATCCAGTCAAGTGGCAGCAAAGGTTAAAGCAGTGGATTGTAATACGTGTTATCTAAATAAACCCTGGAGACGATTATCCTTTAAATCTGTAGAACCCATGATACGTCTGTCATATCCATGTGAATACTCTTTATTACACATTTTCTTAATCTCATCCAGTTAGTGAAGGGGAGGGCTTTGAATAACAATGACCAAACTCCTCCACAAAGCTTCTATTCAGAAGCCAATAAGCTGTAAATGCAAACCAAGCTTGTCATGTGCAATCACATTTTTTTTTTTCAGCACTTTTTTTTGTTATGTGTATCTGAAAGTAATTCAAAAATGTAACTTCTTCAAACTGATTCATTTATGTCATGTTTAAAAAAAATAATAAAAAAATAAAAAGCATTCATCACATTCTGGAATAAAGATTTGATCATGGCTCAGTCATCAATCCTCAAGCAGTATTATGCCTCTGACGTGCACACACAAGTTAGCTCGCAGGCGACTGACTTTTGATTACAGTGATTCTTTGTTATAAAAATGACAGATCGTGCACATTTATACAAAATGTATTGCACATTAAATTTACATTTGATGTTTAAACTCATAGGGAAAAATACATAGAATTTACACACTTTTTATGTACAGTATATTAATTAATATGGAGGTTAAAAAGTCTGCATTGATGAGCAAAAAAAAAAAAAAAAAAACACATCACAGGGAACAGAAATGCTCCCTTAATTGGCAAAACACCTTTGAATTAGAGCGAGGGGTGTGCATCACAGAGTTTAACACAATCAGCAAGACCTAAACCAGTTTCATTCCTCCCACCTAGCATTAATGACCACGGGCAGGTGTTTTCATAATGATAGGTGTGCACTTTCAATTCAATAACAAATTTCCATCTAATTGAATTGAATAGTCTTGAAGAAAATGTAATTAATAAAACTTGCATTTTGTAAGATTTATACATTTTATTTAGTTAACGATTAGGCAATTAAATTAGATGAAAATGTTTTATTCAATTGAAATGGATAAACCTTGAAAATAAGCTAACATATTTTTTTGAGTGTGGTGGAGGCAGGTTACCTCCTTTGGCCCAGCATAATGGGCATTGGGCTGGGACACTCGCATAATTGACCAGCAAGCTTTCAATTTTCAATTCGCCATTCAAGGACCAAGACTATGTGCATCGAAACATATGAAAAGGCCCTATTCAAACATGCTAATGGGATTGTGTATCCCACAATGTGCGAGGGGTGACTGGAAACTTCCTGAGTAGTGAAGTCTGTGGTGGCTAGCTTTTAATTGAATGGCAGTGCTTGTTATTCATACTGTGAGCTCATTAGGTAAGACTAAACACCATTGGGCAATGTCATTTTACAGATTTGTTTAAAAATAAAAAATGTGTCTCTCCAATATCTAATTTTAGAATACAATGGAGTAAAAAGTTAAAATATAATTTATGAAAAGGGGTCAATGATAATGCCTAATTTTTTTCAAAAATACATTAAAATGCCATTTCTGTGATGAACATGTTTTTAAAATTTTTATTTAACATTGATTTAGATATTTTTGTGGGACTTGTGTGTAAGGGGGTTAAAGGAAAGGAGGAAGACGAAAACCGGCTTACTGTTATGCTTGAGTAACGAAGCAGACGAGGAGATGCGGATCCAAACGCAGTTGAACTTTATTAGATGAACAACACAGGAAAAACACAAAGTAACAACCCACGATGGGGAAATGAATCATAAACTGAGTGAGCTGACCAAGGTAAACACGAACAGGGAACTCGGGAGGGGAAGATACACCGGGTTAACATCAAACAACGATCGATCGAAGACTGAACAAAGACACGGGTATAAATACACAAACATGGGAAAAGGGGCCAATGAAAGAACAGAACTCAAACAAGATAACAAGGTGATTAACAGGAACCAAAGGCAAATTAACAAGGGCAGGTGCAAACAATGAACAGTGAACACAAGACTATGGAGGTACAAGCGTGACAAAAGTGAAAACTAAGGAATACCAAAAGTGACAAAATCACAAACAAAGGGCAACAGAGGGACAAGACAGGGTAACTGTTACATAGCCCCCCCCCTTAAGGATCGGATACCAGACGATCCTTGATAACAAACAAAAGACAAAACTCCACAAGAACAACATGAGGGCACCAGGGGCAAACAGACAGTACAAGTGGGCACATGGGCAGACAGGCAGACCAGGGGGGTACACTGGGCAGATAGGAAGTCCGGGGGGGAAATGAGACAGTCCACGAGGGCACGAATGGAGATGAGAGTTAGGGGGCCAGGGAGGTATCGACCGGGCAGGGACAGGTTTTGATGGTCTGGGAGCTGGCCACCGGGCAAGGACAGGTTTGGGGAACCTGGGAGGAGGCCACTGGACGGGGACTGGGTCAGGAGGCCAGGAGAGAGGACTCAGGACGGGAACAGGGTCAGGAGGCCTGGGTGGAGGCCACGGGACAGGGACTGGATCAGGGGGCCTGGGGAGAGGCCACGGGACTGGGGCTGGGCCAGGAGGTCTGGGGAGAAGCCACAGGACAGGGACTGGGTCAGGGGGCCTGGGAGGAGGCCACAGGACGGGAACAGGGTCAGAAGCCCCGGGAGGAGGCCACAAGACAGGGACCGGGTCAGGAGGCCTGGGAGGTGGTCGTGGGCCAAGGGCCGGTTCAGGGGACCTGGGAGATGACCACAGGACAGAGGCCGGTTTTGGTGGCCTAGGAGATGGAGTGGCCACAGGGGAGGCCGGGCGGAGCCGCGTGAGGCGGAGCCAAGGAGGACCTCTGAGGCGGAGCCGAGGGAGGTGATGGCTCAGAAGGCCCAGAAGGCGGAGCTGAGGGAGGCTCAGGAGGTGGAACCGAAGGAGGCTCAGGAGGCGGAGCCGGGGTAGGCGGCGCCGTGGGAGACTCTAGGAGCGGAGACCAGGAAGACTCTGGAGTCTCTGGGGGCAGAGACGTAGGAGGCTCTGAGGGTGGAGCCGTCGAAGGCTTGAGTGGCTTGAGAGGCGGTGCCGGAGGAGGCTCGGGAGGCGGAGCCATAGGAGGCTCGGGAGGCTCTGAGGGCGGAGCCGCCGAAGGCTTGAGTGGCTCGAGCGGGCGGAGCCGTAGGAGGCTCGGGAGGCTCGGAGGGCGGTGCCGCCGAAGGCTTGAGTGGCTCGGAGAGGCGGAGCCGTGGGAGGCTCGGGAGGCGGAGTCATAGGAGGCTCGGGAGGCTCTGAGGGCGGAGCCGTAGGAGGCTTGAGTGGCTCGAGAGGCGGAGCCGTAGGAGGCTCAAGAGGCTCTGGGGGCGGAGCCGTCAAAGGCTTGAGTGGATCGAGAGGCGGAGCAATAGGAGGCTCTGGAGGCGGAGCCGTAGGAGGCTCTGGGGCGGAGCCACAGGAGGCCCCGTAGGCGGAGCTGCAGGAGGCTCGAGAGGCTCTGGGGGCGGAGCCGTAGGAGACTCGGGGGGCGGAGTCCTGGAAGGCTTGAGAGGCGGAGCCCTGGAAGGCTCGAGAGGTTCGAGAGGCGGAGCCCTGGAAGGCTCGAGAGGCTTGAGAGGCGGAGCCCTGGCAGGCTCGAGAGGCTTGAGGGGCGGAGCCCTGGCAGGCTTGAGGGGCGGAGCCCTGGAAGGCTCGAGAGGCTTGAGGGGCAGAGCCCTGGAAGGATTGAGAGGCGGAGCTCTGGGAAGCTCAGGGGGCGGAGCTCTGGAAAGCTTGGGAGGCTTGAGAGACGGAGCCCTGGAAGACTCGAGACTTGAGGGGCGGAGCCCTGGAAGACTCGAGAGACTTGAGGGGCGGAGCCCTGGAAGACTCGAGGGTCTTGGGAGGCGGAGCCCTAGAAGGCTCGAGAGGCTTGAGAGGTGGAGCTCTGGAAAGCTCGGGAAACTCGGAAGGCGGAGCTCTGGAAAGCTTGGGAAACTCGGAAGGCGGAGCTCTGGAAAGCTCGGGAAACTCGGAAGGCGGAGCTCTGGAAAGCTCAGGAAACTCGGAAGGCGGAGCTCTGGAAAGCTCAGGAAACTCGGATGGCGGAGCTCTGGAAAGCTCAGGAAACTCGGAGGGCGGAGCTCTGGAAAGCTCGGGAGGAGGAGCCCTGGAAGACTCGAGAGGTGCTGGCTCTTGGACGATCGAGGCTTCTGGTGCTGGCTCTTGGACGGTCATGGCTACTGGCACTGGCTCTTGGACGGTCTTGGCTACTGGCTCTGGCTCTTGGACGGTCTTGGCTACTGGCTCTGGCCCGTGGACGGTCATGGCTACTGGCACTGGCTCTTGGACGGTCATGGCTTTAGGCACTGGCTCTTGGACGGTCACGGCTACTGGCTCTGGCTCTGGGACGGTCACGGCTACTGGCTCTGGCTCTGGGACGGTCACGGCTACTGGCTCTGGGACGGTCATGGCTACTGGCTCTGGCTCTGGGACGGTCACGGCTACTGGCTCTGGCTCTGGGATGGTCAAGGCTACAGGCGCTGGCTCTGGGACGGTCGAGGCTACAGGCGCTGGCTCTGGGACGGTCGAGGCTACAGGCGCTGGCTCTGGGACGGTCGAGGCTACAGGCGCTGGCTCTGGGACGGTCGAGGCTACAGGCGCTGGCTCTGGGACGGTCGAGGCTACAGGCGCTGGCTCAGGGACGGTCGAGGCTGCAGACCGGGGCCGGCGTGGGCTCTGGCTCACAGACCGGGGCAGGCGTGGACCGGGAGGCGGAAGCCTGTCTTCTCCTCCTCCTCCGGGCAGACGAAGAGGGCCGCGCTGGCTCGTTGACAGGCGTGAAAGGACGAACCACGGGCGAATGGAGGGTCAATACTGTGGGAGGCGCTACGGGGTTCTCCTCAATGATGTCCACTGTTAAAGGAGAACCGCAGGCCTGTAGGGTCTCCTCAACGAACGCGCGGAGCGTCCAGTCGCGCGTTGCCGGTGGCAACCGCTCCTTCAGCCCGTCACTCAGGTTGCCTCGGAAGAAGACCACAAGGGAGGAATTAGGGAAGTCTGAAACGTTTGCCAGAACAAGAAAGTCGTGGATGTGGTCTTCTATCGGTCGGTCCCCTTGCTTCAGGCAGAGCAGTTCGTAGTTCGCTCTTTGAACCGCTGGATCCATGTTTTGGGTCAATCGTTCTGTTATGCTTGAGTAACGAAGCAGACGAGGAGATGCGGATCCAAACGCAGTTGAACTTTATTAGATGAACAACACAGGAAAAACACAAAGTAACAACCCACGATGGGGAAATGAAACATAAACTGAGTGAGCTGACCAAGGTAAACACGAACAGGGAACTCGGGAGGGGAAGATACACCGGGTTAACATCAAACAACGATCGACGAAGACTGAACAAAGACACGGGGTATAAATACACAAACATGGGAAAAGGGGCCAATGAAAGAACAGAACTCAAACAAGATAACAAGGTGATTAACAGGAACCAAAGGCAAATTAACAAGGGCAGGTGCAAACAATGAACAGTGAACACAAGACTATGGAGGTACAAGCGTGACAAAAGTGAAAACTAAGGAATACCAAAAGTGACAAAATCACAAACAAAGGGCAACAGAGGGACAAGACAGGGTAACCGTTACACTTACCAATATAAATAATATTTAATTAAATAAAAAGACTCACACAAACACATACAGGGATGCTGCCTGTAATTCACTCTCTCTCTCTCGATCTGTCGTCACTGGCTGCATTTATCCCTCGCGCGCCCCATCAGGCTGATTGGAGACCGGGCGCGCGTCATTCCAGCCCGGCCCTGCCCTCTTCCGCTCTATACTCCTCCCGCCATTACCTCAGGCTGGGGAGCCTTTTTATTATTATTAATAATAAAATATTTGAAAATGAGACAAATAGACAAAGGTTCAAGACTATGTACTTAACATCTTTAATGCGGGTCACCATATACAGTATATACACACACTGGTGGCCAAAAGTTTGGAATAATGTACATATTTGCTTTTATGGAAAGAAATTGGTACTTTTATTCAACAAAGTGGCATTCAACTGATCACAATATATAGTCAGGATATTAATAACATGAAAAATTACTATTATAATAAGAAACAAATGTTCAGAACTTCTTAAACTACTATAAAAATTTCTCATAAAAGAATCCTCCATGTGCAGCAATGACAGCTTTGCAGATCTTTGGCATTCTAGCTGTCAGTTTGTCCAGATACTCTGGTGACATTTCACCCCCCACTTCCTGTAGCACTTGCCATAGATGTGACTGTCTTGTCGGGCACTTCTCACACACCTTACAGTCTACCTGATCCCACAAAAGCTCAATGGGGTTAAGATCCATAACACTCTTTTCCAATGATCTGTTGTCCAATATCTGTGTTTCTTTACCCACTCTAACCTTTTCTTTTTGTTTTTCTGTTTCAAGTGTCTTTTTCTTTGTGATTCTTCCCATAAGGCCTGCACCCCTGAGTCTTCTCTTTACTGTTGTACATGAAACTGCTGTTGAGCGGATAGAATTCAATGAAGCTGTCAGCTGAGGACATGTGAGGTGTCTATTTCTCAAACTAGATACTCTGATGTACTTATCCTCTTGTTGATGAGTTTCTAGAGAAAGCTGTTTCATTTTTGACCTAATATTGACCTTAAAGGGGTCATGACATGAGAAACCAAATTTGCCTTGATCTCTTGGTATATAAGAGGTCTTTTTATCATTAAAACGTCCTGCAAGTTTAATATTTTAAGACGTCCTCCCCATTCTAAACGAATCATTTATTTAATCAAGCTCAAAATACAGCTCGTTCTGGATTCATGGTTAGAAGTGACGTGTCGGTTAGAAGTGACGTAACAGCGTTTGCATATGACCGCCTCCAGCACAAGATAACTACGCTTTAAGCGCAAGACAACTACGCTCATTTCAGTATCGCCGTGCGCCTCACAAGTGTTCAGTCGATGGACAGCGAGCTCTGACAGAGACTACTTGTGCACAGGAAAATTACGATGCCACACAGATGTGCTGTTCCTGGCTGTGGTCAAACAAAACCTCTGAATAAGCTGCCGAAAGATCCAGACGTCAGGGAAAAATGGATGCAGTTTATTTTTTGCGGACGTCCCAGTCACGGCAGTGTTAACTTAAGCGTTTGTTCTGTACATTTTAAGGATGACTGTTTTGAGAACAAATCTCAATATGATGCTGGCTTTGCCAGAAAACTGTTGCTCAAAGATAAGTCCGTGCCGACTATTCTGGGAACAACGACGACGCAAACTGTAAGTAATCTATTTTAAACTTTAAACTACTTTTTAAAGCGCAATTTCATTCATTATGAATAATCACAGTGTTTTTACTTAGTTTACTTGCATATTGTTCTGGCTGGGGCGTCAATAATTGATACATAGGCACTGACGTTAGCCAATCATAACAGTGGGCGTTAACACTGAAGTCTTAAATGGAAAACGCCCCCAAAACAGACTGTTTGAATCAGAGGATGAGAAACAGGGTGGGAAAAGGTCATAAATCACTAGATTTTAAAAGTTTTTCTTAAAAAAAAATATATTAATACTATAATTGCACCTAAGGGAACATAATAATACAATAAAAAAACCCATGTCATGACCCCTTTAAGACATGCCAGTATATTGCATACTGTGGCAACTGAAAAGCAAACACAAAGAAAATTTTAAACTTAATTTAACAAATCAAATATCTTTCAACTGTGTTTGATATAATGGCAAGTGATTTTCTAGTAACACATTATCAATTTAGCATGATTACTCAAGGATAAGGTGTAGGAGTGATGGCTGCTTGAAATAGGCCTGTCTAGATTTGATCAAAAATTACTATTTCAAAAATGTATCAAAAACAACCACATTCGACATCACTGAGATCACCTTTTGAACTGAAGCTCCAGACAACTATCTGCATGATTTGATGCATTGTTATGCTGCCACACTTCTGTCAGGAATCTAGACATGACTATATAGAGTAACCATAAGGGAGGTAATAGCACTAGACAATACAGAACTGAACAAAGAATTAAGATGGGTATACAAACACAAGAGATAATGGGAAACAAGGGGTGTGGCCAGGGAGAAAATAAAAGGGAAGAGCAAGGAGAGCACATGTCAAAACACAAACAAAACAGTGTGCTCAAATACTCAGCAACACAGCATGTGTAGGACAGGGCAGGATAAAACACAGGAAAACCAAAACAAACCAAACACATAAAGCAAATGAGTATATATGACAGAACCTGCAACACAAATAAAAACCAAAAACAAACCAAGATGACAGGATCCTGACAACTACTTCCATTGATGGGTGATTAGTCACATGACAGCCAATCTCCGAATTGAGAGCAAATAAGCAAATGCTGCCTTCAAGTGCACCAAAGAAGCTCGTACCTCCAAGTTGTGCATTTGTTAATTCCCCTTTTCTCCCAATTTTAAATGCCCAACTCCCACTACTTAGTAGGATCTTATGGTGGCACGGTTACTCACCTCAATCCGGGTGGCGGAGACCGTCAATCCGCACATCTTATCACGTGACTCATTGTGCATGACACCGCGGAGACTCCCAGCATGTGGAGGCTCATGCTACTCTCCGCGATCCACACACAACTTACCACATGCCCCATTGAGAGCGAGAACCACTAATCACGACCATGAGGAGGTTACCTTATGTGACTCTACCCTCCGTAGCAACCGGGCCAATTTGGTTGCTCAGGAGACCTGGCTGGAGTCACTCAGCACACCTTGGATTCAAACTCGTGACTCCAGGGGTGGCAGTCAGCGTCAATACTCGCTGAGCTACCCAGACCCCCGGAAGAAGCCAAACTTAAACAATTATGCAATGAATGACTGCAAAACCTCTTTTTCTGTTGTAACGGTGAGTAAACAGTACTGAATAAACCTGCATCACTTATAAATGACATATCAGATTTATTAATGCAAGGTATCAATTTATTAATTTGCTTAAAACATACTATGAAGGGTGAGACATTAGTTGACTGTCATATATAACAAATTCATATTATTGAAATATATTACAGAAGTTTAAATAATTTAGCAAAATTATTGCTTTTCAATCTCTTTCATGTTGACACGCACCTTCCAACATCCCAACTCAGAAACTAGGGTATCATCTAGAATTCTGAGTTTCCCACTCCTTAATACGACTTTGTGGGGTCGTTCATGTGCTCAGAACTCGTAATTATGATATATCCGACTCCACTTGAAGGGCTCAAAGGACAGAATCCTCCAGAAATTGTACTTCCAGGAAACCCTGCACATGCTGAGCAGATGCCATACGGGAATGCTAACAGACAGCATACTTAGGTATTTTAGAGCTCCTTGGATAAAACCAACATGCAAGAAGCCATTCTGTTGTCATGTGACATAAAAAACAAACAGGACATTTTATCACAGAGATGACACCTTTAGACCCTCAAGACTGTGAATCAAGGTCAGTAAAATAGGTCTCTTAAATATGTCCCATATTTTGACAGCCTGGTCTCATGAAATTTACGTTGAAAAGTTGCGCATGTTTCATGATATGCATTAGGCAATGATCTAATATGGCAACTGTTGAAAAGAATGTTAACCAATAACAGTTATGATATAAAAAGTTTGCTAGAAACTCTCTAGAAACATGAGAACATACAAGAGAGAGCATGAGAGAGCTTTTTTTGTTCACTGGTTGAGAATTCTTTGGGTAAAAATAATATTTTACACAAAATGCTTATAAATGTGTGAGTGTTTTTCAGTTTAGTGAATAAGTATAATACGTGTCATATGAGTAATGAGAATTTTAGTTTTTAAATTGTTGTGTTAATTGTTATGTTGTTATATGTCCTTAAAGCCTGGTTAAATTTGCATAAAATGCTTTGAGTGATTTAAGCATGTATTAAGGTGATGAATGCTGAAGTATATGAGTAGGCTAATGCACTATTTGTAATTTAATGTTTTTTTTACATTAGCCTCTACTGCATTTCGTAGAACCATCTTTAATGTTTTGTATTTCATTATCGTTTTTCATTTTACAGTTTTTCATATACAGTATATATATATATTAGGGCTGTCAAACGATAACATTTTTTAATCGAATTAATTACATGGTGTCCAGATTAATTAATCGCGATTAATCTCATATACAAATATTTGAGAAAGCCCCTTATATAACAATAAATCAATATATAATGATAATACATATTTATATCAATATATAATTATACATAGTTATCTTTAAATATTAAAACATTATATATATATATATATATATATTCAGATAATTAAAATGCATTACATTCTTGTGGCAGAAGAGTTAATCATTGATAAGTCTACAAAAAGTGGCTTTAGAATACAATGTATTGTTTAATACCATATTATTGATCATAAGCCAATCATTGGCACACAGTTCACAGCAGTCCATTTCACAAGTGAATTTGTCAATCAGTGAGAGATTTATTATGAGGGCTTGTTTAAGGACCCGTCAATTTACACCTACGTTAGACGTCTCGTCATAAAAATAAAATGTTTAGGTCACTGTGTCAAGTTAAATATAGTTTAATACTCAATCTTTAAACACATCTAGAGATCCCTAAGATCGCATTTGCGCTCCTTCGAGTGTTTTGAACGCAAGAATGTAGCATATGTTTGATGTTATGCTACTGAAGTGTTTTCTTCACTGTATAAACTGTGTGTTGCTCATACAGCTGAAATTTCACTTACTGCCCTCTGGAGTAAACAGGTGGTACTACAAGCTTGCGTTTCTCAGGAATCTTCCTTATTATTGTCCGTGGGCATGCAATTAATTGCGTTAATTCTTTTACCGCGTTATTTTTTGTCAAATTAATCGCACTGAATTAACGCATTAAATCAACAGCCCTAAAGTTTACGGTAAATGATACTCGGAGACCACTTTTGGATATATCAACATATGTTTATATCAAAATAAATAAATACATTTGGGGGTTATACATTACCCTAACCTCTTCAACTACTTTCTTCGGGGTCTAGATTATCCAGATGAAATCTCAATGGGGCCAAACATTTTGCCATAGATTTCTTACCTAACACTTGCATTGTAACTAACAAACTAACATGAAAAACAAAACACTGTTAATAATGTGTGTTTGTTTACAATAAAATAGTCAGGGGTATTTAATTAATATTTTTTTAAGATCTGGCCATAAATTAGTTTTTAAGATCTGTTTAAAGAAACACCCTCAAATAACCAATATGTTTTGATTAACTTTACTCTGAAAATACAATGTAGGGTCATTTTTATTTAATGAAAACTGACGAAGAACATTTAGATCTGCTAAAGTCTGTATCTTTGACAATATAAACCCATATAAGAAAACAACGGCAATCTAACGTAAAACTGTCTTTTTAGATAAAATAATGAACAAATGAAATGCTCATTCTTCCTTTTTCTATATTATCCTCCCATTAAAGACTTTAACTCTATTGTTTACTCACCTCTGTGTTGCTATAACCCCGTTTGACTCTCTTACTTTTTCTTAACACAGGGAGACCTGGTGAACAAAATGCTGTGCTCAGTGATGTCATACAATGGTAGTTTATGGTGACCACCTCTTCAAGCTTCAAAAGGATGCAAAAGTATAATTCAGAAGTCTAATAAATTATTTCATGAAACTAATGATTGTAATGAACGCATATGATGAGGTTAAGTGAGAAACAAACCGAAATCGAATGTATTATTAAGTGAAACTGTTGACCAACCGTTGACCGTTGTTGTAATTCAGAGTTTTTGTCCTAACTATCTGTGTCGAGCAATGGTACATTATTGTATTATGTTTTTGGTTTCTATTTTCGGCATCATCACGCTTGGTAACCCCGTCCGCTATGAACTGGCACCGGTCCAAAAACGTTCTCATAACAGTATATTGAAGCCAGCACCTCATGAGCCGGTTACAACCTACGTTATTTTGGCTGATAATCTCACACCTCCTGAAGGTTTCGCTGAGGTATCACTCTCTTCAGACGGAGGTTCAGAATGGAGAAGAGGTGACAGACATTCTCACCAACTCTCTCTCTGTTTGATTGAATAATCCGGTTAAAAAATAATAAGGCTGGGCATAGAAATGCATGTATTCTTGGACTAAAAACTCTTCAGACATGTTGTGTTAGTTTGATTCTCTGGTTTGTGTGCAGCTATGTTCTGTACTTTAGTATCACTGTGGTGGACCTGTTTTAAGATAAATAAAAAGCACTAGATTTCATCAGTGGGCTGCATGAAATACTGGTCTCATGCAGTCTCATGAACACACAGAGGAGATAAACGGTTGGTCAACAGTAGGTTTCAGTTTGAAAACTAAGACACAAGTCTGATAGAGCCAAACACAATCAGGATATATGCATGTATTCAGGTTCAGTGACGCTTCACGTTATCACTTTTAACAAGCACAACTGACCCTGAACAGATGAGACATGCCCGTTTAACACTTAAAGAATGGAGAGTAAAAGCAAACGTTTATGTGTATTTTCTTTAAAGGTTCGGTTTTCATCATTGATTTATCTTTTGTTGAAAAAGGTTGTGCATATGAGCTGACATCACTTCTGTAACAACTGTGAAGTATTCTTTAAGTCTGTAGTTTTGTCCGCACCTGCAAAGCAGTTTGCATGAACACATTTTGACTGAATAAGACTCGATAAAATGTGCTCATCTAAAAGTTGCTGGTTCATGTTTTAGAAAGCAGTGTAACTGAAGTAAGCTCCGAAAAGCTTAAACACACGCGCTCCACTAATTCTGTTGAACGTGCCGCTGAGTGTTGTTAAACTCACCACTGAGTTTTACAAAGAGAGCGCTCAGATGTTTAGACTGTGACACAATTTTATCAAAATCTGTCTGAGGGTCAGATTCATTGGTGGGCCACATCAAATCATCCACTGGATTACATTAAATAAAGAAATTACATTGTCATGGGAGACTCTGAGAAGTGGTGATACGCAAGAAAAACTGCCGGTACTCTGTTGACTAAATTAGCGAAGTGCAGGTACTATGTACACCGGTACCCGGCCACTTCAAGCACTGCTTTATAAAAATATAAAGCCAAACGTGAATGTGTACAAATGTTGAACAGTTTAATGGGGAAAAATATTGACCAACTAGTAATTCCAGTGTCGACTAGCAGCATCAGAACTGCTTACGGATCGACTAGTCTCACAAATCCTTAGAGTAAATGTAGGAGGGTCTGTTATACAAGCTTTAAAATGTGTCATTTTTCAAATGATGCATCAGATTAAGAGTGTTTCTATATTATAAATTAGCAATGTGTGAGTAATAGAGTGAAAAATACATGTTTATAAAGTCATAATAAGCCATTGCAGTCGTGATTTAAAGTGAATAAAGCACACCATAGTTGTAGCGCCTCTAGTGTTCATTTCATCAGGAAACTGTGACGAAAATTTGCCACGTAAAATTCAGTTTACAAAAATGTGGTTATGGTAACGTTCATTCTATGAGACAGGTTAGTTCAGGTTGAAAAATGTAAAATGGAATAACCCCAAGAAAACTTCATGAAATTCATAATTTAATAATCAGATTTGTAAAAAGAAAAAAATGTAAAACCTTGATTTTTTATTATTAACGATTAATGTACATTTTTTATATCGGTTATACTTATTTGTCATTAAGACAACAATAATGATGTTCAAATAAATAATAAAATTATTTTGTTAAAGACCAAGGCATACATTTAGCCCCAGTATCTCAAAACAACACCTTGATTCTCCCTGTGAACTGTGACTAACCCTTTTTTATGGTCCTTTCTGCCACAATTGTTCTATTTATCTTCCTCCATTTCTTCATCTTCCTCCTTTAGTGAGAGGCAATTATGTCCTCTAAGAAATCGGATGTGAGTGCATCTATAAAGACATTTTAAGTGAACATGTTTTAAAGGAGAAAATACTCAACCACAAATTCAAAATTAGAGCAAATTACACATGGAGTGATTATGAAACTGTTGGTAGTAAAGAAATCAGTGCTATAAAGAGAAGGAGGCAAATGGCTGGGCAATTTGTAGCGACCATCATAAGAAGTGATGGAAGTCAAGAGGGGGGGGAAGGGGGAGTGGAGCGAGTGGCCTGTGGTAAAAATAATTTCAGTTAATGGTCAAAGCGAGGACCTCAACTAACACACTGACACTGGAGGTGCAGGTAATCAAACTGACATTAATGCAGCTTCCGAATGTGACATCTCGTCATCAGGAATTTTCTTCATTTGCACGGAAAATGCCAGGCTGCTCACCTCTGACTGCGTGGCCCCCACATCTATTAACCTTATTGATTTGGAGCCCCGCTGATACCCTCCAGATCCCCAGGACCCCCACTGAGGCAGTGAAGTGGATCAATCCGTCGCCGGGGGCCACAGCTCTAACAACGATGTGCATGGAGACTACTGTTTGTGGCATGAAATTAATATCCAGATATGGCTTTGAAAGTGTATTGCTCCAATGCACAAACATCTTTGGGTCTTATTTTCGACATCCCTCCACCCGTTTCTCACACACTCTCTTGTTTTGTTACAGGCTGAATGGAGTTTATGCAAAGAGGACAAGTGGGTGTTATGATATTGGTATTTAAAAAAAAGCACATAATTTCACAGCCCCTTAATGTCTTAAAACAAGCATTACCATCATTACAAGTAGCAAATCAATAATGGGACAATACAGTACAATATATATATATATATATATATATTTTAATTGTGGGTGGATTGTCTTTTGATAAATGAGTGTTTGTGCTTAACTGATTAGCTTTGGCAACAATGTAAAAGGGAGGAAAAGTTATATTCTGGATATCACATTTACATTTAATTTGCAGTTGCTACGAGCAAATACCACTTAAGATTATGAATTATAAAAATAACACATTTAGATTAATAAAATGTTCTTTGCATGAAGTAGCTGTTCTTGAAAAAACCCCACTAGTAATCAGTATAATCCATGCAACTGTAAAGTTTAATAAATGCAAAAAGCACAGCTTAGCAATTGCAATTTAGATTTGTACATGTGGTGTCTGATGTGCTCCCGTTTATGTTTCTCTTGATTAATCTGCATAATTTACATACAGTAGCTGATTTTTCATTTTTGTTATACTTTGATTGTACAGTCTTTGAGTCTCATGTTTGATGACCACTGTGACTGACTGTGGAGACACTAATATTAAACATTCCTTTCACTCAGTAATCATTATTTCTGAAGAAGGTCTGTCACTGTCCATTAAGAAAGATTCAATGAAGTGGTTAAGGTCTCATCTATACTGATAGCGTGTTATTATTCCATAGTGGTATTTATGGTGCAAAATACAGCAAGAATAAGCGCAGAATAATTTGTAAGGATAGCTATGAAGTGAAAAAATGACAATTTTTATGTTGTAAGAGCCAGTTAGGTTTGATGTGCATTGAGTCAGCGCACAACAGTCAGCCGGCGGTTTCTTTGAAGTCAACGGCATTGTCTCTCACTCCATGATCGCTCAGATTACTAGTATTACATCACAGCTGGGAAAACTAACAGCTTCAGAATCATTCATCACAGCAGAGAGAGACAACAGACGGCGTAATCAAAAATACAATCAGGTGCTTTCCTGATACCAGAGTTTCCACATTGTGAGGAGATGTAATCAACATGGCGGAGGAGAGAACAGATTCTATAGTGAATGACTATCATGCACAAGCTAATAGAAGCAACCATTTTGCAATGCCCAAGCAACCAGCTAACAATGCCCTACTAACCATCCAAAACACCCCAACATTGAAACAATATAAACAAATAAAATACAAATGTAATAAATTGTATTATTATTGTTCAGTTCAGTTATTCATTGTTGTGGAGAATACAAAGACATTTTGACAAAATATAAGATTATCCATTTTTCAGAGAAATACATTTTTATTGTCAATCAAATAATAATGAATAATAATTAAAACTGATCTAATAAAATCAAGAAATAAATAATTGTCAATAAATAAATGATTAATAAATAAAAATGTCAAGTGGTGACACCAGCATGTAAAAATGAATACAAATCTATTTCTATCTATTCTTGAATCATTAGAATCATATATATATTTTAAATACAATGCCATGAGGTTTTTAAAAGGGTCTTTTTACTGTGATATAATTATTATTTTTTTTTGGCACATGACCACAAAATGGCTTACTTCATGTTAGATACACCACACTGTCTTTGATTTGACAGACAAGTTTTTCTTAAGAATAATTTTATTAAATGTCATTTAGAAACATAAAGTGTATGTTTACACTTTGTGTATATCACTTTATATGTGCTGTTAATTCTCTGATGTCAAACTGGATTTTTATGAATTTATTTTTACATCTTTTAACATCACTAGCAAAAAGTGTTACAATAGGAGTCAGATTTCAAACAGTGGCCCCTAAGGGATGTTTTTGGCCCTGAAGCTCCTTGACTGTCTCCAGTGACTGGTGATGAGACAGCGGGCTTTTAACAGGTGGTGTGCGTGGGATCAGAGACGCCTGTGCAGATGCACTGAGAAATGTAGACCTTCTATTTATAAGCCTAATCACTCTCTGGAAGTCAAAAGGTTAACTGCCCCTTCTCTATGACCTCCCTTTCTTCTACAGAACGAGACAAAATAGAAAATGTCCCACTTTGGTGTCTATTTATGCTAATTTCTTTTGGAAGTAAAATATTATGTTCAGCTGATTCATATTGATTCACTCGTACCGCCAAACGCAAGAATTCCATTCCTTTTGAAGTCAACTCAAGGGGGGAATAAAGCATCTGCAAAAACAGTCTTCAGTAGCTTTAGCTTTTTTTTTTTTTTTTTTTAGGTTCCCAGCTGTAACAACGTCTGAACAGAGACAGAGCAAACAACAAACTGATCTAATTATATACAAACTAGAGTTGTACATTTTCTGATGAAAAGTGAGTTAATGCTGCTTGCCCGTTCAAAAGTTTCAGCCAAAATGCTAGGGTGTTTGGCAGGATGTTGGTGTGGTGTTCCAAGTGGTAATTTACTGATTGCTAGGCAGTTGCAAGGGTGTTCTGGGCAACATGATCACATATGAAGTCGGGATGATGTTTTCGATAGTTTTGGTACCCTGGGATTGGCGACTGTATGCCGATGTGCTGACATGCAGCATTCTTATCAGACATGTTTGCGGTGGTTTATCTTTTCACCCGGCACAATCAGCTGCATGGGAAACTAGGGTTCAAAGCCATGCAGTAACCACGTTTGAATAATCAAGCATGATTTGGAGGTTTCACTTTTCCCTTTAACATTAATTTTTTACTCCACTAATTGTTAAGGTAAGGTTTGGGGATAGAATTAATAAATATATGCTTTTCTCTTCATTGTATATAGTTCTGTAAAGCTGAAAACAATGTGCTTCTCTACTAGCTTTTGGCGACCTCTCTTGGACATAAATGGAGCTCACACATGCCCATACGCCCTACAACACTAACCGCTTTTGCCACTGGGGACAGTTCTTCGAAATTTTTGTCAACATATACCAATTTTGACAACAGAAAAGTCAGTCTACTCTTTCCGATTTCACTGTGAGTTCAGGCTGTTCTGGGTGAGAGCTAAGTGTTTGTAAGTCATAGCTATCTGATATTCTGGTGCTGAGATATGACTGGGCTGCAATGCTATTTGGTTGAAAGTTGGTTACTAGGGTATTTTTGGTAGCTGCTTACTGGTCAAAATCAAAAGAGCCCAACCCCCTTTTGTCTATGTAATTCTGGTCCCTATTGTTCTTCCTTTAATGTTAGTCTATGGGATTTTTTTTTTGCTGTTGTATTGACCGCCATACAAAAAGTCTGATTATAACTTATGTCTGTAGCAAATGTGAGTAAATGATGATGCAATGATAATGCTAACTTTGTCCTCTACATTACAGTGTGAAAGTATAAATATGCTGAATTGTCTTCCTATTTAATATCATACAGTATCTGTACTGCAAGCAGAAGTTAATGTGTGTGTGTGTGTGTGTGTGTGTGTGTGTGTGTATATCTATATATATATATATATATATATATATATATATATATATATATATATATATATATATATACATACAGTATATGATGTATGCACACACACATACATCAGTAACACTTTACAGCAAGGTCATAAGCATTAAATGTTACATGAACATCTACATACTAAAACGTTATACTAAAATTTCATAATGTTTTTTTTTAGCATTAAAAGTTTTGGTGTATACAAAGGGTTTATAAAGGGGTTCATTGGTGACTAATAAGTAATTAACAAATGCATTATACATCACTGATATATGGTTATAACAACATGAATAAAAATAGTGACTTTCACACAATACTTGTCAAATAATGAGTATTCTAATTTACATATTATACATTGTCAATAAATACACATATGCACACTTAATTCAAGATTAATGTCACAATACATCATTATGAGATTAAAAGGAGGGATTATTTTGTCTTTATATTCATTATTGTAATGTCTTGGCTCACTTCTGTTGTCACTTTTCTTATAACATTGATGTCAAAAGAATGATGTTTCTCCAAGTGCTCCAAATTTATAGTTAACTAGGACTTACTAAAGTTACTAAAGTACTCTGCAAAAACACTTTTCAGCTCTTCATGCTCATTCACAGGGTATATCATATAATAAAGCCTGATGACCATTAATCCATACTGAACTGTATGTATATAACTTTTTAATGTTGGCAACTCCTTAACAAATTCTTCATATGTGTCCAATTTACATTAAAGTAGATTTGGTTACGTGAATAAGTGTTATGAATCATTTATAACACGTTTTGTAAAATGGCGCACTATTTGGCAAGTATGACGTCTCCATTTTTATTCATGCTGTTATTATCACATATCAATTATTTATAATGCATTTGTAAATGGCTTGTTAATCATTAATAAACCAGTAAATCGGTATTTAGCTACCATTAGTTAATGCATTGCGAACCGATATTAATACATACTGTAAACAAAATATTATTAATTGTTAGTTCTTGATACCTAATGCCTTAACCTATTTTAACATTAGAACCTTATTGTAAAGTGCTACCAATGAAAATGGCATCTTTCTGAAGCTTTCACCGATACAGCATGTACAGTTTATCCTGTAGCTCAGTCAGTCTCAGCAGCTCTAACAGACGAGAGGTCCTGGTGTGATGGAGACAGAAGCTTCGCAATCTACAGTGGCTGGTCCTGTCTAGGATTCATCATTAGCCCGTGTCACTGCGTCCCAGTGGGAGAGGGGACTTACACCCAGGGCAAATCTGTAAACACCAATTTAATCTGCATGGAGAAAGTTACTGTCATGAGCAATGACAGCGAAAGCCTCTGGGCCATGCAGCAGCACAAA
Source organism: Xyrauchen texanus (assembly GCF_025860055.1). Classification (NCBI taxonomy): domain Eukaryota; kingdom Metazoa; phylum Chordata; class Actinopteri; order Cypriniformes; family Catostomidae; genus Xyrauchen; species Xyrauchen texanus. The sequence continues at coordinate 5,339,761 of NC_068317.1, forward strand.
GAGTCACTACAACCCCCCCCCAACCCCAATATTGCTGTCAAATCCCGACATTAAGCTATTATGGCCATCAAGGAAGCTGCCACTGAGAGACCTGTTTCTATCCACCTCTGTCAGTGTGGCTTCCAGAGCGGCCAGTGCATGCATGCATGTGATTTAGATGGGTCTGGTAATTTAATACTTCCCATTAATTGCCATCATATTGTTTTATGACCTCGAGCATGAGCTGATTGGTGAATCCTAGGATATCCAAGACCAAGTTTATTGTGTTTATTAAATACCATGTAATTATTTAAATAAGAGCTGGTGATAGCTCTCACAGTGGTGCATTCAGTTATTTAGGGGTGACTGATTCTAATATCGTGGGACTCCCTTAATTGCATATGTTTATATGATAATCCTCTATATGTACTTTGCAACATTTCACGTAATGATTTAATTGCCTCCTTCAAGTTATACTATTAATATATCCTTACAAAATACAAATGAGTCATTTATTAAAATAGTAATAGTACAGAGCTATAACATTAAAGATGATACTTTAGTTCTAATCATTTCTACAATATTGATCCAAACATATGGTATGATCTTTACAACAAAAACAGTGCTTTAAATTATGTATGATACCATGGTAAATTGCCTGAAAGTAAATCCCAAATCAATGTCAGAATCGGTAACGCCCAGTAGTTTCAAAACATTTGGAGAGAGGCCCATGTTAACTGGTGTATGGTGGTTGCCCCATGTCCCTTAAAGTATAAAAGCAGCCAGTGTTAAGTTGTAGGCATGATGATGAGCACTTAACAATGATGACAATTACTCGCGGTCCCTCCCCTGTTTTTCACACCCTAACATCTTGATTTCATGGGTGACACTTAGGACTCCCCAGTGTACATTAATGGGAGCTATGGGACCCCTTTCCTTTCTCCTTTTTCTCTCTGTTGATTGCCCTTTCTTTTTTGCTCACTCAGCTTTGAGAAAAATAAATATCTATTTCCTCCTTACAAGAAACATGCACATTGGAGGTACAAGCTAATTAAATACAGGTTGGCTTAACACTGCCATGTATTGCATTTATGTGGTGAGTACAAGCATGGTGAGTTTCCATTTCTGTTTCTGTCAGAGCGAGTGAGAGACATAGCAGAGGAACAGTTCAAAGGATTTATTAACAACAAATGTCAACCTAAACTGTGCTAGCGAAGTATTAGAATCCCATCAGTGGCCACAGTAGCAGAAGATGAAGAACGAGTCTGTGTGTGCATAGTGGCTGCATAGTGGGCAAAGGAGGAGTGTTTTTAGACAGGTGTATGCATTGTGGAATCAGGAGCAGATCCGTAGGAAGTGTCCATTGAAGCATGGTGTTGTGCAGAGAACAAAGCCCGGACGAAGAAGGGCAGTCGTATTCCCGACACACAGGCAGAGACGAGAAATCCTCCACTGGCGATTTGTGGGTGCAAGGACAGGCATAGAGCAAACTGGAAGGTATCACACTTCCGACATGCAGGCAGAGACATGCAACAAACAGATACACGAGACAGCACCGACTAGACACAGAGAGCAAGGTTAGCTGCTTGAAACAACCTGGGTTCCCATGGAAACGCTGATTCCACGTGCCAGCTGCACCTGAAACAAATGAGGGCAAAACGTAAACATGTTTTAACCAAAACAAACAGGGAACAAAGATGCCACGGTCCTCGTCAGACAAAAACTGAACCTGACAAGGTGACTGTAACTCACGCACGACGTCACAAACAACCGGACCCATACGCTCACAAAAAGAAGGTACACAAAACATGAGAAACAACAGTTCTGGGAGGTAATAGAAGACAACCATTTTGATGACAGACTTACCAGAATAACCAGAGCAACTTTTCAGATTCTATATGGTGATATTGATGATATTCTCTGAGCGAAGTTAGTATTCACATGACTCTAGGAATATCTGTGAAAAATGTGTTTCCATCTAAATTTACGTGCACCAAATTTTTTTATCTACCTCAAGATTTGCATACATGGATGGAAACCCAACTATTGACAATTGGATGTACAGTGGAGGTTGTGCAGAAAGCTCTTATTTGGAGATGGTTTGGTAATGTTTTATGCAAGTTGCTAACTTCACATGTGCCCATCTTATTTTGAATAATGCAAATTCATACATTTTAGAATGAGGGTAACAACACATTTATGTGCATGTTCAGAACTTTTTCTGCACACATAAGTATGCAAATTAAATTCACATTTGTAAATTAATTAGACCCATTGTTCTCTTGTTTTGGTTTATGCTGCCAAAACATGACAATTTGGGGCTTGCCCTATTCATGCCAGCAGTGTGTTACAACCAGTAGAGACTGATGCTGGCTGACTGGTGGCCAGGGCATCCACGGTCTGCGATCTGTCAATCCGGGTTCTGCTTTAGCCAGTGTGATGGTCTTGGGTGAGAGGTCTCCATGCTTCAGTTGGCTTTGAGCCCAAATGAAGGATCAGTGCATGTCCAGCAACCCGTAGGCCCTGGGGCACACAGCGACAGACCAGAAGCATCAAGACAGATTTGGGAAAGTGCTATCAGCAGGGGTTCCTCAGGGTGGGTAGGGCCCGGTAAATAGAGAGCATGGCGGCTACACCAGGCACTTTTCCCATAATGCACTTAGCAGAGCTTATTTCCAGAGCAGGGACAGCATAACACGCTGTGGGCAGGTCTCCACAACGAAACATACTTAATTTCCTCCATTCTTCCAGCTTTTGGTCTGACAGTGTTTAAAATACAGTTTTTTTGGCCTTTCCAAGGCAGAATGGAGGTACTTTTGCCCCTTGATCTCTGGAGTAGATAGTAAGAATCACTTTATTTATTGCACGCTGCGTATCTTGGCTGGCTTTCAACAATGTTGGTCGGTAGGTTTTGAAAAGTGGGAAACCACACTACCTATAGATGACAGAGTGCTATGTGACCTTTACATGAACTGGTTTACCAGCGTTCTTGCACCAAGACATTCAACTCTTGCCTTATAATTTGATTTAGATTTCAAAGAGTGTCTATATATCTAATCCAAATTCAACCCTACAGATGTGTGATTCACTTTAAAGATGACAGAGGTTGAATTACATCACCATGTGAGGGAAATATTGGATCAATCCCACTGATTTAACCCACTTACTTTGTTCCACTGGTACAAGGGCTGCGTAGGGAACCCAAGCGCATGAAAAGCACAGAGATGCGCCCTCTAAAATAACTACGATGACATCTCCAATTGTCTCGTCAGCCTCTCGGAGTCTAGCTCTCCGAGGCAGTAATTAAATGAAGCACAGGAGAAAAAAGACGCAACAATTGCACCACATCATAAATCTTCCAGAAACATTATGTTCTACAAAACTGTGCAATAGAACGGGGTGTTAAATTCTTTAATGCTGCTGTCTTGAAAGGACAAACAGTTGGACATCTCTTTCCTGCTGTGGAATGATCAGTATCCTGGTTGGCTTCTCCTGCCAGTTAAATAACATAAGGTTAGGTTTTTCACCTACACTTCAGTAAAACAAATATCACTTGGTCAAAACCATGAACTACATAAGCATCACTTGAGCATTTGCAAAATTATATTTGAGCATCAGCTAATTGATTTAATGTAACTGTTATGTCAAATTACTTTCGTTTGTTGTGCGCTGATTAGTTATAACAGACACTTGTTAACAGTCGCACAATTTTCACACAAGAACATGCATCGTTTGTAAAGATAACAATGCAAGTTCTCGCATGAACATGCGAGTCGAGTAGAACAAGCCTCTCTCTTGTTGCTCATAATTAAGCAACGGACGTCATGATGATGGAATGCAGTTTTATAAATTAATTTAATACATTTCTCATCAAAACCTATTGTATGCCTTAAGAAGGTTTAAAACATTAAAGAGGAGTCGTATGGATTATTATTATTACTTTAATGATACATTGGCCCTGTCCTAAATGGCACACTTGACTTGTGATCTCGTGGCCCTCAATTGACATTGTAGTGACAGAAGGGTGCTCACGAGTGCCCCATTTGCATCCTCAATGCTCCCTTCAGCTTAGACTGCATCAGTGCGAGCTCCACAGCAGACTCCTACCCAACAGTCCCTGCTGCAGATCCTCTCGACCAATCACAGCAGACTGGAGTTTCTGAGCTGGCGACAAAAATCATGGCGGACAAGGTGATGCCAAATGCGGAGCAAATGTTGATTTGAACAATCGTTTTTTCCTGTTCGTCAATGAAGGATCGCTTGCTTTTCTTGAGTATAGTGTATCACTTTTCAGTCTGATGTGTATGACTGGCTCAGGGAAATGTAATTACTCCTATTCAGTTTTTATTGAATAGTTTTCTGGGTTCATAAAAGTAAGTAACCAAACACTAAACATTTGTTATTGTTGTTTCAAAGAGGAATTTAGAATTATTGTGAGTCTAAAAATATCAAAACAGGAGAGGAAACTTTCCTGTACATAGCTGTAGCCTGTAAGACTACTTATACTTATTGATATAGCAATGCTCGGCCTACTGCCAATTTCTATACTTCTATAAGTGTGGCAAAGTGTGTTTTTTATTATGATTTTTGCGATATGCTGCGGTGCGCTTGTTCTTTCTATATATTTGCCTGTCTTCTACTGTAAGCATCTGCCTGTAACCATCCATGTGTATGAATCGTGGTTTATTTGTTCTTAAAATATTTCCCAATAATATGGGGTTTTGTTGTTGTTAAATGTGTACTTTGTTTTTCAGATGTTCTTGATAAAAGTATTTAATGTTTTATAGTCAGTGTGTTGCTTGGAATTATATATTTATCCAAGAGTGAGTTTAAAGTGTGTTCCTTTATCCTATCTATCCATGTCATAACCTTTCAAATAATACTTTGTAAAACTGCATGTATATAAAAAACACACATCACCAAATCTGGACTCAGAAGAGGACCACAAGGGTTAAGGCTGGCATTTGGCACAGGACCTTTCAGTCCATTTTTAAGTTTTAAAGTGAGGCACTATCCATTGCCATTGTATTAAAAATATTGAAATACAACCTGTGATACAGTTTAAAGGAGTATGTAATTAAAATGCAACCCTATTGCCACCGAACAGAATGGCAAAAATAAACACTGTTTTCAAAATAGCTTTCTGAATACACTTCCCGTTTGCTGTTGTTTGAACCATCAGATAGCCCCCAACTCACGCCAATAGTCGAGTAATGTTGTTGGGACGGGTCACTCTAAACAAACACAGTATATTTACAGTGCCACAGAGACAAACTCGTTACAGTAATCAAGAAAATTTACAGTAGAATAACTAACTTGTAGTTGTCTCTGGATATTAAGCTGGGATAGAAGGAAGTATTTTAACACTGAAAAAGTGACATACTTCAGATTTAAACTCAACCAGTATTTGTGGCATAAATTACCACAAAAATGTATTTCAACTTTTCTTTAAAAATAAAACAAAAATCTGTGTTAAAGTGAGACACATGTGAGAGGGGCTAATTTGTAAACGTTAAAATACTCATTTATACTAAGAATGAATTGCGTCTGGTAAAAGCACAGTTTTTTTGCACGTGCTGTCTGCGCTGGTTTAGTGGCCAATTCACTATTGAAATTATGCAGATAAAGCAATGGTGTGCCCACAGAATCGCTATTGATTTTACAACTTTATTGCCATGACGGCATACTGTAACTCTGTAAACCCTTTAATCTGGGTAATATAGTGGTCTGGCATGAACAATGTGATTTCAATTACTTTACAGCTCAAATAATACACAAGTTTTTTTTTTATAAGCTTCCCATTTCTGGCTTTAAACCCTCCAAAAATGTAAAGAAAGGAGGGATGAGCCACAATACATTTTTGTGGCAATCAACATTATGCCAAAAATGTTGGTTAAATGAAACTTGTTCTGAACCCAGAATATTCCTATAAAACATTCCACAAAATGCTGCAAAATGCTTTTTTTTTTTTAAAGTGGGAGAAAGTCTGCAGATTGCACCCAGGATTGGTGTGAACACTACCATATGTTCAACAGTTAACATCTCTGTTTAAAGGAAGTACTTAAGCTTCAATGGGTCACTTTTTCTTCATAAGGTCTAAATTGTCAAGCCTGTGCGAGCTTCACATATTAGTGCAACATTGCAACTCTTATACAAAGCAAAAATAAACAAAGTCTGACCTTTAAAATGTAAATAGACTTTTCTTGCACAGGCTGCCTGAAGATGCTTATTAAATTACACGGGGATGAAGCATAATTAGGCATCATTTAAAAGTAGATGGGGTAATTATTGCAGAAGCAGCTTAACTTATTTTGGTCCTAAATTGAAGACCATCATGAATGCAGAGTGGTGGATCTGCCCAGACATGCTAAAACCCAATCCAAATTTTAATTAAATTTTGCTCAGAAAAGTGCAAAGAAGAGCTTAATCCATTTACGAGATGCTGTTGAAGGGTTATTAGCAGACATTAATTTGTTAAGAGGAACTGTGTGTAGGCCTTGTCTATATTGTAAGAGAAGAGGCTTGCAATGCGTACAAAGCGCTCCTGACTTAGTGCAGAAAGCTTAGCGTGAATAGATATGTTAAGGCCGTTAATGTGTTTTCTTGTTGCGTGTCTGTTTTGAATAACATGACTTTGTCCTATTATTGTCTCTCGACAAGAGAACATCCTGAAACAAACACCTAAGCCAGGTAGGCTCGATCCTGCCCTGACCACAACTCCACAGGGGTCAAGTTCTTCACTATAGTCTTGCTAATAACGTCATAAGAGACAAAGCTCTATCTCCAAAGTACAAACCCAACTTCAAAGAAGGTGATAGCGAGGAAAAGAAAAGGAGCTTAGATAATGGAGAGGTTTTCTAAAAGCAGGGCCATCCACAGTGTGGAAACAGCATGGCCTCTTGGTTTCAATCAGCCAAACTGCAACACAAATATATGCAGAGAAATGCACAACAAAGGCAATAGCTTTTAAGCTAGCAATTGAGATTCCTAATACTGCTCCAAAGGAGAAAAGGTGCTATTCATAACGCGCACTACTACGAAAAAGAGTTGAGGGCACATCCTTGACTTAATCCTCTTTTAAAGCATAATCCACCTTGCACTCTTTCTCTGAGAACTAGAGAGTGTAGCATCTGAACTTGTCCTAGAAGCTCATTCAACTGCCAGCTCAGCCGACTTGATTATGTCCCTGTTGTGGCAGACCTATTCACCCCTTTGAGCCTTTCCAACACACCTGGGATAAAAAGGAGGGCTTTAAACAAGCTTGAATGGTTTAACCAGGTGTTGAAACAAATAATGGTTTAACATTGTAATTAAAAAAGCATGAATAGCACATTGCTCCTGGTTAAAGGTCCCTCATTTGAATGACTTTTGGTATGCAAAAGGAAATGATGCTGAAAGGTCTTTTTGTCGTAGCCGTTGAAGGAAATATCATACTAATGGTGAATTAAATCCATTAAACTATATGCCGTATAATGGCAGTTTGGAAAGTAGCCTGTACACTGTCACAATTGCTACATTTGAATTGGGAGATTAGCTCGTTTTCTCTTTAAAAATTCTAATGGCTATTGGTTTAATCATGTCATTGTTTAAATCTATAATAAACCTCCTTGATCTTTGCTGCAGCCAAAAATGTTTAATAGTAACAATATGAAACATGACTGACATAGTTAAATGACATCTAAAAGACCAAAAGATCGAACTCTTATGCTATATATTCGGCTGGGCAGTATGATATGATTTACCATGTGACAACTGCTTGGCTGTAAGTGGCCATGACTGCTTTACGTTACTTATATGGATAGAAAGTGAAAATACAGACCGGGATGTGTCCTAAACAAGTCAAGACATTGTAGAAAAGGGGTGTCGTTATTAAGTGTTTGTTGGGCACAATGCAAGAGTTTACGTTGTTTATGTTTGCCAAACAATGTTGCAACCTCTGGCATGAATATACTGTATACCTGTATATCCAAGAGTGAGTTTAAAGTGTGTTCCTTTATCCTATCTATCTATGTCATAACATTTCAAATAATACTTTGTAAAACTGCATGTATATAAAAAACACACATCACCAAATCTGGAGTCAGAAGAGGACCACTAGGGTTAAGGCTGACATTTGGCACAGGACCTTTGAGTCCATTTATATATAAATATATATATATATTGGTACCTTTCATGTCAAAGACCCATTTTCAGCAGTCATTAATCAAAGTCATTATTCTGGTACTTCAAAAAATTATTTTTGGTCATAAAAGTTTCTTGCAAGTTACTTTACAATTGCAAGTAAAATGTGGGTTTTAAAAAGGGCCAACAAAGAAACAAATCTCTCTTGAAATGCATCAGTCTATTGTTCTTTTGAGAGATGAAGGCTATTTCATGCACTACTGACTTGAAAGAAGAAATCAACCCGGATCTAAACAGAATAGAGTGGGAAGTGGACAGCACAGATGCACAACAACCTGAGAATAAGTACATCCGAGACTCTAGTTTAAGAAACAGACTTCTCACAGGTCCTAAACTCACAGCTTCAATGAGCAGTACATGCCAAATAACAGTTTCATCTGCAACACTGATTCTGATTTTGGCATTTTATGCAGGCTTTCAATGAAAAAGCTACATCTGACACTGGCAAATAAGAAGAAAAGAATAGAATGTGTAAAACACTGAAAAAATTGAGTGTTAAACTATTAGAAAGGAGTATTATGGATGGATCAATCAAAATGTGAGGTTTTGAGCAGCTGTTAGTAAAGATTAGTTTGAAATCCATGAGAAGTGCCCTACTATCTTTGGGAAGTGCTGCAGAAAGCATTATGAAACTTTACCTGAAGATCTAGAATACACTGAATGCTCAAAAGCCTGGTTTGACATTGCTGCATGTGGAGGATTCTTGGATGAACAGAATAAAAATACAGTACATTTACTGTAGTTATTTCTTGGTCAATTTAAAATCAATTATAGTGTTTCCAAATCTTTAAAGAGTGGTGTGTATCGTGATGAATACCATTTCCGTGATTCAAATTACTCATACCATGATGTAAGATTTTAGTCATACCTCTCATCCATACACAAGACATTTTGATTAAACATTAATTTGATTATAAAGTATCCCATCTCACAGCTGTATTGGTGTATCAGGAGAGAGTTTACTCCACTCAGCTGCATTTAAGAGGATGCTGGGAAAGCTGAGGGAACCCAAACTGAAGTTTCCAAACAGGAGAGGAAAAACTTCCGAGCAGACCCTAATTTCTGCTGAGTGCTACACTCCCTGCAGAGAGGGTCCTAATCTCCACACATCAAGCAATGTGGAAATGAGAGCAGTAGAAAGAAATGACTGATTGCGAGTGATTGGCAGTACATGCTGTTACCACAGTTACTCCATTTTGGTTTTCTTTTGAAAAAAAATAATTCATTGTCAGAAAAAGGCAGTTAGAGGAGGCTCTGTTCAAATAAAGTCCAGATTAAGAGACCATCAAAAATGTGAATCAGCATAATTGAATGGCTCAGAGGTCAACATGGACTAAGAACATTGAATCAAACTAAGTTTCATGGGAGATTATTCATTATTACATTATTACTGTATGTTCCTGTAAACATGAGCTAACTGTTACATTGATGGGATAGACGAAATGGGAAAGTGTGGATCCAAATGCAGACACATTTTAAAAATATAACTCAGACTATGAAGACATAAATATTAAAATAAAGCACTTGAGAGAAAGGGAAAATCAAAAGTAACAGCAATTCAAATTAACATGTTAACAAACTGTGGAAGATGGAAGGCAGGTGAGGGTAATCAACAAAGGTGCATCCTAGGAAATAAAGTCCATTCATAAAGGGAAAATAAAGGGCAGTTTGTGGTCGTGGACACAGGCAGTGATAGGTATGAGTATGAGCCCCTCTCCTCATCCGCTTTCATATGGCCATGAGCACAGCTGTGGGACACTCGGAATTCGGAGCCATGGGAGACCTGTAGGGTGGAGCCGTGGGAGGCCTGAAGGAAGTCTCCAGGATCACCGAGGCTGGGGAGAAATTGGTCCTCGCTGAAGGAGGCTCAGAGACCACTGGAGCCATAGCGGCACCCCCTGAAAATTCCTCTTGGGCTAGAGCAGGTATGAAAGCTGGCTCTGGGATGGGTGAGGCTTGCAATGCTGGCTCTGAGACAGGCGAGGCTTGCAACACTGTCTCTGGGGTAGATGAGTGTGGCAGCGGGGGCGTGGTCAAGCGCCCGTCCGGGAGAGAAAAGCGGTAAGGGCGCTTACACCTGAGCTAAATTATGTCTAAACACCTGTCTCTAATTTCAGTGAGTACGAGGAGAGCGGCATAAAAAGGCAACGAGAGGGCCCCAGAGGGGAGAGAGATGACATGCGAACCCAGTGTTTGGCATTGTGTTGTATTGTGTATGTAAATAGTGAGATTGTACGGAACAAAAAGGGAATTAAAAAAACCTTACCTTGTGGTGAAGACCTGTTTCCTGTCCTCCTTCCTTGGGAAGTGTTACACTGGTGCCGAAACCCGGGAAATTAAAGGAAACAGGTCTTCACCACAAGGTAAGGTTTTTTTAATTCCCTTTTGTTCCATACAATCTCACTATTTACATACACAATACAACACAATGCCAAACACTGGGTTCGCATGTCATCTCTCTCCCTTCTGGGGCCCTCTCGCTGCCTTTTTATGCCGCTCTCCTCGTACTCACTGAAATTAAAGACAGGTGTTTAGACATAATTTAGCTCAGGTGTAAGCGCCCTTACCGCTTTTCTCTCCCGGACGGGCGCTTGACCACGCCCCCGCTGCCACAATGAGGCTAGCTTGTTGGCCATGACAGGCGTGGGGTTTGGCTTGTTGGCCGTGGAAGTCCTGGAGCAAGGAGCCATGGAAGACACTGCAAGTGGGTTGACCGCTGGAGTAGAATGCAGAAGACGAGCCATTATGATGTTAGTGATGAATTCACCAAGGGGCAGACCTTCGCAGTCAAATGGGACCATTTCCCTCACCTGTTCATTCAACACTAACCAGTAGATGGTCCTGAGGATTCTCTCTTCCCAGCCTGCTTGACTATGCAGTAGTACTCCACTGATGAAGACACTTGGTTGAGTTGCTCCAATTGTACTGCTGGATCCATATTTTTTGGGGTCGGTTCTTCTGTAACACTGATGGGAGGGATGAGATGGGAAAATGTGGTCTAAACACAGATTAATTTTATTAATGTAACTCAGAATATGAAGACATAAAGATGAAAAGGGAAAATCAAACATTACAGCAATTTGCTGGTTAAATGAGTCTGTAATATTCAAATTAACATGTTGACAAACTAACAATTACCAAGGATGAGGGAAGGAAACCAGACAGTATTTATACACAGAAGGATGACAATGGATCAGGGAACAGCTGTAGAAGATGGAGGGCAGGTGAGGGTAATCAACAAAGGTGCATCCTGGGAAATGAAGTCCATACATAAGGGAAAAACTAAGGGCAGTTCATGACACTAACATCATTTAATTTACTGTATGTATTTTATCTCATATATTCCTGATTCACACAGGACTCGTACTTGCATTCAAAAATGCAATGTAAAGGAACAGAATGCAGTGGTCTCGAGACTTGAGAAAGTTTAACAATTTTAAATCTGATACACTCTCTTTAAAACACAACGAGACACTTAAAATACAGAAAAGAGATGAATGTCTGTTGGATGTGTAAATGGAACAACAATAATAACTAAATAATAATAAAAAAAATGTGTGGAAGGCCAGTGATGACATATTCGGCAACCAATGGCGTAATATAAAGGGTTGCTCCAATACCAAAATGTTGGCTTAGGTACGATACCGGCCTCAATATTGGTACCTCGATATTGTTACTAACTCGACACTTAGGTAACAAATAAAAAAACATGACTCACAACATGCTGATATACTGTACTGGTATTCAGCTTTTGTGATATTGCTTACAGAAATTAATACTAATAATACAACCATTTAATATTATATTATTGTTATTATGAGTGTTATTGCTACTACATTGAATATGACACTTTTATACAGTAGTAATAGTTTTCTGTTGTAATGTCTTCAATTTCCCGCATCCAGTTAAATAAAGCTCTCATTTCAGTGGGACTTTTAAGTTCTTTCTGTTTTTAAAGGGTTCGTTATATCAAACTTCCTGCGACTCGGAAGCTGATATCTCCAGTGAAAAAGGTAATATGAGAGTTCACAGCCGTTTATACACTAAACACTCTGCTCTGTGGTTCTGCATATGGATACTATTAGACACACTGCATGAAAATCAAGCAGTAGTAATGTGTGTTGTGTGTGTGTTTACACACGCCTGCATGCCTGTGTGTGTGAAGGAGATGACAGAGTAGAGCAGAGCCTCTCATTCATTCTGTGGTGTGCAGCACATGTGACTGTGTATTATTTAACTAAATGACATCCTTCTGCTGTTCAATGATCACACTCTGCTATATCGAGACTTTTTTGTATTATTTTCAAATAGTCTTTGATTTAATCTCAAAACTCTCACATTACATAACATTTTGCTAATGGCAGCATATTTTAATATGGTACCAAAATTAACAACAAGCTGATGTTGTACCGTTTTAAATGTTTTGGTATCGCAATATTTTGTTAGTACCGGTATACCACGCAACCCTAATATATACAATGCTGGTCAAAAGGTTTGAAACACTTACTCATTCTTTATTATTTTCTTTTATTTTTATTTTTTAAGTTTTATAATGAAGTAAATTAATATGGTGGCACAATTACGTTTTTGTCTACAAATCTAATATCAAACATTTAAGCATATGACTTCAGATCAAAATATTTTTAAGATCATGGGAAACATTTCAGTCAAGTATTTCAAAATTTTGACCGATAGTGTAAACACTGTATTTGGGTAGTTCTAGAATTGGGGTTACATTATTTTACATTACACTATTACCCCAAGAAAAATATATACAAAAATTATTGAATAAACTTTCACTAATAATAATGCTTTATGTATATTTTAGAGATTTTATAAAGTATTAACTAAATGACTCCCACCCCACCCATTATTGACTATCAGCTCCAGATTCATACTTTCAACTTCAATTAACATGAAATAATTAAGTCTAATTTTCTGTTTTCTTTTTTTTTGTGCTTACTCTATTAATAGTTATACAAATCAATTGCATAGAATATCTATTTTCTTTATTATATGTAATTTTAGTAATAAAAATATATATTTTGTGTCTGTCCCTATGTTCTGGTCAACTCCCTTACCTCTGTTAAAACGCATACAAATCTCCAAAACATTCATATAAAAAGCATGTGACCTGCACCCAGTGATGTCACTTTCTCTGGCGGGACATTCTGGAAGGCAGTGAGGTACAGTATGTCATGCATCTCATTATTTGGACAAAATGTTGAGGATACACCAATAGAAGATTAATCATTTGTCAAATATATTTTTGTGACATTGCAGTGAATCTTTCATTCAACGATAATATGATAATCCATAAAATTATGTTTTTAGACATACCATGTGTTACGATCCCTTGTTGTCTGCCCTCTGTTCTCTGTCTCACTAGTCACGTTTGTCACGTTTCCTTGTTGTCTGCTCCGTGTTTTCCATTTCACCCGTCACCGATCCCGTTCCATGTCACGTTTTCCCTGTTGTCCGCCCTGAGTCTCACTGTCCGTGTGTGAAACTGCACTTCCCACAATCCCCGGATCACACTCCCAGCTGTGATCACTGTGTTATTGTCCGCACCTGCCTGTTATTTTGTCATTACCTTGTCTGTTTATTTAAACCCCGCTTTCTCCCCTTCCCTTTGTCGTCCGTTGACGTTGCATGTTCGTTCTTACGTTACTAAAGCTCTTATGTGTTCGTCGCTCTTGTTCCCTGCAGTGCGCTGGTCCGTTCGAGGATAACCCTGGTTCGTTCAGGATAACCCTGCTGTTTATATTTTCCTGTTGTTTGTTCGTTCGAGGTTACCCCCCCTTCGTGGATGTTCGCTCTAGAGGTCGACCGATCAATCGGCCGGCCGATCAATCGGCCGATTTTTTTGCATTTTTTAATATAATCGGCATCGGCCAATATCCAAGTATATCAAGCCGATTATTAGGCAGGCGCATCTGTGGGCAGCCTAGTGTTGTTGTGGAACATGTGTTCGACGCACGCTGCCCCTAGAGTCATTTACCAGCAGAGTGAGCAGACCTCATCCAGTGCCTAAGGAAGGAGCAAGTTCCTTGGAGAAAATGGTAAGGATTAAATTTGTATAACTTCTTTATATTTAATTAAAAACTTTTGATATGTTACTGCCAACTTCGAGAAAAAACGCGACATGACGTTCGGCTACTTTGGATATTGATAGCGAAGTTGCATTATCACAGCAGAAGGGTTGCTATCATGTCACAATAAATAAGCAAGAATTTAGCAATTACAGACAGTGAATCTGAGACTTTTATTTGTTCTGTTTGTGTGTCTTATATTTGAGAGGGTTGTCACTCAATGCAGAGAAATAAGTAATACAAAAGATCCTAACGCGCTATAGGCTAGTGAAGGACTGGCTTTGGTAAGCTCGGACGTTATCGGTTCTGCTGTCGGTACTGGAGAAATTAAGAAAATACATTTATTATTGCTATAAAGAGAAAGTTATTTTATCTCGCCAGCCATTTCTATGTATATTTCTATGAAACCATTTGACTGTGATGCAACTTCACAGCGGTGCACTGACATTTCTCCCTAAAACTCAAACTTAACGTCAGAATCAGCACAATCGGTGATTGTTGTAAAATGCAGTCTAGCTACTGTTGCTAAATTGCGGGACGCGTTTAATAATAAAAAGAGCGCAAGAGATACCGTTCCCAAGGCGGCGCGAGCTCCGAAACACACCGCAACGAGACAAGCAAACTATAGGCTACTTTGGGTTTCATGTGCACGTCTAAACGATCAAATATACACAAAAATGTCAAAACGACCGGCTTCACTTAAACGACCGGCTTGGAGATTCACTTAAACACAGTTTATGTCTTAAATGGACGTAGTTATGGAAATAGTTGGGGAGAAAATATGCTGCATCAGGAGCCTATTAGATCTGAACTCGGTCTTAAAGGGGAAGCTGTCTAATGAACATGCTGACGATTGAGCCATTACTGCGAATCAAACAACAAAAGGCAAAGAGAAAATCACTTACAGCTCTTGAATGAATAACTTCTGCATTAATAAGCATTAATCTATCTATGATAAACTATGCAGTGTTATTTTACAATTGATTACTAGATTATTAGATTTCTTTTTAGACCACACCTGAACAGTAATGTTAGTAGGCCTTCCTGAAATTAAATCACTGTGCCTATATAACGTTTATATTTGTGTAATATATATATATATATATATATATATATATATACAAAAAGAACCGTTAAGAATACCGTTAAAGTACCGGATCGATAAGCAGTATCGGTAAGACAGTAATACCATTAAAACCTTAACGATACCCATCCCTAGTTATGCCTGTGCTTCTCTTGGATGCTCTGAATATTGGATTACGTGTCTGGATTGCCCCTTAATTAAAGCTGCATTTGAATCTCAACCTTCGTGTCTCGGAGCAGTTCGTAACACCTGCTTTGTTTATTTAATATATTTGTTATACATTATTTATACAATATGTTTTTACATTATATATTTTTCATTTTAAGTGTACAAGTGCAGATTGGTCAAGTGTTCAATAAATGTATTTGTTGAGAAATTTTGTCTATCTTAAGTAATTATTTGTGTTACATTTTATCTTTCAAATAAAAGGTTCAAATAAGAGGTTAAAAACAAGCACATATCGGCCAAATATCGGCCAAAATAAATCGGCTGCATTAATCGGCCATCGGCTGACCCGGATTTCAAAAGATCGGCATCGGCCTGAAAAAAACAATATTGGTCGACCTCTAGTTCGCTCCCTGTTCACCCTTGTATGTCATCTCAAGTTTTAGTTTCTTTTTCCCATCGTGGACCCTTTCTTTTGTTCCTGAGTTTGTTTACTTTGTGCAGTCTCGAATAAAACTGCGTTTGGATCCTAAACACCCGTCTGCCTTCTCCTGCTTGACACAAATCATAACACCATGTGGCATGTGGTTTGAGCTTAGCAAATGAAGTTATTGCGCAAAATGGTGGAAAATGTAAATTCAGTTAAAGGCCTAAACAATTTAACAATAACATAGATGATGATGAGTAACAGAGTCAAATGTTCCTATCACATTTAAGCATTTTGCATTATTTAACATTTTTATGGATTCCCGGCCATTTTACTGTAAAGAGAGCAAAGGTACAAGCACAGGTTTTGGAGAGAGGCGCAGCAGAGGTGCAGAGCAAGAAGTCAGAGATTTGTAGAGATGATACCACCACAAAGTCCTGAACCAGACTCTGAACCACAGACATCCAGGTGGCATTAGTGCATGGTGAGTGCGTAGTCCCACGAGTCTATAATTATATAAAATGTACAGTAAGGCATAGGTACAGTAGATTGAGAAAAGTGTGGTACTTTGTTAGGATTGTCAACATGATAGTATGTAACCGAACTGTTTCATCCAAGGTGTTGTGTCATAAAGGTACACATCATCATTTATGAATGGTTTGTTTACACATTTGAATTAAAAGTGTGTGACAGGGCGAAGGGTGGGGCCGGGTGTTGATTCTGCACACCCGGTCCCTTATCAGGCTAATTAAGCCTCTGTGAGGAATGAAGGCCAACTGCGGATGGTGGTGCGACAGAGAGAGACCGTTTAAGGGCAGCTGACCGTCATGTGTTTATGTGTCTTTTGTTTTATTTCTTCATTAAACTATTATTTATATTGTCGCCTCCTCCTTTCCATCAATCAACTTTACTTTTTTTTTTTAGAACTGTAGGACTTCTAGATGGGCAATGTGCTCTTTTTGTTCTCACCCCACTATAACTCAAAATACAAGCCTGTTTTGCTCTAATGTTCACAAATACAAATGTTAACATATGTCTTCTAAAACTCAAGTTAGCTCTTGTAAACTGCTATTTATTGTATCAAAAATGTATAGGACCACTTTTGAGGTTATTCTGGCCAAACAATGAGGATACTTTGTGGTATCTATTTGATGATGTCATCAGAATCAACCCACATCTAACCCCAGTGACGGGGCGTCATGTAGAACTAAACAAATAAATATGGGCAGAAATCACCAATGACTGATTTGCATGCCCAGGGTGTGAGGGAGAAGGTATGGTGTAGCATGGGGGACACGCTTCTTGAATGGGAGCATAATGAATACGCATGTGTAGGCTCTCTAGCCCTTGACTAATGGTTTGGACCCTTTAGCTGACTGGTTTGTGTGCTTTCCTATGGTCTGGGCAAGCTGGCTGCTTTCCTATGGTCTTGGCTGGTTATTTTCCATATCAGTAATGCATGATTCATTTTTAAAGCTGTGTTTAGAGACATTTTATAACATCTTTAAGTTGAAAAAAGTTTAATTAATGAATGTAGAGACAAAAGTTATCTTAGGGAAGATAGGTGAGGTTCTAAGAATGTGAGAATTGAATGCGCATTCTCATGCGTGTGTGTTTGCGTGTGTGTGTATGACAGGAAGAGAGTGAGCATCCGGGTCATCGGAGCTTCATAGCGTGCAGCGTGTGGCAGCAGACAGCGGGAGATTCTGCACACATGTGGACTTCACATCAGCGCCTGCGTAAGGATGAGCTGAGCAGACAGCACAGCGGCCCACTCAAAACTTACTTAAGGTAATTAAAGTTGAGAAAGGTTACGGTTTGATGCTGAACTGAGGAGAAGGGCCTTTCTTCTGGGCATGGGCCAGGAAGGGCCACCTCGTCAAGGCGGCTAAATGCTGGAGCATAGATGCTTTTTGGTAAGCGGAGAGGACACAGGAAGGAATTAGACAGAATAAGATGAGGCAAATCAAGGCAGAGATAGTGGTGATTCAATCAGAAAACCAACCTTTGGTGTTTCTCAGACTACATTGCGAGAGAGACAGTATTCACAACAAATGTGTCCTAAAGGGGAGATATGAAGCCAACATGGTCGACTGAGAAAGTACACAAGGAGGCTTGATACTGAAAATAGCTCACTGTCAACATCAATAAGTTCTGATGGAGCTGAAAATAAGGGTAGAAGGAGTTCAGGGGAAACCAGTTGTGTAGGTTTGTATGTGGCAGTTAAATGAGTGAACTAGCTTTTTAGTTATTCACAATGCTAGGGTGTTTCTATTTGATTGCTGAGGTGTTCGTAGAGGTTTTTAGTGTGTTGCTGAATTGTTGCTAGGGTATTCTGGTTGGTTACTTGGTGTTTGCTTATCAGTCAAAAGAGTCTACTCCTAAGTTTTGGTCGCTAGATATTGCTCCGGTTGCTCCTTCAAAGTTTCTGCAGAGTGTTAAATACACCCCCCAACAAATGCCCAATAAAGGTTATATAAATAAATGTTCAATAATTTATATGCTTCATAAGTGTCTTTTTTTAATTTACATCCTATATTAATAATTGTGCCTTCGTCCATAATGGTGACCAAGACTTGGCTCCGTTTCAATGCTCTACATGTGAAAATAAGCTAAATTGTCTACATATTCACCATATGAAGGGTTTTGTTTACGCTATATGGAGACATGACATATGTTCTGACAAGGCACATTTTCATATAGCACATTTTTCTTTGCATGCCCTTGCTTCCATTTAATACACTTACTTAATCGAAGTAACAAAATATGCATTGAAGTATAAAAATATGCATGATTATTGTCAATGAGGACAGATTTAGAAATGGCAAATCCTCACAAGGTGTCAGTGATTCTTTATATGTCACCTCCAGGGGCCAAGGTTGTACTCCAGAACCCTCCAATGTCCATGGGGAAAAAAACTATCAATGTTGATTTTGCAAATAGTTCTAAAGGCAGCTATCAGTGTCGATTAATGGGTGATAATGAATAATTGACTTATTCATTCTCAAGTTACAATATGCCAAAGTTTAACACAGTACTTAGGGTTGAAAGTATGAGCAAAGGTAATGGTGACACACCACTTATAATCAGTGACTAACAATCTAATTAGCATGACAAAATCGACTAACTATTGCTACTAGTAAAACATCCTCATCTGTTAGTAACACGACAACGTGACATGTCTCCAAATGGGCCTTTCCCTTCACCATTTTATAAAAAGACTTGTGGCACTATAAGAGGGTGTTTCGAAGTTGAGCACATGTCCTTGGCTTTGTGGTCATCAGTAATTGATCCAACCAACGTGCAGCTCCAAGCTTTTTGTTGAAGTGTCACTTGCACACTCCGCACTCTCATGAGAGTGAGGCACATACGCTGTGGATGATAGTCCTCTTTGTCTTCCATCCCAAAGCCTGCATCCATCTCAGTGGCCTTTGAATGGGTCTCACCAGCTGTCATGCAAAATTAGTGCATTTCATTACAAATTAATTTATCTGATCCTGATGCTATTAATTCTGGTTTCCCCCCTTCTTTTCTCATCCAACCCCTCCCTAATCATAATAATTTAACGCTCCATTCAACAATCTATAGGTAACCAAAAACAAATAAACAGTTGGTGCTCTAGATCATTTGTAGGAGGACAGATACATTATAATAGAAACATTAATATCATGCATTTTTAAATCAGGGTTTAATGCATCTAGATAAGTATGTCTAAGCATCCAAGATGTAAAAGGATACACTTGATTACATATCATTATATGACAAGTGGAAATTTGATTACAGAAGAAATTATATATTCAACAGCCGTAGAAAGACCCCATCCGGATTCTGCTTTCAAAACAAACAAAAAAACAATTCAATAACATTTTCATCTTTTAATCAAGCCTCCCGATTGTTTGCTTGGCTGGCTCCATCAATGAAAGTAAAGCTTTGAACAAGAACTTTCTAATACATGACAATTGTTGACTTGATTATTTTCCATCAGCGACATACAGTAAGGCCAACAATTCTCTCCATTTGGCAGTAGATTACTGACTGGTTCGATCAATCAAAATCTGAAGTCTGTACATGGCGGTTACATCAGCAGGCCATTTCTTTAAATGATCTTTGATTTTCAGGTGTACCAGGCCAAGGAAGTTTGGTCTGCCATTTACGCCTACATACGTCTGTTTCTAGAGGGTCTTATTTAAAGAGTACTTCAACATCTCAGGAGCCAAAAAGGGCAACCTGAAGTGGACATAAATGCAAATAACACCGCTCAAGAGCTAAGACTCCTCTCAACTCTCTCAGCACACATTTGTCTGTGCCAATTCCTACGTAAAAAGGTAAGAAGCCTGTAAATGATCCAAATCTGGTCAATAGTGCCTTGTTAATCAAATATAACTTTAAAAATGTCCTTAAAACTGTATTAGCATCAACATATTAATACAAAAATCAATCTAATACAAACAGAGTACTTTTGAACAAGCATGTTCAAAAGTACTCCTTTACAATTTCGTAATTTTCCTCTATTAATGCTGTCCAGATTAAACACTCTTGTGATTCAGTAGGGCCCTCATCACTTTAAAGCTGCTAATCTCTGGTTCCCAACTGCAGCAAATCCTATTAAAATCACCTTCAGTTTAACACACATTGTTACAAAATGCAAAACATGCAGCTTTCGCTGTACACTGTTAATTGAGGTTAGCGCTTCCGTGTTAAAATGTGACTGCGAGTGTGTTGAATAACTCATGTGAATTGCTGAATGTCTGTCAGGAGGGCCTATCACATCTCCGAGTATAGCAGTATGGATCTCTGTCGAGATCTCCCTTGGGTGCTTCTTTGGGTCCCTAACAAGGGCAGGGAAGAAGGAAGACTCGCCAGCCTTTCAGTGCAAACTTGTCAGCCTCCAAGGATTTGACTGATTGGGTAATATTCCGGCATGTTCGTGTGTAAGCAACATTTTAAAATCTAATTTGATGGAATATAACCCCCCTTAATTCTTCTTCCAGCCATCAGTCCTTTTCACAAAACTTTCATCTTTAAGGCCTCTTATCACTGCTTAAGAGTCACCGGCATTGATGGCGATGGCAGACGTCAGCTTTAGCAAAGCCACTTACTGAAAGGAGCGCGCCCCCGGTGGATGTGATGATGCTAAAATTGCCTGCACCTCTGCCATAGCAACCGAGCATCAATTCTAGAGTATGTCCTTGACAGGGCTGCTCTGTCAGTCATTGGGTAAAAACACTCTAAAAACTACTGTCACACTAAAGTCACAATATACTTGAGTTCATTGCCCATTTCAACCTTAGCAGCAGCCATAGACTTGGTTGTGCTGATATAGGCCATCAACACATTCACTCATCTCTAAAGCAGTAAACTGTTCTTCCTGAATAATTTCTGTTTTGAGACCATCAAGAGCCACAATTATTTATATACAAGTGGCAATCATATATATTAAATACAGACACAAGCGGCAATCATCGGGTCAAAGCACATATGAAGAGAATATGAACAGCATAGGGAAATTTGTCAGAATAGATCCAGTGAATGCTGTGGAAAACATTGTGTTGAATCTAATTTCAACTGTATGACCTCAGCTAAATAGTTATAGTGCCCCCTAGCATAAAAAATTTATTAAATTTGGCATGTGACATCAGACCCTTTTTGTTGTCCATGTGTATGAAGTTTTGTTGAGTTTGAATATTGCACTCACATGATACAGGCCAAATAGACATTATGGGCCACACCCCAAAACATATTATCTTATATCTTCAGAACGATGATTTAAACAAATCAAAGTAGTAGATACATTTTCTTGTGGAAATGGAAATCCACATGACATGAAATATTATTATTTTAATTCAAGCCCTGTCTGTTCTGGAGCTATTAACAAAAATATGAATTACCTTATTAGTGCCATTTTGTATACATTTTGTAAAAACAATTGACAAAATGTTATACAACTTTCTGTAGACCATCAGCCATTCGCAATTTAAAATGTATTGCCTGCTGGCAGTCATATTTTAAGGATGTTTGCACCAAAGAAGATGCATTTCAAGCTTTAACTGCATTGATAAAATGTTTCAGAGTTATGTTTTTCCTTATAGTGCCCTTTATTGGCAGAATTGGACTAAATTTGGCATGCATCCTTAAAATGCATACATGTCAAAGTTTACCAAGTTTCGTTAATTTTGGACTTTGCACATACGTAATAATAATAATAATAATAATAATTATTATTATTATTATTATAAGAAGAAGATGTAGAAGAAGAAGAAGAAGGAAATCAGTATAAATACAAAAGGTTTCCAGCACCTTTGGTGCTTGGACCCTTAATAATATGATTAAACATCATTGACATCAGTGGTGCCATATTTCCTTTGAGAGCTACAGCGAAGACTTTCATAGAAGATTTTCATAGAACTACGACTTAAGTTTAAGTCTTTTCGACCACACTAAGCAAAAGTTTAGAAGACTTGAAATATAGCTCAGAAGTCATATGGACTAATTTAATGATGCTTTATTTGTCATTTTGGAGCTTGATATTCCCAGTCCCTTTCCATATTACTTTCATTATATGGAAAAGAGTGATCAGAGTATTCTTCAAAACTTTACCTTTTGTGATCCAGAGAAGAAAGTTTGTCATACAAGAATGGAGCAACACAACAATTTATTTTTGTATTTTTTGGGTGAACTATTTATAAAGCCTGAGCCCAAAATTCTAAAAATTCCATTCTGTGCCAGAATGATATTCATATTACATTCATATTCATATAACACCACACACCTGCACCGTATATACCATATTGAAGAGAAGAACTGGGGCTTTCAAATTATCAAATATATGTATGATTATTTAAGGCTAATCATCCTTTATCAATAAGATTTCACACAGCAATTTTGTTTTTAAATCTTCTCCAGCCACCATACTTCATCAGACAACTGCATTTTCAACCATTTTAATTACAAGCTAGAGGGAAACTTATATTGTATGAAATATACATATTGTTGTGAGCAATGTGGAATAGCAGACAGATTAGAAATATAATCTATTGTTTAAAAGTTATGACCATTCTAGTGATTAGCAGGAAAACTGAATAAAACAAACATTTAGAATGTTAAGATAAGGAAAGGAAGGAAAGGCAAAGACACACAAGTACATCTTGAGGCTTTTGCTCAAAGTGCTGGTGTATTAGTTGAATACTTTGGGTAATCTGATTTGCAAATCGATTTAGACTCAATGAAGGATAAATGGTTCTTAAGGCATTCTCAACAGACTCCATAAAGTTCATTTTCACTCTTTTGATAATTTACTCAATTTACTCACCAACCAGTTTCATGTTTTATGTGTTTATAGTTTGTTTAGAATAGTATGAAGTTTGTCTGTTGTATTCAAAGATAATTTGACTGTGGTATATTTTGATAAATAATCTCATCCCTGTTTTTAAAAGATTTATCTTCAAAGCTGTACCTAAATATGTGTAATGTTATTTTCAATAAGCCATGAGAATAATATTACTCCAATAAGTGAATTAATCATAATTCCCTTACTAAAGCTAATTCCTTACAATAGAAATTGTGAGCGGATACAACGATAAGTTGTATTAAGTTTTTAATGGTTGAGAATTTTATTCAGACAAATAATCTAGATAATTGTCATTTATCTCATATATAATGATTGTCGAACACGACTAATTCCATCATAAATTTCCTTACATAATGTAGAATAAGGACAGTTACCCTTCTGTCACTCACTCGATGTTATGTCGAATGTAGTGACACAAGGGGTCTTTCTTGAGAGCCTCGTGTACCTCTGAACTTGAGAAAAGGCCAATGAGAAATTGGCAGTCAGAATTTGCATGTCCCGCCCCCGGACATATGGGTATAAAAGGAAGCAGGCATCAGTCAGATTTTTTCTTCGGAGTCGAATGGTTGTGCAGCAGCAAGCTGAGTCTCACTTCTGTTCCACTCACCTCTATCAGAGCATTGCTGTTGGATCTATGTTGCATTACCAGCAGCTTTCTCCCTCTCTGCACATAGAGTGGAGGCTCCACCCCCAGGCGGTTCAGCTGATTTGGGAGCGGTTCGGCAAAGCACATATAGACACAGCTGGCCCCGGGGGCTGTATAAGTACGCATTTCCCCCAGTGAGCTGACTTGCACAGTTGCAGTGCAAGGTCAGGGAGTATTAGGAACAAGTCACTCTGGTGGCCACCTACTGGCCCACACAGACTTGCTTCTCGGATCTCACCCTCTTTGCGACAGTCCCTCCCTGGCAAATTCCCATGAGAAAGGACTTTCTTTCTCAGGGACAGGACACCCTCTGGCATCCGTGCACAGACCTCTGGAACCTCCACGTCTGGCCCCTGGACAGGATGTGGAAGACCTAAGTGGCATACCACATGCTGTCGTAGACATGATCAACCAAACCAGAGCTCCCTCTACCAGGCAACTTTACACCCTAAAGTGGTGCTTATTCCCAGCCTTTTCGTTGCTGTGTCCGGTACGTGCTTTGTGTACCTATGTGGACCACACGCAGAGCTTTAGATTTTCTGAGCAGCTATTTGTCTTCTGTGGTGGACAGCGGAAGGGAACGCTGTCTCCAAACAGAGGCTTTCCCACTGGGTTGTTGATGCCATTGTATTGGCCTATCATACCCAGGACGTGCCCACCCCCTTGCGGATTTGATCACACTCAACAAGAAGTGTGGCGTCCTCGTGGGCACCGGCCAATGGCACCTCCCTAGCAGACATATGCAGAGCAGTGGGCTGGGCAACACCCAATACCTTTACGAGATTTTACAATCTCAGGGTTGAGTTGGTCTCATCCCATGTTTTCTCAGGTCCGAGCCAGTAGGACAAGGTAACGTGGAACAACTGACTAGGTTTTCTGCTTGCACCTGGCTCCTTTCCCCTCCACTGAGGAGATCATGTGTGCTCTTATCCCAGGAGATCCCACTAACTCGGCTCACTGGATGACTCCTCCCTAGCCCTCTGGTCCGCGAATTCAGTGGAGCAATTCCCCGAAATCCCCATGTGTGTATTTTCCGTGGTACAGTCCCCCTACGTGCGGACCCTGCGGCTGCCTTGGGCAGTCCCCATGCCCCCCGGCTGCCATGTTTGTAGCAACTGGTAGGATCTGCCACCGCACCATTCCCACATGTGGCATGAAAACCCATGTTTCGTTTTCCGCCACTCTTTACCTCCTCCTAGCCTGGGCAGGTGGTGGTCTCCGTGGGGTCTTTTCCCCTGAAAGAATAGGAGTTGCAAAAGAACTGCCTGCCCACACCTGCATCAGCAGCCCACGTATACAGCTCAGCGCATGGCATGATTGAATAGGGACCCCTAGTGTTGCTCCTTCAACACAACGTCGAAGTGAGCGACAGACGGGGAATGTCTAGGTTACTGTTGTAATCACTGTTACCTGATGGAGGGAATGAGACGTTGTGTCCTCCTGGCCACGACGCTGAACCGAGCCACTGTTATGGCCGAACTTCGTTCTCGGCTCCTCGGTGCAAAACCTGAATGGACAGATGCATGATTCCCTCCCTTTATACCCGTATGTCCGGGTTTCTTTTATTACATGGGAAAATCAACAAGCTAGATAACTAACTAGCAGGCCAGTTTCAAGGCAGGTCTGAACAGCATCTGCTCTCTGCCTCACATTACTTCAGGCGATTTTTTTTTTTTTTCACAAGCGACAAAATTGGCCAAAAAAAGTTATTGATATTTAGCTAAAAATGCACATAGTATTGCTAGCTAATGTTTATTTTGCAAGTTTCACAGAAATTTGTCTGATGTACTTTCCTATTAAACATGGGAAGCACCCTTCTTTTGAGTCTCTGCATAAATGCATGGCCGATGTGGAGTGTTGGCTGGCAAACAACTTTCTTCAATTAAATGAGGATAAGTCAGAGTTTATTGTTTTTGGTCAAAGGGGATGTGAGGTAAATTTAGAAAGAAATTTGTCACTGCTTCCAGGGAAAAAAACTTCCCTATGTAAAAAACCTGGGTGTTATATTTGACTCTGAGCTCAAGTTTGATCGACAAATAAATGCTGTTGTTAAAAATAGTTTTTTCCATCTTAGAACTATAGCAAAGTTGAAGTCCATCCTATCTTTTGATGATTTGGAGAAGGTTGTGCATGCTTTTGTGTCTTCTCGATTGGAATATTGTAATGCTTTGTATCAGGGTGTGAGTCAGGCCTCTCTCTCTCGCCTACAGCTGGTCCAGAATTCAGCTGCTAGGCTTTTAACTGGAACCAGGAAAAGAGACCATATCACCCCAGTTTTGATTTCACTACATTGGTTACCGATCCAATACAGAATCCAGTACAAAGTGTTGATGTATGTATTTAAGGCTCTTCATGGTCTTCCACCTGAGTACATCTCTGCTTTAATAAGTTTGAATCAACCTTCAAGGTCTCTCCGCTCTGGTGATCAGCTGTGTCTGTCAGTTCCTCAATCTCGCCTAAAAACTAAAGGTGATAGAGCTTTTGCGGTGTCAGCCCCTCAACTTTGGAATGAGCTTCCATTGGTCATAAAATCATCTCTGTCTCTATTCTCTTTCCAGGGGGCCTTAAAAACATATTTATTTTCCCTAGCTTTTAATTAATTGCATTATAAATTGTACTAGGTCAATTTTATCTTATTCTTGTTTTATTGGTTTTAAATGCTTTTTTGCATTCTTAAGCTGTATTTATGTGATTTTATTTATTTTTTGTAACTCCATGTACAGCACTTTGGTACCTAGTGTGGTTTTTGAAAGTGCTCTATAATTAAAATTGAGTTGAGTTGAATTGAGTGTTGAACGCGTCATGTCCGATGTCCGATGGTCATGTCATTTATTACAGAAATAACTAGCATTACTCCTAAATGCTTCGTAACTAAAAAGGTTTTGACTTTCAATAGACAATACTGACAACACATTTTAATTAACTTGTCTTATGTCGAAAGAGCACCTCAGTTTTCAAATTTGAAGCAGTAAATCCAACACTGGAGGAAACCTCACTGGGCATAATCTCTTATTCCGCCCAGGCAACTGGAGGATGACGCAAATGACGATACATTTATTATTCACACCCAGTAACCCCTTAACCAATCATATGTGCTGTTAGCTATATTGTCAAGAGTATCTGGCATTTTTCAGAAATATAATATATATCGGTGAATGGACGGTGAATATATTGAGACAGGAACCATGGGAACAGTTGTTCCCAAATTTTAATGCTCCAGCTGGTAAGGGTTAATGAATTAATTCACTTTTTTGCATGAGGCACATACGGACTACATATTTAGTTAATTAAATAGAAACTTTTGGGATTTAACAATCAGTCTGAGTCACATAGCAACCAGCTTTTCCATAGTGGGATGCTACCATCAAAACTTCAGAGCTCCTTGGTCATAACTACACAGAAACAATTACAAATAAAAGCTCTAACAAATAAAAGCTCAATAAATAAAAAAAGCATGACAAAAATATAATCACTAATGTATAGTTATGTAATATTCACTGTAATTCTAAAAATAAGGATAATTATAAATCAATAGTAACTCATAGTAATATTTAAGCAATATCTCACATCTGTGATGTTCTGTTATGCAGCACTTTATTTGACAAAATTAACTTAAATATTGTATTTTAGATTGTGCTGTAGGTGCTGTATAAAAGCATGTCATTTTATAAAAAATAATACTATAATGTTGAAAATTATTTCTACATGGCTATGGCTGATACTGTATTTACCCTTGTTGGCGAGTAACTTAATTTATTTACTCACCGAAGCCAATTTGTACGTGCATTTGACGCTTGATAAATGTTAATTCTGGACCATGATTAAGGTGGTCATTTTCTGAAACCGTCATTTAATGGTAGAACGCTTTGATGAACAATTAGCAGCTAAACTCCTTCCATTAGACCATGGGTCTTGCAAAATCACGGGCTCATAAAAGCTGTAAAGATGTAATGACCACTTCACACAACATCAAACAAGTTCACTCTACTTCACTTTGATGGCCCCTGACAATCATTTGATGGCAATTTCAAGCAAAGTATTCAGGTCTTCTTACGTAAATAAGTATGGAACCAAAGATTATATGCTTTCCATAACAGCCCCACCCCCACCATCTTACTGCCAGGTCACAGTTTTATTAAGGTAAAATTACACGCCCATCTCATATGCAAGACCCAATCCACTTTCCACTGCCATTGATTGCCTGCCACTATCAAAATTAGATAATTTTTGACAACTGTACATGTGAATGGTAAATCATTGTGGATTTATGGACCAGTGAGCCTTCATAACTGAACAATAATCAGATTAGTAGATTATCTGCACTGTATTCTTGTGATGTGCGAATAACGTTACCGAAACATTATGTTAAGAAGCAGGTTTCAGACATGGGTATTATGAAAAGAAGATTTAGACACCCGCCCTTGGCCTCTCTGGAAGGCAAGTGCTTTGTTAACCTATACAAGCATTTGACTTTTTATTTCCTATGATTTGCAATTCATTGGTTTCAAGAAAGGAATCTTATGACAGTGGATTGCTCTTTCAAATGAGCATGCATTGACATAAACAGCACAGTGGTTATCCATCTGTTTTAAAGATAAACCGATGATCAAAGGGCATAACAAAACGTGTAAGGGCTCTCCCCCTACTGTCTCTTGCTACCCTTTTTTCCTTTTTTTTTTTTTTGAAGGGGAGTTTAAAGAATGCAGAGCAGTTTCCAGGGGATACGAATGAAAAGCTCTCGGAAATGCGGGGAGGAATTGAGCTGAAGGGGCTGGTTCTGAGAGAAATTCCCCCATAGTGCTTGGAGCCATGCTAAGATCACCAGGGTTCTTCTGATCACAAAAAGGAAGGAAGAGGCAGAGGAATTAGCTGTCAGAAGGTTTGAGGAGACATGTTTAATGAATTGTTTATTAAAAAAAAAGAAAGCAAGAGAGGGAGACAGAGTCAGCGAACAGCAAAATCCTGACACCTCCACCTGACCTCTAACCTTAAAAACCCCTCTTTATGACTTTTTCATTAAACTGTGAAAACTATTGTTTCATTGGAAATTAATGTAAAAATACTACAGTAAAAACCTGTTGATATAACTCAAAGTGTAAAATGATTTTATTTTAAAGAAAAAACATGTACTTTACTGAAAAACATGAAAAAACTTTACTGTTAAATGTTGTAATACTAAGCTGTATACATAAAATTATGTAATTTCCATTATTTACCAGGACAATACATGTACAGTTAATTTGTTAACTGTGAGTAAACAGTTCTTCATATTTAGTGTGTCTATAGGACATATAAATGTTAGACACCCAAACATTACCTTTGCAAATAGAAAAAATTAGAATAGAAGGACAGGGAGCCCTGTGTGGCAAGGCGGGTTAGAACCCACCCTAGTATTTGTAGTTGTTACATGACTGATGTGTGTGACAGCCTATGGGCTGCTGTCCCTGACCTATTTAAGGCGGAGTTCGGGCCACCTGGGTATACATCATCGTCAGATTCGTTTTTTGCATGTGCGCGCGCAGCTCTGTGGGAGGTATGTACCTAGCTGTTTGGCTAATGTTGCTGCTAGTGTACACACACTATTAAAGTGGTGGTGTATTTGTTGTAGCCAGGTTCTGGCCAGGATTGGTGTGACTTTGTTTTTGGGGTGCAGGCTGTCTTTTACCTCAGGTATGTCTATTTCAACGGACTAATGTTTGTTCTGGTGTGACCCCCGGTAACCTATGCTTCTACCGTATTGCAGTTGATGTGTACGTTCAGATGGAACACCTGTACATTGGCGGTTTGCTTATTATGAACGAAGCTGTGAGTAACCAAATAATCTGTGGGTCTAGCGCTCTACTACCGGGTATGTATATTTAACCACTTGAGCATGATGAGGTTGAGTATTTTTCATTCATTCATTTTGTTTATTTTTAGTGCATTAATCTGCTCGGGAGCAGTTCGTCACTGTGGACTGCGGGGCAAATGCTCCCTAGACAACATTGTTAGACTGCACTGTTTGTTCTGCTGCCATTCATACTACGGTGTGACTATTTGTTTTTTGGAATACATCCCTTTTGATTTGTTTACTTGTGTTTGTTTTGTAGATAGCTTTACGCTAATGCTGGTGGTCATGGTGAAGGGTGGCTAGGCTAGAAACACCAGTTTCATGTACAAGAGTACATTGAAGACTCAGGGGTGCAGGCCTTATGGGAAGAATTGTAAAGAAAAAAAAAAAACTTTTTTAACAGAAAAACAAAAAAAGGAAAGATTAGAGTGAGAAAACAATCAAAGACATTGGACAACAGATAATTGGAAAAGAGTGTTATGGCTCTTAATCCCATTGAGCATTTGTGGGATCAGCTAGACTGTAAGGTGTGTGAGAGGTGCCCGACAAGACAGTCACATCTATGGCAAGTGCTACAGGAAGTGTGGGGTGATCTGTACAACCTGACTGCTAGAATGCAAAGGATCTGCAAAGCTGTCATTGCTGCATGTGGAGTATTTTTTGATGATAACTCTTTGAAGTAGTTTAATAACTTCTGAACATAATTGTTTGTTTTTTCAAATTGTAATAGTAATTTTTCATGTTATTATTGTCCTGTCTATACATTGTGATCAGTTGAATGCCACTTTGGTGAATACAAGTACCAATTTATTTCCATCAGATCAAAATCTGTACTTTAATCAAAACTTTTGGCCAGTGTGTGTGTGTGTGTATATATACTGTATATATATATATATATATATATATATATATATATATATATATATATATATATGTATAGTAAAGACCCAAGAGCAGAGGAACAATTCACAGAATTTATTAACAATAAATTATCACTCCAGCAGGGCTGGCAGAGCGTGCAGAACCCAGCACCGACTGCTGTACGAAGGCGATGAGTGTGTTTGTAGGTGTGTGTGCATTGTGGCTGTGTAGAGAGCCTCCATTGAAGAGTCGTGTGTGCAGAGAGAACAAGCGCACAGCAAACTGGAAGGTAACTACAGTCCAGATACACGGGCAGAGACAGACAACCAATATAGATAAATGAGACAGGACCAACTATGGCAGAGAGAGCGAGGTGAGTTATTTGAACACACAACAATCTAGCAAAGATCATGCCACAATGTAGGGGTTAAGTAGGCAGTCAATCAGTGGAGAAACAGGTGCTGCCAGCATGCTAATTAGTGGCCAGCATGCCAGCAGCACCTTAGACACGATGGAGAGAAAGAACAAAACAAGCAGAACAAACCGACAAACTTACTGGGACCGTGACAGTACCTTTCCAGAGATGGAACTGCTCAATGAGGGCGCGATCCAGGATGTCCTGAGCCGGGACCCAACATCTCTCCTCAGATCCATAACCCTCCCAGTCAACCAGGTACTTGAACCCTCTGTCCCTCCACCTGACATCAATCAACCTCTTGACCGTATACACCGGAGAGCCCTCAACTAGATGCGGGGGACGGGGGAAGCGGGACAGGTTTAGTTGGATGAAAATTAGAATGTAAAACCAGTTTGATCTTAGAAACATGGAAAACAGAGTGAATGCGTTTGAGGTAAGAATGTAATTTGAGACTAGCCGCTACTGGACTAATCACATTTGCGATAGGAAATGGCCTGATAAACTTGGGACCCAGCTTACATGAGGGGGTTCGGAGCGGAATGTCCTTGTAGGACAACCAGACCTTCTGACCACACGTATGCTGGGGGCTTAGACTGGTGCCGGTCCACCGACCAATTAACACAAGCTCCAGTCCATATGAGGGCTTCTTTGGAAGCTTTCCAGGGGCACCAGCACTTCTGAATAAAGGCATGAGCGGATGGACCTGAACATCAGGCCCTTCGGTGGAGAACAGAGGGGGCTGGAAACAGGCTACACTGGAAGGCTACACTGGAAGGGTGATAACGCTGTAGACGATGACTGCAAGGAGTTGTGGGCATACTTGACCAGGACTAAATGATCGCTCCAAGAAGATGGATTACTGGCGGCCATACAGCGTAGGGTCTGTCAAGTTCTTGATTAGCACACTCCGCTTGCCCATTTTCAAAAGAACGAAATTAAACTTGGTGAAATTAGTGCGCAGTGAGCCTGTCTAATGTTAAGGCGTTTAGCGTAACAAATGTGTTCTAGGTTCTTATGATCAGTCCAGACCACGAAAGGTACCCCCAAACCCTTTAACTAATGATGCCACTCACCCAGACAGCCCGCAATTCTCTGATATAAATGTCGTAGTTCCATTCAGCTGGTGTTAAGCGTGCAAAAAAAAAGCACATGGATGCATCTTTCCATCTGAGGAAGAGCGTTGCGACAAGACATCTCCAATACCAACCTCCGACGCAACCACCTCCACCACAAACTGTCATAAAGGGTTGGGAGTAATTAGAATGGGCATAGTAGAAAACTGATTCATTAATTTAGAAAACGTGGCCTCGGCCCATGGGGACTAACAATAGTCGGTGCAGGTGGAGGTGAGGCGTGCTGAGTAGGATGTAATTATGTATAAACTACGATAGAAATTAGGGAACCCCAGAAACCTCTGCAAGGCCTTGCAGGAATCTGGTGTTTTCCAATCGGAGATGGCTCTGACCTTGGCAGGATCTATTTGCACTCCCTTGGACAAAACGATGAACCCCAGGAATAGAACCGACTGTGCAGCACCTGCCTGACATACTGAACATGGTCCTGGATATTCTGGGAGAAGATCAGAATATAAACTAGACAGAAACCATCTACCATATCGCAAAGCACGTCATTCACGTGCCCCTGGACTGGGGTGTTGACTAATTCAAAAGGCATAACCAAATATTTGAAATTCCCCCTATGGGTGTTAAAAGCCATCTTCCACGCATCCCCTCTCTGATCCTGACAAGGTGATAAGCATTGCATAAGTCCAACTTCGTAAAGAAGCACACTCCCTGCAAGAGATCGAAAGCTAAAGACATCAATGGCAAAGGATAATAATTCTTCACAGTGATGTTATTCAGCCCTTGATAAACTATGCAAGGTCTAAGTGAGCTGTACTTCTCCACGAAGAAGAACCTCACACCTGCCAGAGAAGACGAAGGTCATATGAGAATGAAATACCCGTTCATGGCATCCCTTTCAGGAGCTGAGAATGAAAACCGTCATCCCCGAGGAGGACAAGTGCCTGGGAGCAAATCAATAGAAAAGTCGTATGGGCGATGAAGAGGAAGAGTCACGGTGCGGGACCAGCAGAACACTAGATTCAAGTGATGATATGCCAACAGTGCTCAGGATAAATCTACCAATTCATCCTGCAACGAAACACAAGACTGGACAGGGTAGACATAAGAGTTAAGTGCAACAAACAGTATGAAATCTAAGCAAGAACAGTACTGGTTGACCAGTCTATGTGTGGGTTGTGCTTTACCAAATAAGGATGCCCCAAAACTACCGGCGCTGTTGGAGATTGGATCAGGTAAATAGACAACTGGTCCGAATGATTGCCGTAGACGAAGGTGACTGGCTTCCCATGGAAACACTGATCACACATGCCGGAAGCGCCTGAGACACATGAGGGAGAGAAAGAACAAAACAAACTGAAGAATTCACTGGGGCCATGACAAGAGGCTATTTTCAAAGTGCAAAAAGCGATATATGCTATTTACGATAACTGTAAAGAGCAAACAATAGCATATTCTTTTCACTACTTTAAGTATAAATAGTGTTAGATGCACTGATACATGTATGTGTATGTATATATATATGTAACTGGATTGCTCATGACTTCATATCAGTGAAGCCACTGCACTGCCATATTGCTATGCCCAAACATTCAAATGTCCCTATTGATTTAATAGGAAATCATCTATTTTCAGCGAGTAAACATTAGTCATTTAATCAATGATTGTATATCTTAAATCTGCATGTGCATCCCTACAATGCAAACATCCTACACATGTAATAATTAATTATTTAAAGTCCTGAATTTTTCCAGTTTCTTGAAAGCCAGAGTAAGTTATGTAATGTATATCTACTGTATATCAAACAGTATCCACCTCCAATGGACAGATCAGCTTGTAACTGTGTTTGGATGTTATAGGTGTCTCAAAGAGAAAAAAGAGATTACACACGAGGTGACACACGAGACAAACAGGAGTTAGCATTTCATCCTGTATTTAATGAAATGTCCAAAAAAAGAGCGCTACCTCCACATACACAAAGATGAGTGGGGAAGCGCATAAAAAACAACTCAAAATAACAGGAAACAAGAAGAAATATAAGTGGAGAGCATCTAAATCCACATATCCTCCATCTTACACATCCTTCTCTCTATGCTCTCTCTGTGCTCTCTTCCTGTGCTCCCACATGCACAGTTGTATATCTCCCCATAATTTCCATACTTTGTGTAAGCGACCATTACAAGCTGAATGCAAACAAGAAACTGAGGTAAGATACAAACAGACATTTTCTAACTTATTTATTGTGATAATCGAAGTGTTTGTTCAGAGTTACAAGTTTTATATTTTTATCAAAAAGTACCTCACTTGAATAAGAGCGTGTGCTCTCTCTCTCTCTACCTCTATTACACACACAGCGGGTGCTGAGATTGAGGGAGACACGCATATCACGGTTGGTTAAAATTAAACTTATATGTGTTCAACTGGATGACAATGAATTAAACTGACTACAGAGATTACAGAGACTACAGTTAATCAAACCAAATCACTGCAAGGAAAATAAAAGACTGGGTAAACCAGGGAAAAATGGGGAAATCGCACCCGGCTCCGTCCATACAAGAAATAAACATCCACAGTGTCTTCACATGACATTAAAGCAACACTGGGGATGCAGTTTGTCTTTAATTTCAATGTTTCCATTGAAATTAATGGGAGTGCAAATAGCCGTGCTGTGTGGCAGGTGATATTTACACCTAGTGCAAATATATATCTTTTTTTACCTCTCCATTTTTACAGTATATTTACTCTAAATTTACTCTAATAAACTCTATAAACTCTAATAAATATTGGGGAAAAAAGGTATTAGTTTTAATAGTTTTAAATTAATTTCTGTCTTTAATGGATGGGATGGGTGGGACATCCCCCACCACTTTCTGCCTTGGGCAATTTGGTCCCTTAGGCCTGGGTATATACCGTGTGACACTAGAACTGTGTCAACCAGTAGAAACTTGCTATACCATTTATATCACAGTACATTTTATCATAGTATTCTTACTTAAGTAAATTAAGATTGAATTCTGTAGAGCATTTTTTTGTGAAGAGAGAAAAAATCCCAACAACAACAAAGCCACAAGAATGGTAAATGTGTATATGTGTTTAACTCTCACTTGAGTACTCTTAAATGGTCTTATGATCCTTCTACTAAAATACTACACTTTTGTTCTCTAAAGGCTTGGTAAAATAAGTAGAAAATTGGCTATTTTCTCATTTTTTGTGTGTGCTCTGGGTAAACGTCATTACTCAGTGCTGTAAAAGGCTTGTGTAATAAAAAGTAAATGAAATGGCTTCATGTCTGGTCAGCTGAATCGGTTGAATTGACATTTTTTTTTCTTTCTCTTCTGTATATACAGATTAACAGTTTCAATGCAATACATGTTAAGTTGTCCTATGCCTTTGTAATAGCAAGCATGTATTCACTCCTTTAGAGGATTTTGTGAATTTTAAGAATTAGAATTAGGTAAATATAAACATTATAATTACTACTGCTCATGCTGAAATTTGTGCAACTGAATTATGCCTCAAACTATGCAGCTTGTTGAGGTGGGATGTGCTGTTGTTTTTATAAGTGATACAATTTTGCCAAGCAGACAATAAAAGAGCCAAAATAATGTAGTAGACCAACATTGAAGAAGCAGCCTGATCTCACAGTGAAAAATCAACCCAAACCCCAATCCAAACATCAGTGGAGTAAATGTAATGTTAGGGGGGAAAATGCAACCTCAATCACACTCTCTCAGATTAAGCGAATGCGATTACTTCTGGGTATCAATATGAATTTTGGTCAAGCCATGTGGAAAGGTAAACACACTGAAACAATGCAAAAAGGGGGTGCATTACAGAAAGATCCTAACTTTAGAATCCTAACTTATCTGTTTGGTAACCATGGCAATATCAATTAGGATCTCATTTAGGACAGAAGCTATTACAGAATAACATTTCCTAAATGCATTATCGAGTCTTAACTGCAGACATGAATAGAGCATTACAGAAGCATCCTAGCTTGCCAAAAATCTTAAATAATTGTCCTAACTTTAGGACAACCCCTCTAGCATCCTAACTGAAAACATATTTGAAAGCCAGCAGTTACAGTCACATTACAACACTATGAAACATAACTATAGCGCTTGCCGATAATAGCGCAAATGTTTTTTTAGCGACACAAAATGAAGAAAAGCGATGTTTGATGGTGGAAACACTTTAGGAAGACCCAGATGATGTGCTACACTTTGATGACAAAACATTTAAAATAATTGCAGACTTCCACGAAATATAATAATGCAGTGATCAAAACTTTTATTTCTACAGCCTTGAAATTAAAAGCGCGTCAATTTTGTTACTCCGTTAATTTTTGTTACTCTTTCTCGATTGTAGAATACTTTAACTGGTGTTTGTTAAATTTATGGGAGACATAACAAACAGGATGTTCAACTCCATCCTCATCCTCCTTTAACAGCACCGCACCTGCACCAAAAGCACTTGCATCTGCCTCAATCTTGAATGGTACACCAAAATTAGTAGAAGCAAAAACAGGGGCAGTACACAGTAAAGCTTTCACATTTACAATTGCCTGCTGGCACTCAGGAGTCCACACAAAGCTTTTAGGCTCAGTAGATTGGTATGTGGGGTGACAACAGTTGAGAAGTTCCTGCATTAACCTCGATAGTACCCCAACTATTCCGAGAAACCTACAGAGCTCTTTTTTGTAGTAGGAGCTGGAATGGCAGTAATCTGTAATTTTTTGCTCAACAGGTTGTACCTGCCCTTGCCCTACCTTTTTTCCCAAATAGGTTACCGTGGCCATCCCAAACTCACACTTTGCAAGGTTCAAAGTCAGAGTAGCTCCTTCAAGAAGAGTAAATACTTCCCTAATAGTTGTGATGTGATGTAACTAATGATCTAATGTTTATTTCACAGCAGTCGTTTGTGTGCCATTGGTTGCGTGGTTACAGACATGAGAGTTCATTATCAAACTTGATGCAGTGGTGTAGGATTTCCTAATTAGAGATAAGATACAATTGTGTAAGATAAGATATGAATCCTAAATCAAGATAGGAAGTTTTCTGTAATATGCCTTATCTTGGGACCAGTATATCATACAGACTTGGCAATGCCCTAGCAACCACCCAAAACACCCTAGAAACCCCCTACTAACTACTTAGAAAACCATAACAACTGCATAGCAGTGCCCTGGTGCCAGTTGCACTAGCTATATGTAAGTTACAACTTAGCCTAGTTATGGTTTTAAATGGGCACAAAGTCACAATTTACGTACTACTAAATATTTGAGCATTGCTCCATTAAACTTAGGTAGAACGTAACCCTACGTATAAACTAAATATTTAAGGAAGCCTCCTACAAGGATTAACGGATGGAATAAAACAGCAGACTGATATGTTATGACATCAATGAGTTCATGTTTTGCATGTCAGGCATCAATACTTTTGACATTCATTATGATGTAAGACATTTACACTCGTTTACATTTACGAGAGAGAGAAAAAAAAATACTTGTAAGCGGCTCATTAACATTAAACTGAAGAGCCACATCCGATCTCACGTGCAGTTTTCAGGGTGTGTGTCGCCCAATGTCATGTTTCAGCACATTCAAAAAATATAGGATATTAAATGAGTAAATGTCTATTTTTCCAGCCTGTTTTATTAGTATTTATTTATCACCACTTATTTTTTTAGATACAATTCCTATATATTGTTATTTACACGGGGCAGATATACTATATATCAAATCTACTTTTATTGTGCATCATATTTTAATGGGGATTTCAATTATTACAGCTGACAGTTACGTGAGTAAATAAGGTTTGAACATCAACCTTAACAAGATCAAATTGAAATTCACGGCTTTTTAACACTTCTCTGTACGAATTTGAAGGCTGCTAATTGGATCAATACAGGTAAACATCATATTATGCGACTGTGCATCACTTTACAGAGAGCTTATGACCTAATAGTTAAGTCTTGTCTTAAGAACAGGTGGTGCAACCAAATGAAGCACTGACTTAGTTACAAACTAACTAGTAGTTACTAATCCCTTAGTGTGAACATAATGTCCCAACTTATGTGAGACCTTATGCACAGCTGGTGCAACCCTACCCAGGCAACTACTCAGAACACTTTAACAACTGTATAGCAACACCCTATAATCCCACTA
Source organism: Xyrauchen texanus (assembly GCF_025860055.1). NCBI lineage: Eukaryota > Metazoa > Chordata > Actinopteri > Cypriniformes > Catostomidae > Xyrauchen > Xyrauchen texanus. The sequence goes on from NC_068317.1 coordinate 5,378,040, forward strand.
AATGTTTATGGGCTGGCCCCATTTACTTACATTGTAAATGGCTTAATGTAACCATTTTATTAAATAAGCAATTCATTTAATAATTTTAAAATACATTTTGGTGATATTCAGTTAATTTATGCCACAAATGCTGTCGATTGAGTTTAACTTGTTTTGAACCTGGATTTAATATATATGTATATAAATATACTTCATTGTTTTATAACTAATTTGATTGGTACATTGACAAAATTTAGTAAGATGCTCCATTATGGAGAGATGCTCCATTTCCCAGAAGTCCTTGCGGTGCATGTAACCACCAAACTAGACCTTCTGCACACCTTTATATGACATAAATACCACTGACATCTTGGAAGAGTGAAAAATGAGCCTTTAATGGGCCCTTCCCCACTGCCCCTGTTTTAATGCAACACATGACAATGGCTTGAGCACATTTGGCCATCCATTTTTCACCTCTCGTTTCTTTTGAGGCCTGATGAAATGGTGGTGCCATTATTGTTTGAGCAGCGAATTTGGTGAACCATTCAAACGCCATTCCCTCATGAGCCAATGATTGCGTGAGATGGTTTCTGAGAGAATTCTCTTCCCTGATGCTCTGGGAACATTCAGCATGTGAATTGCACCTGATGAAGGCCGGATCCATTCACATTTGTGTGAAAATGAACGCAAATTGGCCTTTTCTTCTGCAAGCCAACTCAAATTATATAACCTAAACAAAAGTACAAGACATTTCTCATCATTAGGTCAGATGGTGCGAAAATAAGAGCGCTAGAAAAAAATTTCCGAAACTGGAAATAATTGGCAGCTTGTGACACGCTCATTATTGGTATGCTGATAATTCTATGCCCGCTGCTCTCATTAAAACTGACAAGTCACGCAGCGAGTATAAATCGGAATGCTGCAACAACAGTGCAAGCATTAGGATCAGTGACTGCTTTAACTCCCAGTGACAAGGAAAGCCTGGCCAACAACTCCTTTCCAGTCAGTAGGGAAGCTTCAGCCTCACTGCGTATCAACGATCTAAACTGACAGCTCACTCAAATGGGAGAAAGAAGAGCCGGCAGTCCGGCGAGGGGCTGTGGGGGCCAGGAGGGGTCCATACTATAATTTTGGCCCTCCTTACATTGGCAAATAAGGTTATGGACCCTACCGAATGATGCCACTGTGACAACCTTGAGAGGAAAAATACAAATATTTATGCCATATGTTGTTTTCTCAATCTGCTTCTTAACAAATATCAATGTAGACAGTGGAAAACAAGCCAGAAACAGCTTGTGAACATCACAGCTTCGTAAGCACCATCAGCCCTGCCTGCCAAAGTCACGGAAGAGAGACATTACGGGTTTATCGAAGTGATAAATGTCCAAGAAGAAAGGACTTAAATTAATCATATTTGGAGGTGACATGGACTGGAAAGCATAGAGGATTGTAAATTCAAATGCATACTGCAAAAACAAATCCAATTACTATTAAACATCTCCGACATAAGCATGTCATAACACTTGAAAAATCCAGAAGAGGCAAATGAAACAACGGTGACTCTAGTAACTATGAGCCACCTCCCCGTGTCAGGCTGGGTGTTTCTTTTGTGTATTTGTTTTCCAAGAGATGATAAACCGAGGGCTCATCTCTTCTCTCGCCATCACTCACAGTAAATCCTGATGGATCGGAGTCAGTGTGGTGCCAGGGCTGGCATGCTGGGCACGTGGACCGAGGTGATGGATGGCTGGGAGAGCGCCAGTGGAGAGCAATCTCTCTGCCCATATGGGCCGGTGGCGATGGCAGGAGGTGACAGGGCGATGGCACTTTGAGCGCCAGCCATGCTTTGGCCGGCCACCAGGCCCTGTCATCAACCTTGCTCGCTGAGCCGCTAAACCTCCACACCCACTAGAGAATGAGAACAACCAAATGCCAGCATCTACTAACAAGGATAATGTGTGCAGTTCTAAAGATATGAAATATAGCAACAAAGAGACATGGAAGATAGATAGATAGATAGATAGATAGATAGATAGATAGATAGATAGATAGATAGATAGATAGATAGATAGATAGATAGATAGATAGATAGATAGATAGATAGATAGATAGATAGAAAGAAAGAAAGAAGTGATAAGTGTGGGTGACAAACAGATACATTTTTGAGTCCTTTTTCCCTATAAATTTCCACCTTTGGCCAGCCCCAACCAGTAGAATGTGAAAGTGAAAGTGTAGATTTGCAGTAAAAAAGGACTTAAATATTGATCTGTTTCTGACCCACACTTGTCATACCGCTTCTAGAGATATTGATTTAGCCATGGATTAGAGTCTTATGGATTACTTTTATGCTATCCTTATGTCCTTTTTTGGACCTTCTATTCAAGAAGAAGAGATTTTAATATGGACTGCGCATTTTTACGACAGACCATTTTTGAAACAAAGACCAAATGTTTTGTTAAACAAATAATTTGAGACTTTTAAAGAGTGGATATAATCCTAAGTGCTGACGTGAAATTGAATTTGCAACCCATTTTACTTCCTTAATGTAACACATTTAAGAGTGAAAAAAGATATTTGCTAAAAACAATTTAATAAAACAAAATGACCATGAATGTATATTAAGAAAGAAGATTTTAATTGTAACAATTTTAAGTTATGTTGAATACAATTTTTAAGCCAGCAAAATATGTTGTTAAATGTTAACAATTAACAGTGTTGGGTGTAATCAGTAATTAATTAAAAAGTAATTAGTTACTGTACACTAATTACTAATTAAGTCAAACTGAAATTTAACACATTACATTTTAAATTATTGTAATCAGATTACAGTTACTGATTTTCAATTTATTGAATTACTTTCAAGTACATAACTTGGTTTAGAAATATATACCTAAAGTAGTAGGAGCTATTACAGCTTTACAATCCTATGATTTTAAATACATTTCCCAAAACAGAAATCCCACTGACAGGCCGTATTTTCCTTGTTTCAACTCATTTTAAGCCACAATAAAGAGAAGAGGAAGAATACAATTCTTATAAAAGAAAATGATAAATCACTATTCTCTTGAAACTAGTGTTTGTGCTATGCATGGGCTTCCCTAGGGGCTGAGCTCAGCTGGATAAAGGTGTGCTGTATTCACTAATTATATTCAGTGTGTCTGTCAACAACTAAGTACTGTAAATGAAAGTATAAACAAAATATTAAGTGTGCAGAGCATATTATACAGTAAACCACAAAGAGATTTAAGTGCAAAAAGGGGGAAATAAGGGAAAAAGCAATTAAAAGAATGAAAACAGATCCGAAGACATCTGTCTGCTCTTATTAGAGCATTTAGCAGCTCTGTACTTGAGGGACTGCCGGAGATTAAAGGGTTCAACTCATCAGGCCAAATTGAGTGTTCACCCTGAAATGAATGAGCACATTCAACAGCAAATTAGTTCACCTGGTATCGGCAGTGAGCATTCATTTGCTCTGGCTGACTGGACTGGCGTTACAATGCATTTCCTTAGTGTTGAACTAGACCAAACAATCGAAGGGTTAATCATGATACCTAGCGTGAGTCACGGTTATGCTTTGTTAAAGGTATATTCCCAGTTCAATACACTTTAAGCTCAATCAACAGCATTTGTGGCATAATGTTGATTACCACAAACATTTATTTTAACTCATCCCTCTTTTTCTTTTAAACAAGCAAAAATCTGAGTCATGTGACACCATGCAAGGTTCAGACGTGTGAACGGCGAGCTCTGCGCACTTTGCTAGTTTTAATACTTTTTATGTCATAAACTGGTGAGATTCGATACACCCTGAACCTTAGTTGTTCTAGGAAGACAATATGTCAAAGAATTCAAAATCCTTGGGCTCTGGAGACATTAAAAGACACTGACATGCTCAAACTGATGCCCCTGAGCAGGCCACAAGCCCGGGAGCCGATTTTGAGAATAGATGCTAAGGATGGCCGTAAAGCCTGTTTACTCCCTCAAGCCCCCCAAGCTGGATGATGAGTTTGCCGTTTCATCTGAGAGCGTTCCGGTGTCTGACGCGAAAAACCCCCTTTTGGGTGCGTCAGCTTTAACTCGGTGCACGGCAAAGACGCCAACACCCTGCATGTGGAGATTGCGACCCTTTTACTCAAAGACACAATAGAGCCTATCCCTCCAGCTGAGATGGAGAAGGGCTTCTACAGCCCTTACTTCATCGTACCCAAGAAAGGTGGCGGCTTACAACCAATCTTGGACTTGCAAGTTTTCAACCGTGCCAAACACAAACTCCCATTCAAAATGCTTACGCAAAGACACATTCTAACTTACGTCCAACATCAAGATTGGTTCGCAGTGGTAGAACTGCAGGACACGTACTTCCACATCTCTGTCTTGCCTCGATTCTGACCCTTTCTATGGTTCACGTTTGACGGCCAGGCTTATCAGCTCAAAGTCCTCCCCTTCAGCATGTCCCTGTCCCCTCGCGTCTTCACGAAAGTCCCAGAGGCAGCCCTTGCCCCGCTAAAGGAAGTGGGTATTCGCATACTCAAATACCTCGACAACTGGCTCATCCTAGCCCACTCTTGAGAGTCACTAAGCGCCCACAGGGACCAGGTGGGACAGAAAGCTATATTAGTATATGAATGCTTTTATGAAATGAAAGTAAATGGGAAAAACACTCCTGGAACACATCACGGCTGAAAAAGTGGACGGGCATTGTTGTGCTCTATTGGCACAGAAATTACACACCTAAGCTTTAAATAACTTCTGACCATTACACCAAAGTCTGCTTGTGATGTGGTTTCTGGCTTACAAATTTAAATAACCATAATATAACTCATCAAATTACTGTATGTTAAATTAAAATGGTTACACTGATCCAAAATAACCTGTGCAAAGTCAAAAAAAAAAAATTTTTATACATGAATTGTTGTAGAAGCAACATAATAGGTGTGGGTGAGAAACAGATCACTATTTAAGTCACTTTTTTTCTAAAAAATACTTTAATATTGATCTGTTTCTTACTCACACCTATCATATCGCTTCTGAAGACATGGACACTTGAGTTTTATGGATTCTTTTTATGCTGACTTTATGTTCTTTTTGGAACTTCAACATTTTGGTCACCTTTAACTTACATTGAATGGACCAACAGAGCTGTTGGTTTTCTTCTAAAAAGTTTTCTTCTAAAAATCTTCATTTGATTTCAGCAGAAGAAAGAAAGTCAGACACATCTGGGATGACATAAGGGTGAGTAAATGATGAGAGAATTTTTATTTTTGGGTGAAATATTCCTGTAAGTATCAATGTTGTCTCTTGTTATTTTTAGAAGAGATACATACTGTATAGACACAAATGAAACAATTGTTGACTCACAGTAAGGTTACAGAGCTATAGAATTAATGTAGAGAGCATAGCTCATAAAATGTCATTTTATTTATGTAAATTTATAATATTTTGAGGAGAAATGTTTGAATTTAAATTAAATTTCACTTTGGAAACTTGGCTAATCTGAGCACATTTAAGACATTGTTGAGACATTGGGTTCTGAAACTCTATAGGTATCGTTTCTCATCATAAACATCTGATCTCCATTTGTTCTCCTTTTTATCAAATTGATGTCAACTTGTTGTGTGGCGTTGTGATATTGAAGAAATATCATTTGAGATTTTTCTTTTCGGCAGGGTGCGTTCAACTGTACCATAAAATAGTTTGAAGGTTGTCAAGGAACGTGCTACTCAAAAGGGATCCAGCAAACCTGATGCCATGCATATACTGTATATTCATCTGTAAGAAGACCAGTGTATCTATTTGGAAATTATTTTGAAGAATCATTATTAACCTGAACCAGTACAAAAGATTGTATTTTTTTATTTTTTATAAATCCAACGCTGCCATCTCAGCTGATTAACTATTTCCAGTGCTTTGCAATAAAGTCAGAACTGTAGTGCAGCCTGCTGTTTTTTGGATTTGAAAAGGTCCTATCTCCATGAGAGCAACTCCAATAACAATGTTCCACAGTGCACTTTATTATCCCATAAACATTATTCTATCTGCACATATGGCATGCAAAATACAAGAGAGAAAGGATCCTGATGTGAATAACATGCATTTGTATTCACTGCATTAATGAAATTCATTAGTAACAGTTCTTTAGCGCAAATCTACTGAAATTGAAATATGAGGCCAGTATTGTGGGCAAAGCTTAAGTAAAATGACAACTTCATTAGCGTAACTACAAAAGTGCAACATAAAGTCTTATTAAAAATTGCTCCCTAAATTGCCATGTTAGTTTCTTTAGGAGGTCATTTCAACATATGGTAAAAGAATATTTTCTTTACCCTCCAGTGCATAATAAAGTCACTCATTTTAACCCACTCAGACTGTAATGAGCAAATATAGCTAGTTCGCACATTTGCCAAATTACAGACAACTTTATTTTATCAGCAGAGTACTTCTTACTAGCAAAGTAAACACTAAATCTACAATATAAACCATGTTACTGTTGTAACCTCTGTTCCCTGATGGAGGGAACAATATGTTGTGTCGAATGTAGTGACACAAGCGGTCTTTCTTGAGAGCCTCGGGTACCTCTGAACTTGAGAAAAGGCCAAAGAGAAATTGGCATAAAAAATTAGCATGTCCCGCCCCCATACCCAGACATACGGGTATAAAGGGAAGTGGGCGTGCGTCTGTCAGTCAGGTTTTTGCACTGAGGAGCCGAGAATAAGGTATGGCCATTTACAGTGGTAGGCCTAGTGTCGTGGCAAAGGGGACACAACGTCTTGTTCCCTCCATCAGGGAACGGAGGTTACAACAGTAACCATGATGTTTCCCTTCTGTCACTCACTCAACGTTGTGTTGAATGTAGTGACACAAGGGGTCCCATTTCAAAGCGCCATGCACTAGACTGTGTTACGTGAACTGCTGACACAGGTGCAAGCAGGCTGCTGCATACTAGAAGTAACTGAATCGGCCGCAGGTAACCCTCCCCAACGCCCCAAGAAAAAGGTTTCATATACAGACATTAGGTTTCCAGCACCCCTAAGGGGGAAGAGGCACTAGATGACCATCATGGGAGCACGCCAGCAGGCCGTGGCCTTTTCTCTCTCTATGTTTCTCGCATAGAGTGTAAAGTGGCTGGGGCTATCTTAAAACTATGAAATGCGTAGGGGAAGGCGATCTTTCCCGATCCTATTCTTTCAGGGGGAAAAGACCCTGCGGAGACCACATCCTGCCCAAACTATGGAGAGGTTATATGTGGCCAATACACCAAGTGGGTTGTCAAGCCACCCGTGGGAGCGGCGCAGTGGTAGGGCCTATCTGATGAGGGAGGAGCTCTACAAACACAGCGACACGGGGCAGTGGGACTGCCCAAGGGAGACGCGGGTCCGCTGTCAAGGGGACCGTACCACGGAAAAATACATAACATATATTGCCTGAAGAGGGAATTAAGCCTGTGGAGCCCTACCCCAGTACAGAGCACTTGCGGCTCGTAGTGGTTCTGGTCGCAAATTCCTTTGCTGAATTCGCAGGCCAGAAGGATAGGGAGATAGAACATCCAGGAAGCGAGAGCATAGTGGCTAACCATAGTGGCTAACCGCATGGTGCAGGTTCATGACCTGATCCCTGAAGGGGTCATTGGAATCTTTGGCATGTAGCCCGGTCGAAGTCTTAGGATGATGTGAGCATCTGCTGGACCAAATTCCAGGCAAGTGCCGCTGACAGAGAACGCTTGCAGGTCCCCAACCCTCTTGATGGAAGCAAGTGCTATCAGGAGGGCCGTCTTCAAGAAGAAGGCCTTGTGCTCCACTGAGTCAAGCAGCTTGGATAGATCCCAGGAGGGGAACAGGCTTGGCCGGGGAGGATTCAGCCTCCGGGGCCTCTAAGGAACCTGATAATGAAGTCGTGCTTACCCAAGGACTTGCTGTCCACTGCATCGTGGTGGGCTGCGATAGCGGCTACATACACCTTCAAGGTGGAGGGGGCAGCCTCCCCTCCAACCTCTCTTGCAGGAATAAAAGCACTGACCGAACTGCGTATCTCTGCTGGTCTTCAGACCGGGAAGAACACCAATTTGCAAACAAGCGCCACTTTAGTGCGTAAAGCTGTCTGGTAGAGGGAGCTCTGTCTTGGTTGATCATGTCTACGACTGCAGGCTGTAGGTCACTCAGATCTTCCGGGTCCCATCCAGGGGCCAGAGATCTGGGCGCGGATGCCAGAGAGTGCCCCTTCCCGGGGAAAGTAGATCCTTCCACAGGGGAATTTTCCAGGGAGGTGCTGTCACAAGGAGCATGAGATCCGAGAACCAAGTCCGAGTGGGCCAGTAAGGGGCCAATAAGGTGACTTGTTCCTCGCCCTCCTTGATCTTGCACAGCACCAGTGCAAGAAGGCTCACTGGGGGAAATGCATATTTAGGCAGCCAGCTGTGTGCCAATGCATCTGTCCCGAGAGGTGCCTCTGTCAGGGAGTACCAGAGCAAGCAGTGGGAATTGTCTTGGGAGGCAAAGAGATCTACCTCTGCCATGCCGAAGCAGTCCAAAATCAGCTGGACTGCCTGGGGGTGAAGTATCCGCTGGGCGAAACTTGTCACGAAAGCACATTTGCTGTCGTGTTGAGGTTGTCGGGGATATGAGTGGCATGCAGCATCCTGAGTTTATGTATGCTACCATCGTGGTGCTGTCTGAATGGATCAAGACGTGCTTGCCCCGAATCAGCGGGGGAAACCTCCGCAGGGCAAGGAATACAGCCAGCAACTCGGGGCCCTATGCAGGAGCCAGCGGCTGCATGCCCATTGCACACGGCACCCCAACCCAGTTGAGAAGAAAACAGAGGTCTGTCCAAGGGTTGAATGTCTGACGGCAGGAAGGGTTGATTAAAACACGGTATATGACCATCTCGGGACTCGAGTCTGAAGCCAGTGCTGAAGCGGTCTCATATACATCAATCCGAGTGGCTCGACCACGGCCGAGGATGCCATATGCCCCAGGAGCCTCTGGAACAGTTTTAGAGGAACCGCTGTGCTGGGCTCGAAGAAAGCGAGGCAGCAGAGCACCGACTGCGTCCACTCGTTCGTGAGGCGTGCTGTCATCGAGACTGAGTCTAACTCCATGGTGAGAAAAGAGATGCTCTGAACCGGGTTGAGCTTGATATTTTCCCAGTTGACCTGAAGCCCTAGACGGCTGAGGTGCCTGAGCACCTGGTCCCTGTGAGCGCATAGTAACTCCCGAGGGTGAGCTAGAATGAACCAGTCGTCGAGGTAGTTGAGTATGCGGATGCCCACTTCCCATAGCGGAGCAAGAGCTGCCTCTGCGAACTTCATGAAGACGAGAGGGGACAGGGACAGGTCGAAGGGGAGGACCTTGTATTGATACGCCTGGCCATCGAACGTGAACCGTAGGAAGGGTCGTGTCGAGGCAGGATGGAGACGTGGAAGTACGCGTCCTTCATGTCTACCGCCGTGAAACAATCTTGATGCTGAACGCAGTTCAGAATCTGTTTCTGTGTGAGCATTTTGAACGGGAGTTTGTGTAAAACCTTTTTGAGAACTCGCAAGTCCAAGATTGGCTGCAACCCACTGCCTTTTTTGGGTATGAAAACAGAGGTCTGTCCAAGGGTTGAATGTCTGACGGCAGGAGGGACGAGCTCTATCATGTCCTTGAGTAGCAGGGTTACAATCTTTGCCCGTAACGTGCTGAGGTGCATGTAATAGCGCTTCGGGAGGCAGAAGCGCGTCCCGAGGCTTGGGTGCTGAGAAAAGACTCAAAGCACTTACCTACCTCCGCGCACCTAGCAGGGGGCGGGTTAGAGACTGAGGAAGAGGTCCTGGAGAGGCGTCTTCGGAACTTGTCAGCGCTGGCCTGCCGGGGAGTGCAGTCACGGGTTCGAAGGCGAGGTGACTGCGTCCAGGGAACCGAGACTGTAGGATTTTGGAGCCGGGGTGCCGGGAGAGCAGCACACACCAGCTGGATGACCCAGGGAGTGTGGAAATCTCTCTTTTATTGAGAATGTTGGTACGGCAAAGGAAAATAAGGAACATAAGGATTTTCCTCCTGGCCCTCCACCTGTGGGGAGGACGGAGGGTTCCAGTCCAAGCCCACGCTCACGGCGGCCCGGGCAAGCATGTCGGCCATCTGCGCATCGACCTCAGACTGGGCAGGCTGACCTGAAGGTGGCAGCCCAGTCGAGTCCTCTGCGTCAGACACCTGAAGGCTATCCTATGCTGCGGCGATGCCATCATCCTATTCTGGGGGCTTGAGGGAGAACGCAGGCTGGCCGTGAGGTGACCGCCTCCATCGCCAGCCGGGTCGTCCTCAATCCCGTGGGAAGAAGGAGCAATGCGGGGGGCGGCTGAAGTGGCATTCACTTTGAGAAATGAAAGCGAAACCGCAATGCTGCCATGGTCATGTTCTCGCAGTGAGTACATAAACCATCCACAAACGCTGCCTCAGTGTGATCGTTACACAGGCACACGAGGCAGCGTCTATGACCGTCAGTCTTTGAGAGATGGAGACCGCATCCAGGAACTACACAGAGGTGGAAAGACATCTTTAAAAAGATGCGTCCTGAAAAGGATGTTCAATGCCTGCTGTGTTTTGCTCTTTTGTGAGTGAAAATGAAACTCTTTTATAGAAACAAACTCATTTAGGAGGAAACACACTTTTAGACAGAATTGCTGTCAAAGCGCCCAGGGGTGAGGAACAGCAGTCCTTCGCCAACAGAGGTGAGTGGAACATTAGTGAACTTCAGCTTGCTGCTGCACAACCACTCGGCTCCAAAGACAAAATCTGACTTACAGATGCACGCCCGCTCCCCTTTACACCTGTATGTCCGGGGGCGGGACATGCAAATTCTGTCTGCCAATTTCTCATTGGCCTTTTCTCAAGTTCAGAGGTACGTGATGCTTTTAAGAAAAACCCCTTGTGTCACTGCATTCTACACAACATCGAGTGAGTGACAGAAGGGGAAACATAAATAACTAAAATGCATTCCTAATATGTCTCAGTGTATTGAATAAAATAATAAACACATTTAAAACTTGGAAATTGTATTAATTTAAAAAAATATATTTTGTCACTATATTACAACTGAATTGATAGTATATATAATTACATAATTAATGAATAACCACTTGCTTGATCTGACCAAAATAGGTGTCATTTTACAGATTTTAATCTGGAGTTTTACAATGCATGTAGCTGATCCTACCAATTCTTAAATAATGCTTTTTAATAAGCTGACAAATAAGAACTGTTTTGTTCTCATTGGTTTCAATGTTATTATCATAACAATTAACTCAGAGTTGGTTAAACCCTACAAAAGATGATATAACAATGTGTTATATATCATTGCAAAGGTATTTTAAAGGTTTGCAATAAGCAAATTTGTTTCACTCAGAGGCCAAACTACAGTGAGTTTTAGTTTATGAAATTTCCACAGACACAGACAAATATAATAAACGGTGTCTTTTTGTCAAGTTTTTCCTTATTACTTTCTGAGACATATGCAGTGCATCCAGAAAGTATTCAGAGCGCTTCACTTTTTCCACATTTTGTTATGTTACAGCCTTATTCCAAAATTGATTAAATTCATTGTTTTCCTCAACATTATACACACAATACCCCATAATGACAACGTGAAAGAAGTTTGTTTGAAATCTTTGCAAAATTATTAAAAATAAAAAACAAACAAATCACATGTATTCACAGTCTTTGCCATGACACACAAAATTAAGCTCAGGTGCATCCTGTTTCCACTGATAATCCTTGATATATTTCTAGAACTTGATTGGAGTCCACCTGTGGTAAATTCAGTTGATTGGACATGATTTGGAAAGGCACACACCTGTCTATATAAGGCCCCATAGTTAACAGTGGAGGGACATTCACAATGTCCATGTCAGAGCACAAACCAAGCCATGAAGTCCAAGGAATTGTCTGTAGACCTCAAAGACAGGTGGGCATTTCCAAATAATGTCCAATCAACTGAATTTACCACAGGTGGACTCCAATTTCTGCGGCATTGAAGGTCCCAATGAGCACAGTGGTCTCCGTCATCTGTAAATGGAAGAAGTTTGGAACCACCAGGACTATTCCTAGAGCTGGCCGCCTGGCCAAACTGAGTGATTGGGGGAGAATGGCCTTAGTCAGGGAGGTGACCAAGAACCAAATGGTCACTCTGACAGAGCTCCAGCATTTCTCTGTGGAGAGAGGAGAAACTTCCAGAAGAACAACCATCTCTGCAGCACTCCACCAATCAAGCCTGTATGGTAGAGTGGCCAGACGGAAGCCACTCCTCAGTAAAAGGCACATGACAGCCCACCTGGAGTTTGCCAAAAGGCACCTGAAGGATTCTCAGACAATGAGAAACAAAATTCTCTGGTCTGATGGAACAAAGATTGAACTCTTTGGCCTGAATGGCAAGCGTCATGTCTGGAGGAAACCAGGCACCGCTCATCACCTGGCCAATACCATCCTTACAGTGAAGCATGGTGGTGGCAGCATCATGCTGTGGGAATGTTTTTCTGCGGCAGGAACTGGGAGACTAGTCAGGATTGAGGGAAAGATGAATGCAGCAATGTACAGACACTTCCATGATGAAAACCTGCTCCAGAACACTCTGGACCTCAGACTGGAGCAAAGGTTCATCTTCCAACAGGACAATGACCCTAAGCACACAGCCAAGATAACAAAGGAGTGGCTACAGGACAACTTTGTGAATGTCCTTGAGTGACTCAGGCAGAACCCAGACTTGAACCCGATTGAACATCTCTGGAGAGATCTGAAAATGGCTGTGCACTGACTCTCCTCATCCAACCAGATGGAGCTTGAGATGTCCTGCAAAGAAGAATGGGAGAAACTGCCCAAAAATAGGTGTGCCAAGCTTGTAGCATTATACTCAAAAGGAATTGAGGCTGTAATTGGTGCCAAATGTGCTTCAACAAAGAACTGAGCAAAGGCTGTGAATACTTATGTACATGTGATTTATTATTATTATTATATTTTTTAATACATTTGCAAAGATTTCAAACAAACTTCTTTCATGTTGTCATTATGGGGTATTGTTTGTAGAATTTTGAGGAAAATAATGAATGTAATACATTTTTGAATAAGGCTGTAACGTTACAAAATGTGGAAAAAGTGAAGCGATGTGAATACTTTCCGGATGCACTGTAACATAGAGAATGACATATCATAATTTACAGCAGACTATCCTGATTTAAACGAGCCCAAACACAACATACTATGATGAGTAGACCTTGAGTTGATGCACAAAAGGGCACTCAAAACACATTGTGTTTGTGTGTGTATTTGTGTGCTGTGTGTACACATGTCCAAGGACTTAATGTGTGCAAACACACATCCACATATGTGCTCATCTAAAGGATTGGGATTCTCCTGAACACTTCATATTTCTGTATTTTGTAGTCTAATCCATTCATTTCCAATGACCTGTCATTTTGACTGGGAACACAGCAGGTGTCACAAAGTGAAATAAAACCAATAAAATGGAAATAAAATTGCCAGTTTTTATGTGTGCTTTCAGATACCATATGTGAACAAAATCAAGGAATTTTTTCCCAAATTGGATTAAGTTCAAATATAAATCAAAAGAAAACAAAAGTTGTCCAGGTCAAAATGACCAGAACACAAAATAAAGGTATTTATATACAGTATTTATCGTAATTTTTTTACAGAGAAGATTTACACATTTTCACAGGTAAATCTCTGATACAAGTAAACGTTTTCATGCATTTTAAAATGTTACGTATGTATATAGCAAATAATAATGAGATCAGGCTGAACTATATGCACTGTCCATTAAAATAACAAATTGGCAGTTTACTGAGAAACATTCCAGGGGTTCATTTTTCCTTTCTCGAACTGGAATGGTTTTTTTTTTAATATTGTTTTAATAGGTAATCAATTTAGACAGTAGGTTTTTCCTGTGTTCTCAGTCTCACTTTCAATTATTTTAGTCTTTTGTGATATAAATTTTTTTATTTTTGAAATATGTCCTTTGACAATGAAAGAGAAGTTAAATAAAAAGGCAAAGATGAATAACTACTAAAAAGGTAATAATAATAAAAAGAAATCATACAGTTTGACACTTTTTTTGCTGATCAGAGTTCTGAGAGCCAATACTGAATAAGTCATGCAAAAAAAAATTACAAAAATAAATAAATAAAATAATCAAACTTGGGTACAGCTGATGAGAATTTACAACCATCAATAAAATACGTTGCTAATAATATTATTAAATTTACTATACATTCTATGTTATGATTATGATGAGAAAAGTTATCCATTACATCACCTAATGTTAAAGTTAACTCTTTTTTAGATTTTAATGCAGAAAAATCTGGTCAATTCAACCCACAAAAAAATACATAAATAAATAAAATAAAACAATATGGTCTGCTGACTCAAGATTCACTTTACAAAAGTTGCAATTCAAACTAACTTTACTAAATGTAGAGGTGATGTCATTAGTACGATATATTAAGATTTTAAGGTGTATTTCTCTGACTTGGGGATTCATAATTTGTATGGTAGAAGCCATACCTTTTTCAAATGACTTTTTTCTGTTAGTGAATCCCCCCAAAAAATCCACTGGGGATGATTCGTTTCATTAAATGAAAAACATTTATATTAAGTTTATTGCTACAGTTTGGGGCATAGATATAGAATTTATGTTCAGTCTTCACAATCTCTCCAAATGATGAATGACTTCTCATTAATTGCACAAGACCACCAGGTATTACTTTTATCACTGTAAGAAATTCCTTATGAACAACAGGAAAGTTTTACCTGGTCATAAAGTCATAATAAGTGTAAAAATTACCTTCCAGATCCAAGATTTCACATTGAAAATCTATTCATTTATCTTGCCAATTTTTAGATTTGTTCTTTGTTATAGTTGTTCCATATCTTAGCTTTGTGAGGGGAGAAATTGTGAACAAAACAAAGTTTCCATGCCAGGAAACCCTGTTCATGGAATTTAGATTTAGTTATTAAGATAAAACAAATGAACAATAAGTTAACAAAAACTTGAGACCTCCCACCTTTTTAAAAACATTGTGTGGGATGAAGTTTCAAGTAGTCTGGTGAATTAATACAATGTTTTTAATACAATTTATACACCCATTTTTACATCGAAAAAATCTAACATGTCAAAACCTCCATCAGATTTTCTGCCACATAAAACCTCTCTTCTTTTCCAAAATAAATTATATATTACACTATTAATTTGTTTACAGGTAGTATCATGAAAAAATTATGGGATTGTTGTGTATATAAAACGAGATAAAATGTTAGAAGGACTCTGCCAATAAAGGATAAATCTCTTTGAGACAATTATTGAACATTAAATTTGCTTTTTTAAGTCAGGGTAAAATTTGTTTATCTTATGATACAGAATACTTTTTTTTAAATATGAATACCATGGCAATTTAGACTATCTCTAATGGGATTATTATCGCACGAGGTTTCTTGGGTTTCATATAAACAGAGGATTTCTTATTTAGGAATGTTTAATTTCAGGCCAGATGCATCTGAAAATAAGCTAATAATATCTAGAGCTTTACCAATTTGCTCTTTATTTAGTTGTTTACTGAGCTGTGTCATTGGCAAGTTGTGAGACCTATATCTCCCTGTAAAAAATGTATAAATCTTTTATATCAGAGCTATTTTGATTACTTAGGGAGTGTATCTACCACAACTGTTAGGATCAAAAAGGTGATATTCAACAACGTTGCCTTACCCATCGTTTTATGGGGAATTTGTATTATGGGTATTATGAAATGACAGAGCCATTAATATCCTTGTATATCAATTTGAACATTTTAATGACATTTTCACAGAAGCCGAATTGATCTAGAGTTGAAAACAGAAAATTGTGTTCGATGGTGCCGAATACTTTGTAGAAATACAAAAACAATAGAATTGCATCTGAGTTAATGTAGAGTGCATAATTTACAAGATCTAATATCCGTCTGATATTACAATGTATATGCCTTTTAGACATGGTTTGAGTTTCATTGATTATCTCAACTAATAACCTTTTCGCATAAACTAATGAGAAGGTTTTTAATCTATATTCAATAAGCTAATTGGCCTCCAGTTATCAAAGCAAATATGATATTTTTCTGGTTTTGGACATTAATATCCCTTTAATAAAATCCATAATCAAAGCCAATGACATCAGCATCCAAGAAGTGAAGACATTTTGGAGGGAAAACAACAGCACAGACAACAATAAGTATCATCAACATATTTGATTAATTCTACATTTTGTGATACTAGTTGGTTTGTCACTCTTATAAACATTCCTTCTATTTGTAAAATTGCATAACTTGTTATGATATTATGTCATAATTCAGAAGACTGTTAACTTAAAGTTTACACCATCATGTAAGCTAACTCTCAATCCTGCAGTAAGTCTTTCAGTCCTGTTGCCATTGTGTAAATATTCATGTTATAATGAATACAGTTTAAGTGTCTGACCTTGAACAGAGCATATTTGTGAAATTCCAGTATAGAAATAGTACACAATTATTTAAAGTTGCACAGATAATTATCATAGAGGCTGAGTTTTATAATTTAGCTGATTTAAAATGAACATGCCACTTGAACTATTCACTAGACTGCCGTTTTTATTTATTTTCTCTCCTCTTAAACGGCTAAATTGTGGCTGTACAGGGTCATGACGTTCAGATGAATAATTAAAGCTAAACCTTAATAGACTTTGGTAAGAGTGCATCGAGAGCACAGGGATTGCGACATCAATCTCTGCTGGATTTGGTTTCAGGGTGGTTTGAAAGTCAGAAAGAAGGAAGGGGTTGACAAAAAGGGCATGTTCGGAAATGCCAATAAATGAATGATAAATGATTTTACCCTGATTGGAAATATTGCGATTTTTCACTGCTGTCAGTGGAATATAATCATCAGCAACATTGTGCTAGTTACTGGCTTTTTCATAATTGACACTTTAGCTTCTAGCACTGCCCACAGCTCATCATTAATCAAATGGACTAAAGCTACGACTCAGTGTCAGCCCCAGACAGCATTAGATGAAGAAAGTGCTTTTCAGGTAGCTGGGCAAAGTCATTTATCCACTACTGAAGTACTTAATTGTTTTTCACCAGTTTTATTATCTATTTATCTATTTCTCTTTTTTCCTACTTGGCTTGAGCATAATTAATCACCTATCATCCAGTTCCATTAGGCAAAAGCAAGTTGCCTTGTTCATTTGTATTCCCATGGACTTGTGCTGATGAAAGGCCATGCTGATTAGTTTGCTTTGATAAGTTTAAATGCCATTTTATTTCATGGATGCCCAGAGGAAATTTGAATTCTTAGAGGTTTCTCTCTCATAGCTATGGAGACATAATGGAGTTTTCATGTTTTTAAGGAACAACTTAAGCCTCATTGTGCATTTGACATACATTTTGTGGAAGAACATTTTTGACATACCCAAAGAGTATAGAGCTGTAAAATTACTGAAAATACTAATAAGTTGACTACTCAATTGAGTAAACTCATTCCCTAAACTGAATTGAGTAACAGCTTCTCCAAAATGTGTGCAATTAAGTTCACCTAACTTAGTGCTATATCATATAGAATGAACTTAACTATTTCATATAGAATTAACTTAACTATTTAAGTTAGGTAGATGCATGTAGACTTAACTCAGATTTGCTATTAAATGTTGATGTTTAAACTTAATAATTTTAATTGAATGGACTCAAATATTAGTCATACAATAGCACAGCCTAAAAATATGCAGTAATTATACAGTAACTGATTCTAGGTCAATCATAAATTAATTTCCCATGGAGGGAGGTGGGGGATTTGTACAGGATTGTAAAACTAAGCGTATATGACTTAACTTGTATGAAAAGTTATGACTTTTATACCCCTAGATACGGAAACATTAATACGATTTTATTTGAATTTAATGTTCAGATTTAATCAAAGGTTCATACTGTATATTTGTTTGCAGGCTTTTGGTAGCAGAAAGTCTTGATTTGCTCTTCATTTAATCGCATTACTCTTTAGGAGAATTTAGATATTAAGTACTTTTCTTTCCTGTAAATGTTTTTCTTAATCTAAAATTGTATCTCTATAATCAAGAGGTGTTTTAATGTACCACCTGTGATGGACAATTTTTTCATGTCCCTGTCCTCATCTCCTTTCTTTCTGAGCATTACCATCTGTGCTGGTCTCCCTTAGGTCCTTGATAAACTGTGTGGTAACGCTGAGAGAGATGAAACATTTGTGCTGTATCATTGCTTGTGCTCTGAACTATTGTCTGATATTTCATATATCATGTAACATAATCAAACAAAACCTCTAGTGATTACACTTTCATTCTAAGTTTCATAATGCTGTATAAGTGTTTGAGTGTTTAGGTTTATGAAAGTGCATAAGATCTTAAAGAGACATAAAGTTACCTAATTTGTTGGCCATCAAAAATTTATGGGCAGAATAGATTGAATGGCAAATCCCATTATTGGAGTTAAGGATGTTCATTAATTATATTGTTTAATTGGATGGATGCAGACGTAGAGCAGCGTGTCTGGAGTGGTCATTGCCGGTAAAGGACCGGCCTTGTGTTGCAGCGTTCCATTAGAAAGCAGCTTGTCCCCGTAGTCCCTGTATTACACTGTGCTTCATTGATTAATGACTATAATTTATTATAGAGAGGAGGCCTGTGCATCCAGTTAAATGTACAATTAATCAATGCTCTGTCAGATTATGTGCTAAGGTAAAGGTATAGTGGACACTACGGAAAAAGGGGATGTCAAAAACGTATGGATCTGCGGCCGGCACTGCTGCTCGGTGATTTAACAGTGACTTAAGACTCTTTCCTTGTGTTAATACTACCTGTCCCGTTTGACAAATGCTCCCCAAAGAAATTGAATATAACTGCTGTTGATGGACTGGCCGCCATATCGCCGGTCTATCACTCAGTCAAACCCACTGGAATAATGTAGCACCCTGTGCACCCTACAAAACCATCTATTAATCTCCAAATGGAGGAAAAAGTGCCCGAAGGTTCAAATACATCATTGTTAAATCAACAGTATTATATTAAGCAGGGGAAGGATGTGAGCTTTAAGGAACCCAGGGCAATAGGAGGATAAATTTGAACTTTCCGAAATCCATTCAAAGCCATTATTTCCTGGAGAACCGTGACATATATGACATGTTAAATCCAGCTTTAGAAAAGCCATAATTGATCATACATTTTGGTGGCATGCTGCAAGAGTGCCATGGCTGTTTCCATGAGGGTGTTAAAACATTGAAAGACATCTTTTAAAATGCTACAGACCAGCTATTTGGTAGTCTACAATCTGCAGGCAAGACCTTTGTCACTCAAACATGCTTGCCTGAAAACAGTTAGTTCTGTTGTGGGGTGAGAGGTCTTTGCAAGACATCCAAAGGGACAATCCCAGTGGGGCCTTCAGAGCAATGACATGAGGACAGAGGGAACGGCACAGAAATCTCAAGGGAGTTTCAAATTCTCAACAAACTCCCTCTCTTGCAAGCTACTGGAGAATTTGAACCCACTAGGTCAGAGAAAGATAGAGGATAGAGGCAGTTTTTCCAACTACGATTGCCTTTTTTGTCTGATTCTTATTTCATCAATAAACTTGGACACTGGGTGACTATGGCAAGAAACTCTAGTAATGATACATCATTATTGTGACTTGTTGCCTGCACTTCCAAAACATGTTTGCAGAACGTGTGTGAAGAACAGATCCAAATTTAAGTCTTTATGCAACGATCATAATCCCCATCCACAACAGTGGAATCCCGCTTTCAGTTAAACACCACTAGACGTATTATGAATGCTTTGATGTCAGTGATGTCAAATGCCATTTGTTCTCACGTGTCTTGGGACAGATTGTGATATTCTTATTTTTGGATGCAGAATTCTGAATGAGATGTAACATTCTTATTTTAATTAGTGGGAGGGTTACCCTTACCCACCCCCATCCTAGAATAATTGCACTTGTAATTGACTGGTTATGATCTTGTTTGGCATCATGAGGCCTTTATTGGCTGATTTCTTTTGAATGCCTTAAAGCCCCTTTACATGTTATTTCTCTCCTGAAAAAGAACTTATTTGTAAAAGAAATTAATAGCTAGTATTTTCCAAATTACATCCTTTTATAGGTTCTCAATGCACTGTGTGAATGTGCAGTTTTTACTGAAGTTGTAAAATATAAAGAAACACAGCCATTCAGACGAGCTGAAATGCACAGTGCTGTTATAAAAGTGGAGACAGTACTGTAGTTATTCTAGATATTTAGTCTTAACTACTGTCTCCAATTGTGTATTGTGTTGAAGCTGACTTTGCTTTTTAACTCTTTTGAATGCCTTTTTTGTAATATGCTTTCCATAATTATTTTACTCCTATTAGCTGCACATTCACACATTGCACTGAGAACCTATAAATTATGTAATTTGCACAATACAAGCTATTGGTATCTTTTGTTTTTACCAAATATTTGTATTGTTAGGAAAAACAGATGTAAAGGGGCTTTAAGGAATAAGGATTCAGCCAAAACAAGGCCCACTGAATGCCTTGTATTTCCAACTAAGCAATTTTTAGTCATCAATTACTGTCTAATTTCTGATCCTAAAAATAAAGTGTTACCCCCAGACTTTAAATGCAACATAAGTCATTTTAGAATACATATATAGTGCTTTTCTGTTTTTTTATTATTAATTATTATGACACTATTTGTATCTGCTTGTTTCAGCTTTTATCTGTTGAGAATTATTTAGGTTTAGGTGTAGGGGTGGAGTTAGGTGCTTAAAAATATCTATATAATTATGTAATGTAACTAAGATTATTCTGACTAAATTTAACTGTTATATTGTGGAGCGGAGGAGGGCGGGCCGGGCTGGAATGACACGCACCCAGTCCCCAATCAGTCTGATGGGGTGCGTGAGGGATGAAGGTGGCCGGTGACCACAGTTTGAGAGAGAGAGAATTACGGGCAGCTGCGTATGTGTTTTTGTGTCTTTTTATTTTATTAACAATTATTTATTTTGTTAAGCCAGTTCTCTCATGCGACGTTGTGTTGTCCCCGATCACTCCTCCACAATCTCAGGCGGACGACAGCAGCTCCTCCCTGGGCGGACTGGAGTCAAACCTCCGACACCCCAGCAGACAGAACGCCCCTTCGCTTTTCTGGCGGCATGTGGGGACACTGCTCCGCCCCTGGCAGCGACTCCATCACTCCAGGAAATTGGGCAGTCCAGTTCCTCCTTGCCTTGCGGATGTCCGGGCGGTCGGGCTACTCTGTCCCTGGTGGATGGCACCAGTGTAAGGGGGTTAAAGCAGGTGGCGAGAACCGGCTTAACAATATAAATAATATTTAATTAAATAAAAAGACTCAAACAAACACATACAGGGCAGCTGACCGTAATTCTCTCTCTCTTGAACTGTCATCACCGGCCACCTTTATCCCTCGCGCACCCCATCAGGCTGATTGGTGACCGGGCGCGTGTCGTTCCAGCCCGGCCCGCCCTCCTCCGCTCCACATACATGTTATATATTGTTTATAAATTGTTAGATTTAAGAATGCTTTAGAGGAACTAAGATATTGATCGATGTGATGAACTAGGCAAAATGAAACATATCGTTAAAAATATGCAATTAAACTGAAGACTGCAGAGCCTTTGATGGAATCGTCCAAAATAAGGAGAGACCATTCAGTCCATAAATTAAAACGAGGCAGTGAGGGTTCAACTTACATTCTCTTCAATGGCATGTACTGTATAAAGCTTCTAGATCACATCTAATATTCCACATATGATGTTTTCTGGAGATTTGTGTGTGCTGAAATGTTTTGGCAAGATGTATTTTCTCAATGTTCTCTCAGCGGAACTATCCAAAACACTTAAAACTACCAATAACAACCCAATGAAGAAACTGAAAGTCTATCCCTTACATCCCTCACATTACATTTTTATTGGTTTGCTGTGCAACACAAAAGGAGTTTTCAGAATATGCTGCAACTACAAAACATGACCATAACATACACAACAAATACACCATAAAATAATAATACAAGTAATCCATTCTATTTGTCCACTGTAACCCAAGTCTTTAAAATCCACATGATGAGACTGTGTAAGTCTTTATTTAATGACCTCTGTCTCCATCTGTCGTAGCGGTTGCAACAGTCAAATCCAGCTCTCATTTAAACATTCAAAAATGACGGGAAGGTTTAAGGGATCCACAATATCTATAAAAAGTATGAATATAAATATTCATATAATAGAAAGGATTCTTAAAAAAATTTTACATTTCTAAAGCTGAAAATCCTTAAATGTTATGGTAAGGCAAGTTTGTTTATATAACATATTTCATGTACGGTGGCAATTAAAAGTGCTTTACATTAAAATGATGAAGAAAATATATATAAAAAGTTTATTTTTATAATTATTAAAATAAAGAAAAAAGAAAAAATAGACGTAAAATGATGCAGTGCAAGCAGTAAGTGCAGCACAGTGCTCAGTGAATAAATGCACAGTTGCTGTAAATGCATCCATATTGTATGTTTATAATATAGTTGTGTCTATCCATAAATTAACAAATGTAGGTTTAAATGTTACATATGAATACAGTACAAATAATATTGTGATAAGGATGGCCTGTTACAATGCAGTGCGATAGGGCAGCACAAACTAAATGGTATCCAAAAGCAAACTTTCAACCCGTAAGTGCGTCCGCCTACTGTACCTTACTTCACATGAAAAGAGGTCATCCAAATGTAAGTATTTTAGTTACAGTAGCAATATAAATAATGTAGCCTATTTCTTTTTGGGTGTAAGAAAACTTGACTTACATTGTAAGTCGACCTCAGGTGGATAAAAATATGATGTAACCACTTTACAAGCATTGCAAAACGTGCCAGCTTATTTCTCATTGGTTCATACCTTTCCCCTATTTTTACATTCAAAAAGCTTCTGTGTTTTTGATGGTGGATTTTACAGCCAAAGGCACAGATCTGAGATCGTAAGGGGCATCTTCAATCGCCCGCTAGAGTCTGGCAGGACTGGTGGATACCTTGTTAGTTTGAGGTGCTCAATCAAGGCGGCTGTAGAGTGCCAAGTCTGTGCAGAGAGAAAGAGTGGTGATTACAAGGCTATAGGCGCGCAGGGCAGGGGAAACGGACTAGCTCTCCGCAGGTGGTCCTCTGACATTTAAGCCTGCATTTTCTGAATCAGTCTTGAGTGATTAGGGCAGCGACAGGCAAAGGACAGATCAAACAATTATTCCCTCTCTTCCACCTGTTTTTTTTTCCTTGGCCTCATAAAAGTGGCAGGTCATTTTTTCCTCTCGCTCAGTGTCTTTCTCTGTATATGACTTCTGCTTTTCTTTAAAAGTCAAAAGAATCTTTGGTAGTTTAGCGCTGCCATATTGCAAGTATTGTTGCCAAATATTTTAGTGAGGTCAAATCAATGATGTTTAATTGAAAATACTTATTTGAAGACCAAAAATGTCCATGATACTGTCATTTATTTAGGTTTATTTAGACGGGTCGGCAGCCTATGGCACGCATGCCAGCATTGGAACCCGGAGGGGTAATCACTGGCACGTCAGCAATAGCAAGACAGAAGTAGACGATTTTATTTACATAAATTACCTGCATTCCAATCTACATGTTGATGTAATCCTCATTTTCACACAGCGTGTTTTTATCTGCTGAATGGGAGGCTAAACAAAAAGTTAAAATG
This sequence comes from Xyrauchen texanus, assembly GCF_025860055.1. Taxonomy (NCBI): domain Eukaryota; kingdom Metazoa; phylum Chordata; class Actinopteri; order Cypriniformes; family Catostomidae; genus Xyrauchen; species Xyrauchen texanus. The sequence goes on from NC_068317.1 coordinate 5,401,763, forward strand.
TGATGAGACTGCAGTTTACCCAACAGACTCGCGCATCACAAGCCAGCAGCGCTTCACTTTCAGTTAATCACGTGAGTAAACTTTGATTCGGATGTCATTACCCCATTTTGTCATGCTATGGGCATTCTATAGTGGTACAGACCCCAAAATATCTGTCTTGATAAGGAGATGTGTGCTATTACTTTTGTGATTAGAACTATGATTTTGACAAGACTTACAAGATAATGTTATTTAGGTTAATGCTCTATCGCAGGGGTTGGCAACCTTTTTGACATAGAGTGGCATTTTTTATTTTCCTGGCTGTGCCGAGACCCCCCATAATAAAAAAAAACAACAACAAAACAAGCACTTGCTTCAGACTTGAGTCCCGAGATGGGCATGGTGCCCCGAGATGGGCATTGTGCTCATCTTCCTAGCCTGTGTCTCATAGTGTGTTTAAACAACACAACTGCGCCTTTGACTAAAATGTCCAGCAAAATGTCTGAATATTCAAAAACTGGGGAAAGGTTGTCTGGTACATGCTGCCGAATGTTCAGCAGATCATCCCTGGTAAAACTGACTGAAAAATATTACTAAACACAGGACAAACAGACAAAAACAACAAAAGAACTGAAGAGCTACACACCGACGCCGCCATCCGTGGCGCTTTCTTGTTTCAAATCTTGTATGAAGCCTGTAAGAGCATTGGGAAGGTTACGTGACGGCCGGGTGCGCTGGCTACAAGGCACACAAAGGTCTGCCCGTCTCGCACTGCCAGTCCACGTAACAGTTCAGTTAGTCATGGTGTTTTGTATAGGGACCCCTAGTGTCACTGCATTGACACAACGTCGAGTGAGTGACAGATAGGGAACGTCCTGGTTACTTTTGCAACCTTCATTCCCTTATGGAGGGAACTAGATTTTGTGTCCCTCCTGCCACAACACTGAACTACCCGCTGAAATTACCGGGACCTTGTCTCGGCTCCTCAGCACAAAACCTCAATGAGTGGTTACAAGCCAGGTACTTTTATACCTGTATGTTTGGTAGAGTGGCATGCAAATTCCACTCACCAAATTCCATTGGCCTTTTCTCAAAGATCAGAAGATTCCAAGGGCGCCCCTAGTGTCACTACATCGGCACAACGTCTCGTTCCCTCCGTCAGGGAACGGAGGTTACGAAAGTAACCTGGACATTATGTTTTGTACTATGGTGGGTCACCACTTGACGTCCAGTGAGATCTGGGTCCTGAAGCATAACTAGTTGAGAACCACTGCTATAAACCTTCTACACAACCTTGAAACTAAGTTGGGAAATATATCTGGTATGTATTATTTCTTGGCTTTAGTAGCATTATGCAGCACGTACAAAATACACTGGATAAAATAAAGGGATCACAAATGGGAAATTGATAAACATATTAAAAATAATTTCACAGCCCATAATACAGTCTGTGTAAAATCCAGCACAAGAGGGCAGCATTCAAACCCACAATCAAACCACAGCTGCTTCAGCCAGAATCTCCACCTGAAACAACAACCATAAAAGCTGCAGGTCTCTCTCTCTATGTGGCTTCATGCGGAGCTGTGGAGGTATTCATCCAGAGCCTCCACACTGCAGCCTACCACTAATTCACATCACAGAAAGCAGCTCAGGCTTTCCTGGCCAGTGATAATGTTGTCCAGCACTACCGCAGGGACTCCCCTTTGATGTGGTCTTAAGAAGTTTCCATTTCTTCCAGGGAAACTGGCAAGGCACAGCATTTTAGGTGGAGCACTTTTAACCCTTGTATGGTATTCAGGTCAAATTGACCTGTTTCAAATTTTTACAAGATGAAAAATGGTGCAATTATAAAAAACTCAATGTCTTAGCTTATTTTCTGTCATAAACATGTACAAACAAAAAAATTATAATTGAGCACACATGCTATTATACCCAACAGATTTACAGCCTTCATATGGTCTTCGGGTCAGTTTGACCCGCATACACAGAGACACACAGAAACATGCCCACACACACATACACAGACACAAACACACACACACACAAACACATTATTATAATCTAAGCACAGAGAAGCTGTTTGCTCTCACTTTCTCGCACTCTACCCTCTTTCATGTGTCCAACTGCAAACCTCTTTTTTAGAATCTTATTCCATAACATTAGAAACATCAAACATTTTCTCGCACTATGCGCCTCTCACCTACACATCAAGGGGGTGGGACAGAAGGGATAAATACCTCTACATCACAGTAGAGAATCTTCCACCCTCAGTGTGACCAGAAGATTTAGCTGTCAGAGGGCTTTAGAGCTAATTTTTGAAGAGAGTCAGGCACACAACGATGTGGAAGAGGAAGATGTCTCCGAATATGAGGATAATTTAGATATCAATTCAGAGTATTCTGATTCTGAAAGTGAATTTGAAGATGGCCTTCACTCAGAATATGCACCACAAGGAGCACCACAGGTGGCCGCTGGAGCAGCCCAAGAGCCAGCCACTGAAAAATCCCCACAGCCAGCCACTGGAAGAGCCCCACAGCCATATTTGTCTAAGAATGGATGGATTGAATGGTCTTCATCCCCAGTGAGAGAGCCCCCTCGCTCAGCTGCTAACATAATACGGATGGTACTAGGGCCCACACGATTCGCAGTGACTCATGTTCAGGATATCAAGTCATCCTTTGAGCTGCTGATTCCAGACTCAATTTAGAAAATTATTCTGGATATGACCAAGCTTGAGGGGAGACGTGTTTTCGGTGACCAGTGGAAAGAGATGGACATCATGCATCTTCATGCCTACTTTGGCATCCTCATTCTTGCTGGTGTCTACAGGTCAAGAAGGGAGTCGACTGAAAGTCTGTGGGATGCTGAGACATGGAGAGCAATTTTAGAGCCACAAAGAGCTTCCATGTATTCTCAAGGATCATCAGATTTGACAACCGGGAATCAAGACCTGTTAGCTGGTGTGGGGACAAGTTGGCAGCAATCCGCACTTTGTGGGACCAGTGGGTGGACCAGCTTCCCCGTCTTTACAACCCTGGGCCCAAAGTAACTGTGGACGAACGGCTTGTGGGGTTTAGAGGCTGCTGCCCTTTCAGGCAGTATATGCACTCAAAACCAGCAAGGTATGGCATCCAAATCTGGGCTGCCTGTGATGCTGTTTAATCTTATGAATGGAACATGCAAATTTATACAGGGAAGCCAGAAGGAGGAGCTGCTGAAAGAAACCAGGGTACACGAGTGGTGCTAGATATGTTACAAGGCCTCAGTGGTCACAACATTGTCTGCGACAATTTTTTCACGTCGTACAACCTGGGACAGGAGCTTCTCAAAAGAAAGCTGACAATGGTTGGAACAATCCTGAAAAATAGGACGGAGCTCCCACCTGAGGTTCTAACTGTGAAGAAAAGGCCAGTCTATTCCTCCAACTTTATGTTCACGACCAACACTGCCCTGGTATCTTACTTGAAGAAAAATTTGGTGCTCATGAGCACTCTACACAGGGATGTAACAATAAGTAGCCGGGAGGACTATAAGCCAGAGGTCATACTTGACTATAATGCCACCAAAGGAGGGGTAGACAACCTAGACAAGCTGCTGGCCTGCTACAGCTGTCAAAGAAGAATGCTATGGTGGCCAATCGTGATCTTTTACAACATGCTGGATGTCTCAGCCTATAATGCATTTACAATCTGGATGGCAATCAACCCAGACTGGAACCAAAAGAAGCTCCAAAGAAGATGACTTTTCTTTGAGGAGCTAGGCAAGGCACTGGTGACACCACACATCCAAAGGAGACAACATGTGCCAAGGACCCCAGCTTCTCTAGCCACAGTGAGGAGAATGGCAGAGGCTCCAGCTGTCCCACCTGCACGCCTCACACGACCACAACATCAAGTTTCTGAAGTAGTTGTGTGTGTGTGTGTGTGTGTGTGTGTGTGTGTGTGTGTGTGTGATATTAGAAATAAATAAATAAAGTCCTGAACTAATAGTCTTTTCATTATTCTAGGTTTCAGCCGGTGGCAAGAGGAAGTGCTGCGAGGTGTGTGGACCATCAAAGGACACAAAGACACAAACCACATGCATAAACTGCAAAAAGTACATCTGTGGTACACATACTGCCAAATTGTGTGATGCATGTGCTTTGTAGACAGGCATGCCACTCTTTTTTCCCAAGCACCAACCTCTACTATACTATTAAGTACAGTGGATCAATTCTAACCGTATGACAAAAAAAATGAATCACACTTCCATAATTAATTGTGTTCTAGTAGAGACTGATTGCAATCCTTAAATATATATATGTTATCTCAACTGTTTGAATTTGAGATCAAGACAATATATGTTAATGGTTTATGAAGTACATTTTTATTTCAGAATTTTTTTTAAAACCCAAAATAAGTTCCGGGTCAATTTGAGAGGGTCCCAAAAGTGAAGACAATACAAGGGTTAAATATTTCAGAGACACCTTATTGTGGCTAAAATTATCAGTTAGAAATGTGACACAATGATGGCTTAATTCTGTAAAATAACACACCATATTTTTTTAACAGAAATCTAAATTGGCTCTTTTTAAATTACTAATGCAAATCCCTGCTCTTACTCTTCACAATTCATCAGATAATGTTATTCCACTGAAAGGTTTTGTTGATATTTGCAAACATTCTGTGTAGGAGATGTATTAAACTCTAACTCAAATACAATTTTTAGACCTATAGTTTGTTTGCCTTGTTCTCAAACAGGCACTATATGGCACTACAAATGGTACATTTCAATATTCATTACCAAAATGTGTTAAAAATATTTTTCACATTTGTGCGAAATGTCCCCTAATTGTTTAGAATGTTTGTGCACTGTTCCGGGGTTTAGCTCCAACATGATTACACAGGAAGTCGGCATGTTGTTTCTGAAAGTTCCAGTACCTTAGGATTGGCCACATTATGCTGATTCGCTGACAAGCGGAATCTCCTATCAGACATTTTTGCATCGGCACCAGCATGTTTACCTTCCCCTGTGGCATGATGGGAAGCGCGTAGTGTCAAGAGCATGAGCGACCTAATCGTGTACACAAAATTAGGGGGTTCAGTTTATAAAATATTTATTCCTCTTTTATATATTACTGCCTGTACAGCTGAAAACAACTCGCATTACAACTCGCTTTTGGTGCCCTCCATGAACAATACACCTGAGCAATGGAGCTCACACATGCCCTTACGCCCAACAACATTTAACGCATTTGCCACTGGGGGCGGCGTTTCAAATTTCATTATGAACAGACCAGGGGTGGCTGGGACCAAAAAGTGGCCCTAGAGCGGCCCACCAAATCCAGCCCGTAACACACCACACAGGCTTATTGATTTAATATTAAAAGAACTTATATATATATATATATATACACACATATATACAATATCATTATACAGAAAATAGTTCTGCTATCCTTTAAACAAAGTAAGCTTTAAAGGAATTGTTCACCCAAATATGAAAATGTGCTGATACTTTACCATCCAAGATGTATCTGAGTTTCTTTCTTCATCACAACAGAATTTAAGATTTTTAGTATTTCATTTCACACCACCTCTAAACAATGCAAGTGAATGTACTCCATTTTTTGACAGTCTAAAAAGCAGATTTAGGGTGCATCAAAATAATCCACAAGACTCCAGTCGACAAATAAAGTTATTCTGAACCCAAAAGATTGATTATTTTTAGAAACAAAACAATACTTGTATACATTTTAACTATAAATGTTCTCTCCCGTATATCTCTGTGACACGCGCTCATGAGAGGGATGACATAAGCTCGTTGGTAAGGTCACTCGTCACGTGGAGGAGGAGGCAGGAAGCACGTCATTGTTTACAAAAGAAACTTGCACAGACCACAGACCAAGCATCGTTCACAAACCAAAACAGTCCGAAACAATATAAAATAAGAAAACATTACTGCAGTAAATAACCTTCCTTTATTTCAGAGCAATGCTGTTGCGTTATCTACTTGTGCTTTATATTTAGCAGAAACATATAGGGTATATGACCCACTCTCGGTGGGGTGCGTGGTGAGTTGTGCGTGTATGCTGTGGAGTATAACGTGAAGCCACCACACGGAACCCAGGTCAGCCGTCTATTTCGCCTGTAGGATGGGCCGGTACTTGCACAGCAACGGGCTGGCCCAAATTACCCAGCGGCCCACTGCAAAAATGTCCAGTGCCCCCGACGGCCAGTCTGCCCCTGGTACAGACTGATTTTAGCCAAACGGAAGTCATCCTATTGTTTCCAATTTCACTGTGAGATCAGACTGTTAGCTCATAGTTGCATTTCCAAATTTTATGATGGATGGGCAACACTGCCCTACGAAAGGAAAATGTAGTAAAAAAAATCCAAATGGAGTTATAAATGGAATCGGGTCTCCTCGACTGTTGTGGCCTTTAAGTGAAGTTGTAAATATCTTAATTACGAGTTCCGGGCACATGAATGATCAAGAGAAGATTTATTTGCAAGGGGGAAAGTCTTAATTCTAGCTGATAACCGAGTTGCCAAGTTGTGATTTTGGAAGGGGTGTGTCGACATAAAAGATAATGGAAAGGAATCATTTTGTTAAGTTAATTTAATTGCAATGCTTTATTTCAATATTATTTATAGGTTATATGTGACAGTCAACTAATGACTCACCCATAGCAGTTTGTTTTAAGGAAATTAATAATATGTTAGATGACACGCATTAATACAGAACATCATGGGTCATGTAAAAGTGATGCAGGTGTCCATTGGCACAACAGAAAAAAGAGATATTGCGTCATTCATTGTGTTTTTAGGTCTGGCATCTTCTGTATTTTGTTTCCCATTTGAATGTGTGACATGCTGCAGTAACACATACCCGACTCAGATGTAGGAACTTCCCAAGGCTCACTTGAAGGCAGCATATGATCTGTGCTATTACAGTCAGGTTTGGAAGCCATTTTTCTCAGTTTCAATGTTGGCCTAGTTACTACATTTTGGATTTGTAGAGCAGAACAGCTCGAATGGCTTCCAAATGTAAGACTAAAGTATGAAAATCTGAGAATCCTGTCTTAGTCTGAAACATTACGGCAGTAAAATAAGTTGTAAATGTCATGGCATGCGTCTTAAACACAGCAAACTGAATGCTTATCCTGAGAAAAGAAAACGGGGAAGCTGCTTGAATATGGGGTTTTCTTCTTTCTAATAACATTTTGCTATGGACATTTTTAAAAGCAACATTACTGGTGTAGTTTTAAAATAATGTACACCAGTACAGACCCATTAGAGGTGTACCAGAGCTACATACTAATGATACCTGGAGATCCATCGGGGAGCAATTATCCTTAGATCAATTTACTGTACATATAGGTTCAGCAGATCCACAAAAAAGGAACATCTTTACAAACTCTAAAACAATGGAATGTAGGAAGAACTGTTTTGCTGGTTAAAGAGGTATAATATTGTATGTTGGTAAATGCAATCTATGGTTTACAGTGAAGAAAGTATGTGGGTTCTTTTCTGAAATATCGGCAAAACAAGTTTGAACTTGCTTCAATGAGCTTGTGTGATTATGTCAGACATCCTCACACATATAACACACTTCTAAAGCCTAAGAAATGTGATTTATTAAAATAAAAACTACCAACAGAAATGCAATATGTGTCTTTACTGCTTAAATGATTAACCCACATACAATAAATAATAATATTCTTACTTCCGTATGATCATATTCCTTATCAAAAACTTAATAACAGCTGTTTTTCCTGATGCAATGATCTGGTGGAAATTTAAAGATGACAAAACCTCTAATAATCAGTTTTAGCCCATAGACAGCAGTTCTTTTCTGAGCATTTGCTTGAAAACCGTAACTTCATCTATAGGAAGTGTGGAATCGATGTTTTACGTAATCGCGCCTTTTATGTAAATTTGGATTGTGCCTCTTAAAGGGCAAAGGTCACAACAGTGGCGTATATCAGTGCTAGACACAGAAATATTTCCCAGAACGTTCTCGTGACTTGGTAGCAACTCTTCCACGGCTCGGTACTGGGTCGCAACCCCTGGAGTTGCGGACCTCTGCTGTAGTGGGTTGCCCTTACAAAAATGTAGAGTTCTGACAAACTTGAAAGCCATAAACTTGGTGCTTCACATGCAAATGAGCTTTGCGGCAAATTATTTATTGTCACCAAAGATTTCCGGCAGGTGCACCATTATCAATGAAGAGCTGTAAAAATAATGAGTGGCAAATCTGCAGCAAGTTTGCCAGAACTGTAAATTGTTTGTAAGGGTAATAGTGTAGTGGGTAGTTGCCAAGGCATTCATATGCGGTTGAGTGTTTTTTTAGTGCATTGTTATATTGTTGCTAGTTTGCTGGATGGTTGTCATGGTGTTGCTATGGGGTGTTCGGAGTAATTGTAAGGTTGTTGCTTACGTATCTCACCAAAGTGGTAGTGGCAAAGTCCCTTTCAAGTCAAAACAGTCCACTCTGCATTCATCTAGGGAACACTCCCAGGCAGCTATTTTTTGGATACAAGCGGCATACACGTACAGCTCCCATGCACTTGAATGGGGTAAGACTGAAATCTACATAATGGTAGGAATAGCAGTAAAATCTGACCACAATATCTTAAATAAAAATAAAGGAAAAAAAACGTTATCTTTCTGGTCCTTCTCGAGTTGACTGACAGGTAATGTCTGTATCTAAAAGGTGATTGGCTCTTTTACCTGTAAGGCGGAACTTTCTTTTCTACACCCAACCATTTTGGGCATTCCAATTCCTTCCATTCATGTTTATTCAAGTGCTCCATCTCGGCTCAATTGTCTTTTGTGTAGGTAGCCATACAGTGACATTAAGCATGTTTACATGCACTTTCTTACACATATTATGGTAAATAAACCAACAACGAGTGTGGTAATGTACATTAAATGCATTAAATGACTTTCCTTTAAAACTTTCCTTTCTAACGGCTTAAGATTAAACCGATCGACACAGGTAGATTTTTGCTCATCACCTGGATTTCGTGTTACATGTAAACAACTCTACCGGTGTTCTTACCTGCTTATCCAATGTGAACTTGTTGTGTGCAAGACTCTTCATAGTTTGATGTCAAAAGCAGAGAATAACTTGATTATTTCAAATCTCATGTAAACACAGAATTCTTGCTTTACCCGATTTTTTAAACAAGCAGATTTTTGGGAGTTATCAGTGTATTGCTTTGCATGTAAACAGGCTCAGTGATGGTTATGAGGAAGAACTGAAAGCAAGTAAAATATTAACTTGCATTGTATGTGCTTAATTACCACATATATCCTTGAATATATCTTTGTTTGCATTCCAAGAAAGTCATATGAGTTTGAGATGGCATAAGTGTGACTAAATGATGATAGAATTATCATTTTTGGGGAAACTATTCCTTTAATGTGGTCCTCACTGAAAATGAATAATGGGGAATTGGTAAAACAAGCTACAAATTATAAATATTAAAAAGGAATATTAAAGGAAATTAGTGTATTTTTTTCCTTTTTTAAATTACAGTCATTTAGTATGAAGTTTTCTGTGTTCTGAAGTCCAGCTTCAAAACCAGCCTGCTGCTCCAAAGGCAAAGGATTAGAGTTTTTATCCCATAATTAATATGGTGGAGGGGCGAGTGACAGCACCTGATGATGGGCCAGAGCAGCCAGCTTCCTGCTGGGGCCATCGAGAGCTCCGCTTAACCACAGAACACTGCCACACAGTCAGCCAACAGACAATAACTTGCATCTCATTCTGTCTCTATTGATGGAGTGTAATCTACTTCACCAGCCTTTTATCCTTTTTCATATAACGGACGCTGAAATACACGCATCTGATTGTGAGGCCCAAATGAAAGCAAGCCCCCTTTTCACTGTCCTGGTCGCCCTTGAAATGTATCCTGGGAAATTCTTGACATGTTTTTTGGCCTTTAACCTCACCAGGTCATTTTAATTTCCCACCAACTGTTAAGCAAAATAGGCAGGTCCTCCACTGCCTCTATCTTTCTCTCTCTCTGTGTCTCTCACTCACTCTCAACTGCTTTTTCTTTCTGCCGCCCACTCTGTCTTTTCTGGCATCCAGCTGCTTGTTACTAATATTTAACACTCAGATATGAATTTGGAGGGTTGATGCATACCATGTCCATGAGGGTTTTATTTTATTATTATTATTATTTAAACAAAATGAACGTAAAATGAAAAGTGCACAGTTTCTGTGGATATTTTAGCTTTCAGCATAGTAAATAACCTTTTTGACTGCATTACTTCATTTTAAATTGTCCTGTGGTGTGAAAAATAATTTTATAAAAGTACAAATATTCCATGTAGTGTTTCAATTAATGAGGCCATATAAAATGCATGTATAATAATTATAAAATAATTTGCAAAATGCTTTTTTAGTTTTAGATGGGAGTATGGCATGTCACACTGCTGGACTTGTCAAATTCTCAAAAATGGTTCATGTCAACTATCCATTGAAATATTTATTTAATTTCATTAATTATTTGATGTGGCGTTCAATTCGTTTAGTATATATTTAAAATAAAATTAATTACTGGAATGAGATATCAAAAATAGTAATTGGAACATGATTAATTGGGAAAATCATTGAGGAAATGTTTTGGAATAGCATCTCTGAGAGAACAGATTACTGGAAGGGTGTGTTGATTTGAAATTGCCAGCAGTTGTTTTTGGAGAATTCCCTTCTTGCTTTGAAGTCTGCACCCCACTGTGTGCCCTAACTTTGACACAGAGGGGCATGAACGGTGCTATTTTTATACCTTGAGGGAGAGGGGATTTTCCTGTCATTTTTTGTCCTGAAGTTAGAAAATATAGAGATTAATATATGTCTAAATGCATTAAAGATTGTATAACTCTAATCTTCAGGACACAAAATTGCATGGTTTTACAACATAACTATATTTGGTTTTAACAGACATACTGTACTTGAAATAATATATCTATTTAATTTTGGTATCTTGGATGCCACGGTAAAATACGGAACCACTGAAAGGACAGGGAGGTAATTTAATTTCTACCTTTATCCATCCCTTATTAAAATTAAAGGTGCAATATTTAAGATTGACAACAAGCATTTGAAATGGGTACTGCAGACCAATTTCTAAATATTAGAGAGTTGCCTGCACCGCCCCAGACCCAGGTTGCCAGAATGTTGACATGCAAATTAACCAACTCAGAATCCATTTTAAAGGATTTCTGGGCTTTATGCTGCCTCCATCTTCCAAAGGCATCTCCAATATGTATCCTTGTTTTACTACGCCTCTGGTCATGGTGGTTTTTAGATGGATGGCGATGAATTTTGGGTCGGGTGGAATCTGTTATCTCTGGTCCAGTTCGTTTGCTGGCTTCCATGGCTGCAGCACACAGTGTTGTTTACCTGAAAACTTGGCAAACTGACGTTGTCAAAATTCTATTAGTGAGTGGGCAGTGGGCGGGATCACACAGGCCAAAATTTAAACATTCCAGCCCAGAATGGAAACTTCAAAGTTCAATATACTGACTGTAGCATTGTTATCGGAGAAGTATTTCAACTTAGCATGTTTCCTATTTCTATAATGACATATTATAGTCATTTTATGATTTAGTACAGTACAAATATTACATATAGCACCTTTAACCATGGTTTTACCACAGTAACTGTAGTTGAACTATGCTATTTGTAGTAAAACTATAGTAACTAAATTTCCTATGGTTACATGGTTACTGGTGGTTTAATACAGTGTAACAATGGTCCCCTTCTATCGCACACTTCGACCTTGTGTCGAAGAAGCGACACTAGGGGTCTCTCTTGAGCGCCGAATATGCCTCTGATCTATGAAAAATGGCCAATGAGAAGTTGGCAGACAGTATTTGCATACCCGCCCCTGGACATACAGGTATAAAGTTGGGAAAATACGTCTAGTTCATTCAGAAATATTCTTCGGAGCTGATGGTCGTGTATGCAGTGAGCTGCGAGTCACACACCTGTTCCTCTTCCTCTGTGCTGATTCTGCTGTTGGATCTATGGCCACTTCAGTGGCTTTCTCCTTCTCTGCATGGCAGTGCAGTTTGCCCCTGATCGCTTCGACAGCGCAATACTTAAAAGTGTTTGTTGCTAAAAGAGTGAATTTGTCAGTAAAAGAGTATTTTCCTCTAAAAGAGCAATACACAGCGGAGTTGAACGTCCTTTTCAGGACGTGCCCTTATGCCCCTATGTAGTTCCTGGATGCGGTAGAGTGCTCTCCGCTTCAGACGGCCACAGGTCTCGTGTGTCTGGGCTGTGATCACACCGATGCAGCGTTTGTGGTTGATTCATGTTCTTACTGCGAGAACATGACCATGGCAACGTTGCGGTCGCAACTTTCCTTCAACCAAAGGAATGCCACTCCAGCCGCCCCCCGTGTCGCTCCTACTTCCTATGGGATTGAGGACGATGCAGCTGGCGATGGAGGAGATCTGGGGACGGCCTGGTACGTGTGTATGTGTGGTTTGACACACACACACGTGTCCTGAGTTGCACTTTAATTACTGTCACTTTATAACTGTCTGCTACTCCAATAACTGCTATGTGCATAGAACATTATCTCATAGTATGTTATGTTTACATTTTTAGAAACTGTCATCTTTTTGCACTACTTAGTACTGATCGGCGCTGCACTGTGTCTATTGTCCTGTTCATTGTCAGAAATTTGTTGTACTGTCCCATACTTTTTGCACATGTTTGCATGTGCACTTTATATAGGTATATATAGGTATTTTATATAGGTATTTTATTTCATTGTGTTGTCTCATGTGGTCCTGTGTTGGTCCTTTGTTGTTTTTATGTAGCACCATGGTCCTGGAGGAACGTTGTCTCGTATTGCTGTGTACTGTACTAACTGTATATGGTTGAAACGACAATAAAAACCACTTGACTTGACTTGACTTGACTTGGACCACCCGCCCCCTGGCACGCTCGTTGGATCCTGTCTGTGCTCGAGGCAACAGCCTCACGGCCAGCCTGCCTATCCTCAAGAGATCGAGGTGGATGAGCTCGCCACTGCATCGGAGAGCGGTCCGGCGTCTGACGCGAACGACTCCACTGGGCTGCCGCCTTCGGGCCAGCACACCCAGGCTGAGGCTGACGCGCAGATGTCCGACATGCTTTCCCGGGCCGCCGCCAGCGTGGGGCTGGACTGGAACCCACCCCGCAGGAAGTCGATGCCCCCCTGTCTCACGGACCCCCTCGAGGACCCGCGAGGCTCCCAGGCGCTCCTGAGACGATCGACCCAGGGACCAAGACGTTAGCTCCGGAGCAGGTGGAGGGCTGAGAGGAGAATCTTTTCTTGAATTCCCCCTCGGGGCTGCGGTACCCACATTCTCAGTAAAAGAGCTATTTCCTTTGTCTCTGGGTCACCTGGCCAGCAAATGCCGTTCTCACGTCCCCTTAGTGCCCCTATCGCGGAGTTTGGACATGTGGCTTTCACTTCCCAACCTGTCACGCTGGCTGGCCAGGACCATTTGACTCGGTTACGCAATTCAGTTTGCCATGCCCCCCCCCCTCCTTCGGGGGCGTCCGCTTTAGCACAGTACACTGCAAACATGCCAAATCCCTGTGTGCGGAAATCGTGACAATCTTACTCAAAGATTTGATAGACCTGTCCCTCCAACCAAGATGAACAAGGGTTTCTACAGCCCTTACTTCATCGTACCCAAGAAAAGCGGCGGCTTATGACCGATCTTGGACTTGCGAGTTTTCAACTGGGCTTTGCCCGTTCAAAATGCTCATGCAAAAACACATCTTAACTTGCGTCCAACATCTAGATTGGTTCGCAGCGGTGGACCTGAAGGACGGAGGTGCGCAGTTAGGTTAGTGCTCTTATTTCTGCTGGAGAGGTTGGAGGGGAGGCTGTCCCCTTCCACCTTGAAGGTGTACGTAGCTGCTATTGCAGCCCACCACGACGCAGTAGACGGCAAGTCTTTGGGTAAGCATGACTTAATTATCAGGTTCCTTAGAGGCGCCCAGAGGTTAAATCCCTCCCGGCCAAGCCTGTTCCCCTCCTGGAATCTCTCAGTGGTCCTCTCGGGCCTTCAGAGACCTCCCTTTGAACCGCTAGAATCAGTTGGACTCAGGGCCCTCTCCCTGAAGACGGCCCTGCTGATCGCGCTCACCTCCATCAAGAGGGTCGGGGACCTGCAAGCGTTCTCTGTTAACGTCACTTTCCTGGAGTTCGGTCCGGCAGACACTTATGTGATCCTAAGACCACGACTGGGCTAAGTGCCCAAGGTTCCTACGACTCCCTTCAGAGACCAAGTAGTGAACCTGCAATGCTGCCCCAGGAGGAGGCAGACCCAGCCCCTTCGTTGATGTGTCCGGTGTGTGCTTTGCGTACCTACTTGGACCGCACGCAGAGCTTTAGACTTTCTGAGAAGCTCTTTGTCTGCTTTGGTGGACAGCGGAAAGGGAACGCTGCATTTATTCATGTATAGACATATTTACTGGGAAAACAAGATGTTTAAAATATGATTTTTTACAGTGTAACATTTATATTTTTATATTTACATTCGTGTAGTCTTATTCCTAGCTGCAAGAGTGCAAGTGTGCTGTGTTTTATGCCCTTCCATAACTTTCTCCATTGACACCCTCTTATGAAATGCATGTCTGTTTGCTTCGGGCCCCCCGCGGTGAATCTTTTGGCAGTCTCATAGAGAGGTCAGTCGAAGAACAGAGTGGAGAGACCAATTCTGGCTGTTCCCAGCCCATGCACATCCACCCTTACATCTGCTACCTTCCACACACACACACACACTGGCTGCTGCTATATTACTACATGCTGCTTGCCTAAAGGAGTCAGGCCTCAACATTATTCCAGACAAAAGAGGAGAAATGAGAATGGGAGGTAAAATGAATCACTCCAGCTGCACAATGTTTGTTTCTTTATCCACGCAAAAGGCACTATGGTCTTTACGGCTATTAGTGCTAAGGAATAATATGGCCTTTGAAGTCGGTGTACAGTATCGCGCTGTGGCATCACTAAGGCCACTACTAAAACCCTTACAAAAATGTCTTAAGGAATTTAAAAACACACCGCGGGGACCGCTTATAAATTGCAAGCATTTGAAATCAAACTGACGGGCCCAATGGTGAACGTTGACACTTGTGAAAGTCGCTGGGACAATTTTCAAGTCGCTAATGTGGCAGCAAGAAGAGATCATATGGATGCCTGTGAGAAGGTCAAACTTTAGAGGAGGTACAGAGGAAAGCAAGAAGGACAGGTGACTTGTTATGGCTTTAATCTCCAAGATCTGGGAGTGAGCTTCAACCCGCTCTTCCCCAGAGGGCATTGATCAATCAAGACCTGACTCTCTCAAACTGTTTGCGCTGGGTTCTCCATCTATCACCAGGCCTGCTCCACCATCATGTCCAAATATGTGACCGTGGAATGAGAAAATCACTTTTAATTAAGCAACATGAAATAGGTTCATTCTGCTTGATTTATAGTGCATGAATAATTAGGTAAACAGGGTCTTTAATGAAATTGAAGGGTAGGGTTATAGGTTTATTTTCCGAGCTTCAGCGAGCTGCGGGAACACAGATGAGAACGGTCATGTTCTGAGGAAATAGGAGGATAATGAAAGAGTGACAGATCCTCTTAAGTGACTTTCTCTGCAATCCAAATTAGTCTAAGGAGAAGTGCAGCTCTAATGGCAAATACAGTCATTTTTACAAGCTAACTGTAAAGATGTGTATTTCTCTAGCATTCTCACCCTGCCATTGCTGAATTATATTTCTAATATAATTTAGACCAAAAATAAACCTTAATATCATTCTTCAATTCAAAACATGATGATATGGTGTAGAAAGATATATTTCACCATTGTACATAGTAGTTTGATTGCAACAAATTGACTAAAATTTTGTCCAAGGTCTGATGTATTTTTCTTTTAGTGGCATACCATGCCAAGAGATGTGGAGCGTAGTGACTAGTTAAATAAGCAAGTATCATGGATGCAGAGACAGAACGCAGGCCCAGAGTTTAAAAACAATAATTTATTAAATACAAAAATAAAGGGAAAAACTCAACCAAAACTACCACAAAGAGGATAAACAACCCTGTAGGGTAAAACGAACAATGTAAATAATCCAGGCTGGGGCAGGGGAAACTGGAGACAGGACCGATTGGAATGGGTAGGGATGGGGGAATAAACTGACTAAAATATTTGACCAACCAACACACACAACTGACTGGAACAAACACAATATTGGAAACAAGAATAACTGGCACTGGACAGCAAACATAGGAGACTAAAATAGGGAGAGAAATCAACAGGTTAACTAGACAGGGCAGGTGTGACTAATATACTAATAATGGGCAAACAAGGAGGCGGGACATGATGTAAGACAGAGACATGAGACGATACAGAAACAAAACAAAGCCACATGCTCTCACAAGAAAAAACACCCGAATGGCACGAATGCACATTGCCAAGATAATAAGGTAATATACGCCCATTTAGCTGACAAACAAGATGAGTGAATGTGTAGCAATGGCAAACAAAGTGATGCCACACATTCTCACACAAAACAAAACCTGAGCGTACATCCTGAGGCAAATGCCACACGATGCATGCAACATGCAACAAAAACAAGACCTGTGCAAGAGTTCGCCTCACACACACCCGACACCTTAGACTGGAAGTGACTGAACCTCAGCACAACACGAAGACAGCTTGCGACCACGCATTCGCAAAGGCAGACAAATTACTGACGCGAGTGCATGCTGCCAAGATGACATAAGCACAATGCACCCTTGGCAATAACAGACAGACATGGAGCATGAGTATCTTGATCGCGACACAGACTGAAACCGAACCAGACAGGAAGTCAGGATCCAGACACCATGCTCCTGATATGAAACAAGACAGACCGAATAGCGCAAGGCAAGGAATACAACCGAAACCGCGTGCTCACACAAAGGCAGACAACAAAAATAAGACAGACATTGGACGAGGATGTCACAATTCAGGAATTGTGTTTTTATGTCACATTTTCTTTTCTGACACGATCGGTAAGGTTTAAGGTTTAGGGTAGGTTTTGTTGATTTAAAACTCAATAGAGCATTAACCTTAACCTCATTGGTGCCAATAGTTTCTACGATCTACTTAGGTATGCTTTTGGGCAACATATCAATGGACATTAAATATATATATATATATATTTAGATCAGGCTGGAAATGGATATGAGAAATTCAGACAATAAAGGCATTCCATTGTCCGATGCTCGGAAGATGCTGTATAAGCAAACGCAACTGCTTCCATTAGCTTAGCGGCCCTTACAAAAAATCTAGAGTTCTGGCAAACTTGCCATAAATTTGCCACTCGATATTTTCACATGCAAATGAGCTTGTGATTCACCACAAAAGGTTGCCCGACATTTTCAGCTTTCCACCAGTAGTGGTGAACTTGGAGCAAACTTTGGCAACAATGGACAATTTGTCACAAGTTTGCCATAAATCTCATTTGAATGTGAAAATGATCAGAAATTAATTTGCGGCAAGTAAATTTGCCATGAACTCTCCATTTTTGTAAAGGAGTTGTTCGATTGTCACCAGAGCTGTCTCCTAGGAACCAAACAAATAAACGTTTTATACTAATTAAATGGGTTTTATTATCATAAAATATCCTTCAATGAACTTTGATTCATTGAAGGATATTATTTAATAAATGTGAAAGTTTATAATTAACTTTATACCCCTACCAGCGTTTCAGTTGATACTGCTTCAGTTTTTTTTTCAGAAGCTCCACAAAACCAGGAAGTCCCATTGATTAAATGAGTCTTCAGTCATTCCAAGGTTTGTTGATAATTAGTAGTAATTTCTTCTGGAATAACTGACAAGGATTGCAAACCAACGAGCATGGTTGGTTAACACGCAAATTGGGGAAAGAGTTCATGTGCAAAGAGATTTCACACAGCTAACTTCACTGCTGTAGGCACTATCTCAAGAATGGGCGTATGTGTAAATATGGAGAGCACCAAGTGAAGGTGTTATCAGTTTACAATCTCACCATTCTTGAAGGCAACTCATTAAGCTGGTTTCCCTAGAAACAATATGTGCATCAAGTGACTACATTAGAGCCCCTCTGCGGCTGCTCTCGATCGAGATAGCTTCACGCTAATCCCATGAATATTAAAGCAATAGCCAGTGACAAGGAAAAGCAAATCCTCACATTGATTAGGAAGAGTGATGTGGAAAGTCAATTCAACTGCTTGTTTTTCAGCTACAGCGATTACTTTGAAAGGAATAGTTCACCCAAAATGGGAATTATGTCATTTACTTGCCCTCATATAGTTCTAAACTGGTGTTCTGTTAAACACAAAAGGCAATTATGACTATTATAATTATTATATAGTTCTGCCAATCAATTCAAATTTGTAATTACATGATATGCCAATTAATTAATCAAATTAATCGCATATAAATATTTTCTGAAAAAGACCCCAAAAGTAATTTAATATTTAATAATAAAAAATAATTATAATATAAAGTAATTATAATGATTCAGATAATTCAAAAACATAACATTATTGTGTCGGATGTGTAAAGCATTGATTGGATAAAACAAAAGGTTTTGTTTCTGTCCATCTGTGCATTGCCTGTACAGCTAAAGCTGTGCTTACTGCCCCCTGCTAAATGACACTCGCAAAAACAAGTCCTTATTATGGTAGTGTGATTAATTGCGTTATTTTTTTTTAACATACTATTTGTATATAATTAATAACACTGAATTAGAGTGTTAAATCAACAGCATTGTTATTATTAATAATACAAATAATTATTCCTTTCCATATAATAACACAATGCTTAAAATGCAATTTTTAAATTACAGTTAGAGTGGAGGACAAGACTATCAGTGATTTACAACTTACACAAAGCTATTGCATGACTTTAGAAGACTTGGAATATGGAA
The DNA here is from genome assembly GCF_025860055.1 of Xyrauchen texanus. Lineage (NCBI taxonomy): Eukaryota > Metazoa > Chordata > Actinopteri > Cypriniformes > Catostomidae > Xyrauchen > Xyrauchen texanus. Next base: position 5,420,690 of record NC_068317.1, read on the forward strand.
TAAAAGACATTTGACAGTATTTCACCGTGTTTTTATTTGTTATTTTAGAGCATGACAGTCCCAGTTACCATTTACTTTCATTTTATGGATAAGAACAGACGTGTTCCATTCCAAGGAAGAAGAAAAGTCATATGGGTTTGGAACAGCATGGTGAGCACATTTTCCTGACAGAATTTTTCTGTTTTGTTTTTGAAGTTTCTCCATTAATATCGATTTGACAATTCAATCCCCATGACCGCAACTAACATGAGATGAAACATTCAGGTGGGTAAGTCTTATGCCACACTTTTAAATGGGTTCATAGGCTGACACGTCACAAGGTTGATTTCAAAGCCATTTAAGAAGTGAAGAACGAGACGGATTTCCTGCCCACGTTGTCTTAAGGGAGAGGATGTGAGGGAAGTCACGGATGTCTCAAAGGCACAGGTAATGAAGGTGCCTTAATCAGTTAGCTGGTTCTGCTTGTCGCATTCTCTGTCACATATCCACTTAAATATGGTAAATATGGATAATGGATAAAATCGCACTACTTTATCAAGCTCAGTCACACTCATAATCACTGTGTTAATACTATTTGAATGGTGTAAGTTTGAAACTCTTGGATTAAAATAAAGCTGAGAGGGAGCAAATAATGCATATTTTTGCATGCAGAATGCATGTGGCAGTCGTACAAGATCAAGTAGCTTAGTGGGTAACCTGCATTTATCCTTCCAAAACCACTCTCTGACCAGAGCTTTGTCTGAAATCACTCCCTATTCCCTAGTGCACTATATGAGAACTGAATTCTTAGTGAACAAATCCATTACCTGTATAGTGCGATCTTTACATCCACAATGCACTCTGATTTCTAGTGTACAACCGATGTACACTTTTCGATGCTATATTGACCCTCATGCAAAACAGAGAGGAAAAAAAGAAACATAGATTGCATTTGCAGCTTCCTTTGTTCCTGAAATCTTTATTTTGCGCTGATTGATTTAATGTAGCTAAACAAAATTATAGGCCAACAGATAACTGTTTTTATACATTGAACTTAATAGTTGAATGCCATATGTTTTATCTTTCTTGAATAATTACTGAAAAAAAATCAACTTTTATGCCTTTCAGTATGATCAACTTAACATTGTAAACAGCAAGAACGTACAATGTCAATTGTTGTCTTGAAGGTAGAACTTGCAGGCTTTGAGCATGCTCAGTCTGATCACCGAGGAAGCCAATTGTGGCAGAATTATTCCATGATTCTCACTGCTGCTAATGTGCAATCACTGCTAGTTTGGCTTGATACTTTGACAAGGAATATTTTCATGTTATGTAAATATTGATTAGTGACATTTTGGTCAGAATATTGGATTACTGTATTGACCTTAATAGATGACAACAATGCACCATTGTGCACTAAATATACTGCACAGGATTGTCTATTTAGTGGATTTTCTGTAGAAACGTTGTGGACGTCTGTGCAGTGAAAATGTAATGTTTACTGTAGTAAGTCAGACATGGAGAATCAGGAATAATTAGCAATTAAAAATTTCTGATTTAAATTTTTAAGAATAGTCTCCAGTAATCATGGGTAAGGTCTTGAAAATCCATGGGTCCAGCAACTGAGCATGCTATCTGGAGAAGCAATTTGTGTGGAGGCAATACCCATAATCCCTTGCGCTTAAATGTATTTATGTGTCTTTGGTCAAAGTATGGGGACAAATGAGTACATGTAACTTATTATTGTTTAGAATGAATATAGTCGATGCTTCTTGTTTTTGGGTTTTAGTGTTTTAATGATGTCTTACTGTAAAAAGTTGTGTTTTATTTGAAGTCACCAGTAGGATGATTAGTGCTCACTTTAGTGAAGTTTCTTCAGTTTTCAAGTAGTATTAAATTTACAAAAGTTTTAGTGGTGATTACTGGCATTGCTATATAAATCAGCTTAACTAAATAGTATTTTGGTGGGGCTGACACATTAAATTTAGTGGTTTAGTGTGATTTAGTGTGTTTTGCAAAGATTGCTGCTTCAGTATTTGTAGATAATTTTTTCACATGTTTCTATGGTATACTGGAAAACAATGATAAGCATTTCATAAATTTTAAAGGTTTTATTGGCAAAAACATTCAATTTATGCAAAAATTTACAGTGTTGACTCTTGTTCTTCATAACCACTGAAATTCAATCTGGCATGCTGGATACCAGCTTCTGGGCCAAATCCTGACTGATGGCAACTCACCTTTTGAGGATTGACCACAGGTTCTCTATGGGATTAAGATCCGGGGATTTGCCTGGCCACAGATCCAAAATTTCAATGTAATGATCTCTGAGCCACTTCATTATCACTCTTGCCTTGTGACATGGTGCTCCATCATGCTGGAAAATGCACGGATCATCCCCAAATTGCTACTGGATCGTTGGGAGAAGTTGCTCTTGCAGGACATTTGATACCATTCTTGAATGGTCTCAGGAGAGTGATTTCACCTGACTAGTACTTGTTCATACTTTCCCATGTGCTACTGATATGATTAGTGAAATGATGTTAGCTGGTCATTTTGTGCCGGGACCAAAAAACAGTGAAATTTTGTTTTTTGTGATAAAGTTCATTTTTTTGGCCAAAGAAGCTTTTTGCAATTATTTAAAATGCATCTGATCACTCTACACAATAATCTAGAAACAATGTGAATAAACACCACAACAACTGAAGCAGAAAACTTTGTGAAACACAAAATGTATGTCACTGCCAATACTTTTGGCTGTAGATGTCAACCAATCAGATTTAAGTTGTTAGGCTTAGTGCTGCGGTTATGAGCTTTTACGCCATTCTTCTTACCAACCAATTATTTCCTTTTGATTTTATAGCACACGGTTAGGTTTAGGGTTTGGGGTTGGGGATAAGGAAAGATGTTGCATAAGATACTGATCTAGAAACATGTCCTTCTTGGCAAAATCATGTTGACCCATTATTTACATCAGCATCCAAATTCTGTTACTTAACTCTGAACTTTAATAGTTTACTCGATTATCCTAGTAAATTATGTGGTAGTCACTGTAAAGGGAAATCGAGAATAAGTGAACAAGGGAACGATTTCAGGATTTGGTCACAAAGAGAGAGGTAAATAGAATCTGAGTCACGTGGCTCACTTAAGCAGTCACTGCTAGTACATTGGAAACTCTTGGTCACAAGAGTCTTCCCAAGACTCCATTGATTTCCCGACATGGATGAACTCTCCTTTTCTCATTTCCGACGCACTTGACATTATAATGTTTTTGCCCCCATCCCTGTTTCCTCTCCTTTTATTACACTAAGAATGTCTCTCTCTCTCAGCGCAGTTTATGAAAGACGCAACAGTGACTTGAATGTGTAATGCCCCTCTTAAAGCAGTCACTTGACAGAGAAGAACTTGGCAGAAATAAAAAGGCACACTCCCCCCATCTCTGCTGCTGTCACACAAGCATCACACTCTCTCCCACAACCTCAATCCATCTCATTTGGCATCATATTATCAAATACACATTAAGTATTTCTCTTACATTAGCTGTGGAAAAGGGACAGCCCAGGACTGACATGCACTGGTGGCCACTGGCCAACTATCAGCTGAATAAACAAACCCAAAAAATGTTTTTGCAGGTTGGCAGTTGCAGAACTATTACCCCACAATCTTTCTCCTCCTGGTTTCAAAATGGTGAAGGGGACCACACTAACTTACAGTACAGGAGTGTCATACTCTCTGTGCTGTGAAAGGAAGTCAATGGTCTGATCTTTTGGAAATGTGTGCTCCTGAAATACGGACAGACTAACAGAGGCCTTTGGGATTTAAAATCATATTTTTTCATTGGAGTGAAATGGGAATAAAAGGGGAAAGCGTGTCACTAACGAGATTTTAAAGAGACTCACTAAGTGAGCGCTGAGTGTCTGTGACATCTTGTACTAAACTGATTTCAGTAAAGCCAACTAATGCACTTCAATACATTTCTGAAACAAATTAACTTATTTTTCCCAATCTTTCAAAATTAAAATTTTAAAACTGCAAATTTGAAATCTTTTAAAAGTAATGGGTTGTTACATAAAATGTTATTTCACAAATTAAAATATCTATTGTCTTATTCAAAAGATTTTTGTGGGGTAGAATTTTACTCCAAATATCCAGAGAAAAACAGTTTACATAAGACATTAAAACTCATTTTTTAACCATTCCACATATTTCATATTAGCAAACTATAGTTTTGGCAAGTTGTTTAGGACTTCTACTTTGTGCATGACACAGGTAATTTTTCCAACAATTGTTTACAGACAGATTGCTTCACATTTAATTGACTATATCACAATCCTAGTGGGTCAGAACTTTACATACACTAAGTTAACTGTGCCTTTAAGCAGCTTGGACTTTAGGCACTTAGCCAATTAGCGTCTGATAGGCTAACTGGCTAATTGGAGTCAATTGGAGGTGTACCTGTGCATGTATTTTAGGGCCTACCTTCAAACTCATTGCCTCTTTGCTTGACATCATGGGAAAATCTAAAGAAATCAGTAATCAGATAATAAAATTGTGGACCTCCACAAGCCTGGTTTATCCTTGGGAGCAATTTCCAAATGCCTGAAAGTATCACGTCCATCTGTACAAACAGAAGTATGCAAGTATAAACACCATGTGATCATGCAGCCATCACACTGGTAAGGAAGGAGACAGATTCTGTCTCGCGCATGTGTGTGTGGGGTAACGCGCACAAAATGGCAAACGTGACTCTCATGGAAAGTATGTCATGCAAAATTTCCGGCCAGAGAGTATGGCCGCGAATATGGGCGGAGAGAAGCCAGTTAATGGCGTCTGCCCATTTACCGTGTGTCTCCGCTTTTACGATAACTTGGGGAAATGGCTGAGCATTATCACAAAGTTATCTACTAGCCAAATGTTTGTCAGGTATCGCGTGTTTGTGCGGTTAGTACAACAGAGAGACAGAGAATAAAGTGGAGGCGCCGAAGCCGGTTTCGCGATCGTGGGAGAGAAGGCAACTGTTGGTTTACCACACAACGTAGCCAGTCCCAAGGTATTTGGTCCTTTAATGGATAAACACAGTGTGCCGGTCTCATCCGCAATGACGTAAATACACAACAGTCCTACGTGGTTGGATTACAACACAGCAAATATCATTCGTGGTAACTGTACATTACAGTAATACTTTGAGTATTATTAACAGCAATGAGCAGACTCAGCGGTCCATAAACTGTAAAACAATAACCTTGATACACAAGAATAGCACACTATAATTTTCTATCTCTGCTCAGACGTAAACCTCCTGCTTGAACCGCGTGAGGACGCAAGTAGAATGCATGTTCATCCATCGTTTAACTCCGACTCAGTTCCTCGGGGCTCGGGTGATGACGGAAGGCTGTTTCCTCGCTCTGTCGGCGGGCGGTACGGCTGCTGATTCTCGGTGGGCTGGCGGAGAAATCAACAATGTCGACTCGATTGAAGATGGAAGAGAAATCTTCTTTCTTCAGTTCTGCAGGCCAATGGATGAAGATGCGGATTGCTCGGCGGTCTCCTTCGGATCCGTTAGTGTTCGGTGGAACACAGAGTAATCTCAACTCGTTCAGGCAACATGGAGATTGTATGGCCACAGTTTCAAGTCGTACGTTACTACCTTGTGCAACAAGGCTACACCTGAGAGCAGCGATGAGCTGCGTCTACGTACAGCACGCAAAGTAATTGAAATAAACTGAAAGGGTGCTCAGCAAGGAAGAAGCCACTGCTCCAATATCACCATTAAAAAGCCAGACAACAGTTTGCAAGTATACATGGGGACAAAGATCTTGAGAGAACTAATGACCATCATTATATTTGGAGGAAAAAGTGTGAGGCTTGAAAGCCAAAGAACACCATCCCAACCATGAAGCATGGGAGTGGCAGCATCATGTTGTCGGGGTAGAGGGACTGGTGCACTTCACAAAATAGATGTCATCATGAGAAGGGAAAAGGATATATTGAAGCAATATATGTCTAAAGACATCAGCCAGGAAGTTAAAGCTTGATCGCAGTCAGGTCTTCCAAATGGACAATGACCCCAAGCATACCTCCAAAGGGCAAAATGGCTTAAGGACAACAAGGTATTGGAGTGGCCATCACAAAGCCCTATCCTCAGTCTGATAAAACATATGTGGGCAGAACTGAAAAAGCATGTGCGAGCAAGGAGGTCTACAAATCTGACTCCGTTACAGCAGTTCTGTCTGGAGGAATGGGACAAAATTCAGCAACTTATTGTGAGAAGCTTGTGGAAGACTACCCAAAACATTTGACCCAAGTTAAATAATTTAAAGGCAATGCTACCAAATACTAACAAAGAGTATGTAAACTTCTGACCCACTGGGAATGTGATGAAAGAAATAAAAGCTGAAATAAATTAATCTCTCTACTATTATTCTGACATTTCACATTCTTAAAATAAAGTAGTGATCCTAACTGACCTAAGACAGGGAATGTTTTCTATGATTAAATGTCAGACAACCTGTGTTTAAATGTATTTGGCTAAGGTGTATGTAAACTCCTAACTTTAACTGTAGATGTATATATATATATATATATATTTATGTGCATTTTGGAGCTTAAATTTTGGTCACCATTCACTTGCATCTGGAATGGCGTGAGTGTGAGTAAATGTTGAGAGAATTACATTTTTTGGTAAACTATCCCATTAAGATTAAAACACATTTTTAGCTCTTTCATGCATTCATGTCATGAATTTTACATTTGTGTTATTTCGCAACTTAAAATAACAGTATGAAGTATAAATAAAACCAAGTGCATGCTGTCAGAATGTCAAACAACATTTCATTTAAAAACATTTTGAAACAAGAAAAACATAAAAACATTTCTCTATCCGCAAACATGTTATCCATCTTAAGTGTGAAAAGTCCTTAAAACCAATAGAGGCGAATGTAAATTACAAACTTAGTGGAGATTGAGCAGTTGCAAACAATGCAACTTTACAAAGCTAATGTAAACCTCTAAAGTAAGCCATAGCATCTTCCATTCAGCCAGAGCTTCTTATTTGGAGATGGTCTTTCAGTGGCTCACAATGACACACAGATTCTGTCAATTTAAACAAATAACAATGATACAAAAGGACACTTCCAGCGAACGTAAAATGCAGTGTGAAGGAGCAATGGTCCATCAATGGATCTCCTGCGCATCACAACAGCCACTGCAGGGCAGGACAGGCTCAATATTTACATTTCCTTTTTTAAAATGTACTGAAAGGTTTTCTTTAACCCACAGAAGCCCGAATGAGAATTGCTAGATAATAAGAGATTAAAAGGTGAAGGGGACACAGAGGAGAGAGCGAGAGAGAAAGGAAAATTTCGCCTGAGGGGCTGATGTTAAAACACAATGGACACCAGAGCAGTAAAGCAGTCAACTGTTTTTTTTTCTTCACCCCTTTATACATGTGCCACCTGCATTACAATTAACCTCATGGCAACCTTGAGGTCCCTGATTAGTGATGGCCCATTGTCTCACCCCCCATTAGAGTAATGGCCTCCTCTCTGCCCCACGACATCCCCCCAATCGACAAATCAAACTGCAGTTGCTAGCGGGGCGCTCGGAACTGTGCTGTCAGGGACCTGGCACTCACCACAACAGAACGAAACAGTGTGTGAGGTATTGTCATGTGTGTATAGTGCTACCTGTGAGGGTCATGAACTCTGACCTGTGTGTGCTGACACTAGTGGCCGTGAGTGTGATACTTGGACCTCGGGTCAGATTCAGTATCATTACAGAGGATTAACAACAACACTGAAATACTGGGCCTTGTAACGTTGCTAAGGGATTTAAATCAACATTAAATTTACCCTTTTTAATTTAATACATGTGACATTGTTCTTTCTGTTTTCAAAATGTTTTATCAAAATGCAATAACTTGCTCCGCCTCTGAAATGGCTTTCGTTTTCAGTTGACGTCACAAATGCCTCTTATTTTTAAACCCCTCCCCTCCAACGACCAGTGTTGGGGAAGCTATATAGGAACTGCGTCCTCCCAAACTGCAAGTTAAGCCTTGTTCACACTAATACGTTTTTGTTTGAAAACGCATATTTTTCTCTCCATTTTGGCCTTCCTTCCACATTGAAATGCCATTTTTGTCCACAAAAACTTGAGCTTTTTGAAAAACGCACTCCAAATTGGATACATTTGAAAATGCCGTTTTCGCATTGTAGTGTGGACTGTGAAAACCGATATATCTGAAAATGATGAGGTATTTGTTGTCATGTGATGCAGTCATGTGATCTATCCAACCAAAACAATCAAGATGGTGGGGCGTGTTAAAGCGGCGCTGTTGTACTTGATACTCACTTTGATAGCGTTGTTAAAAAATAAATGTTACTTTGTACAACCATCCCATTGCATTCCTTCAAAGATGAAGGGAAGTTTACTCGGAATTGGTGTCCGGCGATGGAACACGGGACAATTGGCTTTACAATGGTCTGGTGGAAACACAGAGATTGAAGACTAACAGCATCACTACTGCCCCTGCAGTGGCGTGGGGGTGTAACGATGGTGTAGATGTGTTTTTTTGTGTGGACAACCTGGGTTCGATTCCTGTTTTGTCCTACTTTTTCCCACACTGTTTTCTGTCTCCACTCTTAATATACCCTTTAATACTACTTATATAATAAATAAAATTGTATAAGGTTGATTTCCTCGCTGTGATTTGGTCAAGGTGAAGGTCAAGTAGTTGATAGAAAGGTTCGATCTGGGTAAAATTAACTATGGTTTTACTACAATATTGTAGTAACCATGTTTTTTGGTGGAATCCATAGTTTTGATGCAATTAACCATGGCGTTACTGTAATTGGTATTAATATACTGCAGTAACCATGTATAATTTTGTGCTTACTAAGATTTTATTACAAAATACCATGGTGGTACTATGGTTAATGTAAACACATGTAATAGTAAAACCATAGTTCATTTTTGTAAGTGAAGGTTAGGGTTAGAAATGAGGGTTAACCAAGCTTAGTAATTGCCGTAGAGGTTTTGTTCATTGTTAGTTCATAGTAACTAATGAGATTAACTAATCTTACAACCTTATTGTAAATTGTTACCTTTATTTTATTGTTATGTGCCTTCACTAGGAATCAAACTCTTGCCCTTGCTGTTGCTAGCACCATGCTCTACAATCAAGTCTTGCTTTGATTTGTTGTTGTTTTGTTTTTTGTGTTTTTTTTTTAATAATGAAATGGTTCACCTTTCATGTTGACTTGAATGGCATTTGAATTAAACCTTCTTGTTTACATAGCAGTCAAGCAACAGACAGAATTTTAACAACTAACTTTAAAACTACAAAAGTATGAAACTGTTGGAGTGAAATATGCCAGTTAAGACGCTCCATGTGATAGCGAATCCTCTAAGGGGACGGACCACCAAGTATCACCTCTGTCACCTCTGGTGCCAAAAGCTAAATCTGAACTGTTAAATAGTCTGACATCAGTGTGAATACTGCCAACAAACATCCAGAATATAAAGAAACCTCAGTTGAGTCTGCTACTACAGAGCCATCCACTTCCAGCATCGACAAATGACTTGCTGCTTTTATATCTCCTCAGATCTCGTGAAAACCATTGAGCAATAAACAAGCACTCACATTAACTTCACTGCAGAAATAACCATGATGCATGTATCAGAGGGATGCCTGCAACATAGGGATAGATTTTCAAGCTGGTTGGAAATGAGGGAAAAGGGTTGTGGAGAACACCTGTCAGCTGTTCGGCCCAGCAAAGCCACAAGGCCAACCAATGGGAGAGTACCAATATCTCCTTGTCTGGCCTGAAGACCTAGCAGACAGTCCCCAGGCAACCACCAGGTGCACAGATGTGCAGTGTGGTAAACTATGGTGGATTGTTCACTGGCTTCAAGCGCTTTAGTAGAGTGTTTTTTCACTATACTCAGCATAAGAGACTTTATATATGTCATAACCTCCTGAACTCTCTAAAGTGGACCTACACTGACCAATGGTGTGAGTTAATAGCATTCTAAAGCCTTTAAACACTGGTTACTGAAACATTTACAGTAGAGTATATTTAGTGAACAGCATTCACAGGCCAGCAACATAGGATGGAAGTGAATGGGGCCAATCTGTAAACATTAAAATACTCACTATTTTAAAAGTATAGCAACGATGTAAACAATATGCAAGTTAACAATTTTATTGCGCTAAAATCACTTAAAGGATATAGCTCGCCCAAAAATGAAATTTCTCTCATCATTTACTCAACCTCATGCCATTCCAGATATGTATGACTTTCTTTCTTCAGCAGAACACAAATGAAGAGTTTTGAAGAATATTTCAACTCTTTAGGTCCATACAATGCAAGTCAATGGTGACCAAAAATGTTAAGCTCCAAAAATCACATAAAGGAAACATAGAAATAACCCATATGACTCCATATTAAATCCATATATTAAGAAGCAATATAATAAGTGTGGGTGAGAAACAGACCAATATTTATGTCCTTTTTTACTCTAAATCTCCACTATAACTTTTACTTTCAGATGTGAAAGTGAAACTAAAAAGGCACCACATGTGATTTTCAGATGTAAAAGTGAAAGTAATGTGATCTGTTTCTCACCCACACCTATAACATCCCTTTTGAAGATTTGGATTTAAACACGAGTCACTTACTTTTATGTTTTATGGGATGTTTTGGAGCTACAAAGGTCTGATCACCATTTACTGGTATTGTATGGCCTACAGAGCTGAAATACTCTTCTTAAAATCTTCATTTGTGTTCAGCAGAAGAAAGAAAGTCATGCACATCTGGGAGAGTATATGATGAGAGAAGTTTCATTTTTGTGTACATTTCTGGGTAAAGACAGGCTCGGTTCCAGATCAAAATCACTGAGGGTGCTTCTGAAAATACTGGTGGTGCTCTGTATAAAGTGGAGATGTATCATAATAACTATTTCTTTTAATAGATTAAATCATGTTTAAATGCTACTAAATCAATAAAAAGAAAATGTTTATTTTTTTGTATATACAAAACATTTATTGCTTAGTTTTAGTTTTTTTAACATGATCCATCACTGAAAATGATAGCGAAATGCTAGATTTGCAAAAATGCTAGATTTGCATAATCATAGACGTTTATAATTTTGATGGAGCATTTTGTGTGTTCACAGAATACAGGTATTTTGGTGTTTGCTGGGATTCAAGGACATTTGCTTGCCAATTTACAGTATTAGTCTTACATATTCAATTGAGCAGGTGTGTGCCGTTATTTTGGTTCAGGGGCCACATCAGCTGTTAAGTAGAATATAGAAGAGAGAACATAAAATGTTTTACCACACTTAATTCTGCACACAGTCGTGCTGTTGTTCGGTATATTAGCATGGCTGTTCATTTTTGTGAAAACATTATTTTCCTATGGCCAAATCACAGACATCCTGACATTTAGAACAATTACAGTATGTCATGGGAGTGGCTTGTCTCTGCAAGACTTGTTTGATGCATTTGTTGGCTGCAATTTTGTGATTGTGATATTTTGTAATAAGTTAAAAAAGTGTGGACTAATGGCTTTGACAGAGATATATACCATACATTCTACATCAGGAGTGTGCTTTAATAGTAAGATAAAATATTCAGAAATATTATTATTATAGCTTATTTTAATGTTTGCCGCAAAGTGGACAAAAGTTGTATTATTCTCAAAACAATATCAACCTGTTTACACGCTCATGGGTCATGATGTGGGTCTTGTCTATGGTTTGTTTGGCATCCCATTCAGCACACAACTGAATAAAACAGGCTGAATGAAACTAATAAATGATTACTGCCAGAGTAACATTCGCATATAGGTGAGAGGGACTTCAGCATTTGACAAATAACACAAAGATTTTCCTCTCTCAATTGGTTTTGCTTGCGTGTCCCCTCCAAGTGTGCCACATCAGCTATTAATCACTGAAAAAGTTTGCTCGCAGACTTGGCACTAAACAGCACACACAGCCTCATGAATGTGCATGGAGTGGCTGCATCACACTTTTCTTTGAGCGGAAAACTGGACAAGGCCTTTATCTTTAATTGATGCACAATTAGACATAAATAAAATACACATATAGCAGAACTAAACATGTGCTGATGGGGTGGAGGAGGGTTACAGAGAAAATTCTTGCAGCACACTGAAGTGAAACTGGCTTACTTACATACTGAGTGTCATCACATCCGGCTCCGAATCGCAACCAAGCGAATCTGTCAATGGAAAATTGCAGTTTTTCAAAATAAATTTAGCCAATTTGGATGAACTTTATCAGTAAACATCAGATGTTTAATAGTTTCTTTGGATTAACACAGCACTTCACCATATGTGTTATCTACAACTTTAATGTGTAATAGTATCTGAGCAAGGCGCAAAGTTTTCCCAGTTCACGAAGAGTTGCACGTTGGAGAGCTTACTCCGAGAGGATTATTGTGCACAACTCAAGTCCGAAGAGACAGCGTTTAAGTGTTTTAATGTTGTTGTTTTCACTATTGTCAATATAATACCGTTGTAGAACTGGGACATTTTCATCTTTATGTTTTAATAACATTGCATTTGGTCGCAACTCGCTAGTGGGCACTACCCCAATCATCATACTCAAACCACGAGGAAATATAACTCCACGTTCACAATTAATAAATCTGTTAGTTCTAATGCTCTTTAATGTGTAAATGTAATATTGTTTGTATGTATTCTTGCATTAATCTAATAAATAAAAACGTACTTATACTCTGTGAAGTGTTCCCTACTCACATACCTGTTTAAAATAATAAAAGAACATGACACTTTATTTAATCATCCCTGAGTAATGATTGTAAGATGAGGCAGGTCTTTTTAGATTAAGTATTTGAGATAAATTGTACATAAAATAATAATAATAATTCTGTGCTGTGTGCACTCCAATAGAAACAGACTGCAGTGGAAGTTGTTTTATGCAACTAAGGGAAACATCAGGCCTATTGAGCCCTAAGTTTGTTTTTGTTTATGAGAGAAAGCGCACGCATGGTTGCCAGATTGCAAAAAATTAAGTATGACATAAGTTGAAATATTTCCAATTTGTGCAATTACAAATCTCTGATTGGGGTGTTGCATCTATTATCTGGCAACCCTGAACATATTAAAAGCTTGTGGGTGCGTGATAGGTCCAAAAAACATCTGTAGTAGTTTGCCCTGGTCTGCAATATACCTTTTTCACAGACTGTGATGACACGTTTCCGGCGTATTTATCAGTGTAAATCTCGAAATATATTTTTATATTATAATTTCAATATTTAGTGTAAATTTATAACATTATGCTTTGTGTTATATTACCCTGGAATTAGTTAAAAAAAAAAAAACGAATTACTGCAGCTGTGAAGGGGTTTCTATAACAGGTGCTGAGAGAGTGACATTAAACCTTCTCCCATCTGATTTGCTTAATCCACCACTCTCTATTTTTTTTTTCCCTCTTCTGGAAAGGCATTCAATAGTGGATATTTTCTTTTGCTCTTGGAGCAAATGGTTAAGTGAAAATAATATTTGCTGTGATCTCCCATTCACTCCCATTCACCGCTGTCGAAGTTTACCCTGGAAACGTTTACTTACGCGTTCCGAAAAGGTCTATTGATGTTACTCTAAGGTTCGATTGGGGGTGCTTAGCAGCCTCAAATATCCCCGTAGAAACGGGCCTGTTTAATGTTATATGCGATTTTAAAACTTAGTTGCCATTGATGACATAATGCTGTATAAACCACAAAACAAATGACAATTTAAACAACTTTCAAGCTCAAATAATACACAAGTATTTCACACATTTAATAAGAATATGCAATTTAATTAAAAAAAAAGAAGCAAGCTGAACTTGACTTAATTATGAAAATCGCAGGTGAGTGACGTTTAATAGGACAAGTGTGTGAAGCAAATGGGTAAAAGAAAATGGGGTTGGAAACGGCAATCCCAGGAGGTCTTTAATAAGGGGGTAGAGGAGTGAGCACAAGTTTGCCATGCACTGAGAAGCACGTGCAATAGTAAACTGGGGGCTAATCCAACCCCCGCTGCGTAGCTTCCCTAGAGGTCTAATACTATGCACTCAGTGAAACAAAGCACCCTGCTCCTAGCCGCCCCTGCCAAACCCTACAATACCCTCCAGGCCCTCCATCCCCAATGGCACACACACCGTATCTTTGACACCCTACGACTGCTCCAGCATGTGGCCACAAGACCAGTCTGTCAGTCAGTCAATGTAATACCACCATCAGAATTTCATCTCTCATATGTGCAATTTTCCATACTCGGAGAAAACAATCTGGGTAATTATAAAACAATTAGAGACTACATGTTTGAAAACCTTACACGGCGATCATTTCCATGGTGACTAATACACCCGTACGAGCGAGTGGTGGAGGGATGAAATATTATTTTACGTGTGCAGAATGCAAAACTTGAGTGGGCAAACTACCATTTTGAATTCAGGGGTATTGTTTTATTTTGTATATATTCATCCTTTTGGGTGGATATTCCCTTGACACCCTCAGGCTCTAATCTGCTTTCCTTGTCATCCTGGTAAACTGTGTTATTTAGTTAAGAAGGCATAATTCCGTTTTCCATTCAGTGGTCTGTTACACAGAGGACCGAGCACAAGAAGACTACACACATGCTGTATCAAAGCGATTCCATGCCTGTATCAGCTTAGTGTGTTTAGGACGTATGAATACAAATGCGCTTGAAATACCCTGCTTGATGCCAGACATACAATGATTAGAGACTGGATTCTCCAGGATTTAATCCAGCCAGTCAGAGTGTAATATTCACAAGTACAAGTTTGGAACTGTTCAGTTTGAGGTCAAATGGTGTACTTTTTAAACCATAAATAAATATGTAAATAAAAATAGAATACAAAGTGTGAAAAGGAGGCTTTATTGAAAACTAACATTTCTGATTTGGAATGTTTATATGGGTATGACATATTATAGGATATTGGTCTTGGCAGATTAGATCGGCAACGCTGCTGCGGCAGAGCAAGTACAGACACATCATAGTGCTAGAACTTACACAGACATACTTAGCTAAGTATGTGGACATGCTGCTGCACAATTAGTAAAACACAAGCTTCCTGCATCAAGCATGTATAACATTGTGGCAGGGTGTGTATAATCACAACATGCTGTTGCACAATTAGACATAAATACAATACCCATGTAGCAGAACTAAACAAGTGGTGATGGGGTGGAGGAGGGTTACAGAGAAAATGCTTGCAGTGCACTGGAGTGAAACCGGCTTACTTACATACTGAGCAAATTTATAAATATTTAGTAAAATGTACTTTATAACCATATATCATTCTGCTTGTCTGTGTTTGCAGCATTTGATACAGGCTGCCAATCTGAGCATTGCTCTGTGACACTTTGGCGTCTTTTGTAAGTAAAAGGTTGAAGTATTTATGTTATCCAAGCAAAAATAGACAGAATAACTATACTGTGTCTAAAAGTTACTCGACATTAACTTTGTGTTTGTTTCATCGTTTAATAAAAGCATTACCACACTTAATTCTGCACACAGTCTTGCTGTTGTTCGGTATATTAGCATGGCTGTTCATTTCTTTGAAAAAAATATTTTCCTATGGCCAAATCACAGACATCCTGAATTAATTTACAGTATGTCATGGGAGTGGACAGTCTCTGCAAAGCTTTTTTGATGCATTTGTTGGCTGCAATTATTTGATTGTGATATTTTGTGATAAGTTGGAAAAGTGTGGACTAATGGCTTTGACAGAGATATATATACCATATATTTTGAAGCTCACGGTAGGTCTGTCTTTAAAGGTTTATAGTTAAAAATCAGTTCGTCTATGGAGAAAATTTGCACTCTATTAAAATGTGCCAAGCTGTTATGTTGCTTGGCAACAGTACAGTTCAGCTTACAACTAACAAACTATATTACTTAGATGAATATTCTGATTATTTAGTATTAAAATAAGAATCAGTTTTAAATGGAACTATTTATTGAATATTGGTGTTTTTGTCACATTAATGTTGCTACTGCGGTTTATTACAAGCAATAAGCCATTGGAGAGGTTTTAAGCATTCTGCTTAACATTGTGTCCCAAAACATCCCTTAACTGCTGTAAAATCTCTGTAACGCACAGCCATGAGTGGATTAACATTTGTAGTAAGAGACACTATGAAACCTATGATTTTAGTGCTCACTTACATATGCCATCTGAGTACATTACACCTTCAAAAATGCTTTTGACCGTAATTTTTTTTAGCTTATATGCTATTTTATTATTATTATTATTATTGAAATCAGACTTTTCTACACCTGTCACTGAGTGCAGTTTATTCTGCGAGTAAAACATGAACTGAATGTAAGTCAAACTGAGACTGTAATACTGCATCTTAAGCCGTAAAAACCTTTGAAAGAGCCTTCGGTACTCTGCCTGCAATTGAATGTGTTCAGCTTTAGTTGCACTGCAATCCTTTCATATGTAACATCTACCTCTACCAAGAAAGCATTTATTTATTTGTATCATCTGTAAAAAATGAAAGCAAATGAAGTTGTGTCTCCCAATTGGAGGCCATATTTTGTTTCACTAATTTGCTCCTTTTCTAACTGCTGAAAGTCCCAGCACAGCAGCGCAACAATTATATCCAGGTGCAAGAATTTGATTCAACAAATTCTAGGTGGATACATCCTGTTTTTTTCTCTGCATCCCTCCTGTTCTCTCTCTCCCTTTGGAACAGCCTGGTCCAGATGCCCTTGGAAAAAAGAAAACCCTCCAAACCACATGTGACAGAAGACCTTGATGAAAAACCCGAAGCTCTTCTAGTATCTTGAAAGTCATAAAGCATGTTGTTTATTATAATCATTAGAATGCCAGGAACCAGAGACTAGTCCGGAAGATAATGAGACATGCTAATGAGTGTGGAAACGAGCCAATCAGAGGAGGATAAAGAGAGGTATTGTGATGTTTTGGCAAGGTGTACTTTGGGAAAGCAATACGATTTGGAGTTCTAGAGGCTCAGTTGTCCTGTCAGGTTAGGGAAGGGGGCATGATTAGGGAGCTCGAGTCTTTTTCAAGAGGTGGTTGGTGTGTTTTAAGGCAGTGCTTTTCAACTGGTTTTGCTTCAGTATCCAATATTTTACATTGGACATCAAGTGGCGACCCAATTTTGGCAACAAGACCAAAAATGGTTATCAAACAATAGCAGTGCTCGAAGTGGGAGCAAGATCCCTTGTAATACTCTTCACTCACCAACGAACCATTTCAAAGTCTGACCAAAAGGGGTGTCAAGACATACCGTAGTAGCTGTACTTGACAGTAAGCATGCAATAGGGATCGTGTTTGACAGGAACTGCATATCATTGCTGGTATGGCTTTCCATTGCATACCGGCCCACGTCCAGCACTGAACAAATGTACAGTAAACAAAATGTCTTTAAGATCAAACATGTCTCTTAAGTTTCAATGGTTTGATGCTGTCGGCAACCAATAATTTAAAACAAATTATGATTGGCTCAAATCATGTTTGTCCTTGATGCAAGTGAGCCTGTATTTAATGGAGTATGGGTAGTGTATTGTTTTAGCTTGTGTAGTTTGTTTTATGTTGTTTCTTTTGCTGTTGTTGTTTTTTCATGGTTTTAGAGGATGATGTTGGCATCTGTCTAATTTGACTTGCTTCTACCAAGTGACCAATGAGCTTGCACCAAAATACTGTAGAGTTTGATTGGACAAACATTTTCCTTTTTAAAAGTTAATAAGCTTAATTATTATTAAATAATATTATTATTTTAACTATGCACAATCAGTAATTGGGAAACTATTCTGAAAACAGTCATTGTAGAACGTAATTACATTACTATCTTTTAATGACTTTCTAAAACACTTTTCACAGAAATGTTTTAGTTTTTTCCACTCTACGAATTGAAAAATAATATGTCTATTTCCTTCCTGTTCATTGTGGCATAAAAGTCATACACACTACCATACGTTCATACCTTTGTCTACCTCGTCTAATGACTCGTTAGATGCTGGGTTTTTATTTCTATGCAAATTTTACATTTGCGCTTAAGTAAACCAGAGTTTCGCATAATTTTAAATGCACATTAAGGTAATGGAAACAGTTTATACACAAAATTATGACATGTTTTGACCATTTGTATACATGTATCCACTCCCTCAGACAACAGAGCAATTCTTCAATCATAGCCTATGACATAAGGACAGCTGGTCATTAAAGTGGGTGCTCACAATCCGGCAGAACAGATTTGAGCATGTGCACGCCAAGAGATACGGTAGTTGGCCGTGTATGTGCATAGCAGCATTACAGCCCACATTGTAAAAAATATTACACTCATTCTGTGGCGTCTTCTGGCAGCATTTAATAAAACAATGTGCAATTGCTGTAATACCACAATACAACTCTGCCCGAAGCAAAGTTTACATTCAGCTGCTCGATCATGACACGGTGGGCTCAAGATAATGTGCATGATGTACGGGATGAAAACGTGCAATGCTTCACATTTTCTTTCGTGAGAGTTTTAGAAATGCACTTAATAAAATGGTTAACATTTTGATTGAAACCCAGCCAGTGACTCTATAGCTGTCACAGAAATGCCACCAGATGAGGATCTGGATAGAATTCTTGTGTAAAGTGTATTCTATGTAAATTATTTTATCTTGGAAATACATGTAACCCAAGTAATGCCTTTAATGTAATTAACTTAATTGAAAGTCAGTGACAGTAATCAGATTATATACATTTAAAATTGAATGTGTTACACTACTTTTTTTAAAGTAATTTGATTACAGTAACTAATTACTTTGAAATCATATTAGACCCAAACACTGTGCACGATTACATGCTTAGTTGCCTTATATTGTATTGAGTGTAGCATTGCTGTTCAAGCTGTCTACTTGTGACCACTTTTGCCCTAATCAGAATAGACCTGCGACCCACCAGTTGAGAGCCACTGGTTTAAGCTGTCTATACTGTGCCTTGCTGCCATAGCGCTTTTGCTCTCTCTAAATGGTGGAAGATCCAGGTGGCAAAAGGGATGGGGGGTTTGGATGCTGGTTTCACGAGGGTACCCTGGTAAACTGGGGTGGCAGGTTGGGTTCAGAGCCAGATTGCAGCTTGAATACCAAGATCTCTACATCAAGTGTGTGTATGATAGTGTATGTTGTGCAGTTGCAGGGGACAGTCATGCTGTTGATGAGTAATTGATGTAAAATCACATTGGTAAACGTGATTTATGGAAGTGATACGTCATGATGGAAGTGGCATTATCAATGACATGAAGCGTCTCTGTTCCATGGACAACTGATTTGATTTGCTTGAGTCTGGGGTCGGCAGAAGAACATGCTGAGAGTATAAATTGACTCTGGCCCATAGTAAAAATGGGGATAAAAGACGTCCAATCGTATGAAGCTAGAGACCCTTCCACTCCACAGGTGCTCCACTCTAGCCTCATGTTATTACAGCGTGTGTGCCAGCATTCAATTCATATGATGTCAACTCACCATTCAACATTAGATATTACTCTGGAACAAGATCACGCCAGAACCCAATGGACCATAGGCCAGAAACGAAAGGTCTATTTTTTTATCATACTTTACTAATAAGTCTCAGACAACCCAATACAATCTAATGAAACAAATGATGGTACATTAGATCAAACTTGAGCCCATTGGCAGCAGTGCTGGCACTTTATTCATCGAAACAAAGCAAAAATAGTTTAATAATAATTTAAAAAAATATATAGTTGAATAAGTAATGTGAATTATGCTACCAGGTACAAGTCTGGACACACTTGACATTTTTTCACAGAATCTAAAAAAAATAAAAAGTTTATTTACATTTAATCTTTGAGTACATGTTAGTATCACAATTTTTTGGAAAAACATTTATAGAATTTTCTATAAATTAACAGCAGTGATGAAATACAATTCAAATATATATATATATATATATATATGTACACATTCATTTTTGTGTCAAGAAAATCAAGAATTGTTCTCAAGTTTACACCATATGACCCAAACTAAATTTGCTTTAAAAAAAATATAAGGTAATATGAATAGAATGTTTTTTTTGGAATAATTTACTAGATCTAAATAAATACAAAATAGATAGACAGACTGCCAGACAGGCAGTGTCATGTCATTGACCCATATCCCAAATTCCATTTGTGTTATTTCAACATTTTGATCACTTTACGTTTATTCTTAAATGTGGAAAAAGAGTAGGTGTGTTCAAACTTTGGACTGGTAGAGTATATCAAATTATTAATAATAAAAAACAAAAACAAAGCTGGATTGTAAAATATCATGTTACACTTTTAAGTGTGGTTTTGAAATACAGCAGAGTTACAATTAACATTATTATATTGCATGCTTTTAGTAATTTTACCTTTTAATACATTTTAATTTTATAGTGCCACTGTAGTAATGTAAATTACATTAAAATAAATCATAATAATCTGCAAGGAAACTCATAACTTGCTAATAATCCATAAAAGCATTACTCTACAGTTTCAATAATCAACTCTTATTATGGATAATACCACGTTTCTCATGCACTTACAAGTTTGACAACCCAAATCAAATTTTATCGTGATAAAATGAGTCCAAATTGCATGTCGATGGGCTGATCTAATTGAATAAAGGTATAAAAATGCAGATAGGTTAACACAGGGAGTCTTGTGTAATCTTATTCCCACACTAAAAGCTGCAGGGTTCCTGTCTGTTGGCCAAAGAAAGCTCTCTGGCATTCATTTGATTTAGGGAGTTGAGCTGCTCCCCACAAGAATATCATTATATTGCACCAATGTTTGGGACTAAATGCACACAACCTTTGATGCATGCAATGCTCATTTTACATAAATATTGACTGACATTTTATTGATGTCTCAAGAAAAGGCTCATGAAATAAGCAAAGAGAATGTGTTCACCACGAATCTCCTGTTTGACACCAAGAATGGATTCAACTAATTAAAAAAGATTTACCAGAATATGTTACAAATGGGTTACAGGGTTGAGGAGTCGGTTATCTGTGATCCAACATCTATGTGGTCTGATTGGTGGATTCATCTGGCCTACAGTTTATGTAAAGCCACTAATTTATATCATGTAACATGATTTATGGGGTAGTGACATCATAGCATGCCACTAAGGAATGCCCTCTTGGCTCAGTCCTGTGGTAACATTTCTGAACTATGGACTTGCAGTGAATCAATCTACTATAACTTTTGGTCAAACAGTATTTATAGTCAAGACACTTTATTGTAGATTCCAATCATTCGAAATTAAATTTTGCCAGGCTTTCCATATTAATGAAAGGTTGGCTACACTGTGAGAGTTTAATTCCAGAAATATATTGGCAGAGCAGGCTTTGTGTGATTTCAAGTTAAACTTCAACTGTAAATGAATTAAGAGTGTGGTTGCATGGCCTGGTAAAGTTCAACTAATACAAACTATAGTGAATACTGTTAGTTATGATAAATGAATGCTATATAAGAGAATAGTCTCCAATAGATTGTGAATTTTATGTTCGATTACTTTTCAATGGGTCAGGACTGTGGAGCTGTACTCAACACTTGTTAATTCCCATTCCTCAGTCACAAGAGCAGTCTGTCACATTTGTAGAATTTCCTGGCTGAAGGTATATTTGAAAGACATCTTTGGCATTGTAATTCCTGAACAGTTTTGGTTCAACAAGTAAGGGGACCAATTGAAGCGACTGCTACATCTCCTGTCCCTTGTATTTGGCATACTCAAGTCTCCGTTGTCTATCACAATTGATATGCTCTGCTGTACGTGTTCTCTACGAGTGGGCGTTCAAATGATGCCAGGGACCGCTGAGAGCAAATTAGTGGAGAGGGGAGGGTTAGGTTACAAATGGGGCAGCGTTTATCAGTCATGTTAATCAAATCTATCATCAAGTTCCTGTTGGCATTAAAATGCTTATCTAGACTGACTCCATTATATGGGTTGGTATGCATTTGTACCGTGGTTCATCTGATTTCTAAGCGACAAATCTGAGGT
Source organism: Xyrauchen texanus (assembly GCF_025860055.1). Lineage (NCBI taxonomy): Eukaryota > Metazoa > Chordata > Actinopteri > Cypriniformes > Catostomidae > Xyrauchen > Xyrauchen texanus. The sequence continues at coordinate 5,442,721 of NC_068317.1, forward strand.
ATCTGGTTTAGCAGCGTCAAATACACAGGCAGAGGCACAACCTCGGTTAATGCACCTGTATGACTCTGTAGGGGGATATGTCTCAATGGAAACACAAGTGCAAAGCAGGTGCGTTTTTACTCACAGACCATTCTCTAGCTCTTAAACATGAACCTCTGATCATTGCAGCACTCTGAGAACCAGTGAGAAGCAAGACGCGGAAACCATTTGCATTTGGCACAGAATTCTACATGACCACCCTTGGATTTGCAATAGTAGCACTAACTGTACTTTAGGCAGAAATCGATTCATAATACATATTATCATATATCTACTTATGGGAGTGATGGAATATAATACATTTGTTACAACTTTTAAATGTTTATATTTTGCATTTATTGTTTTTACATGTGTTTAGAGTAGGTGTACGGTTTATAATTACAGAAATACCATAATTTGTTTCATAGAAATCATGTTACATCTAACTACGGTAGTCAAGATCCATGCTTCTATACTATGGTCTTGTTACAAATACCATTGTTAAAACCATAAAAATAAATAAGTAAATTAATAAATTTCAATTGTCATAAGGGCAAATGCAAAATACACAGATAAATTATAAATGCGTAAATCCTTGTAACAAACAATAAACAGTCAAACAATCCAAGTTGCTGAGCAGAGAGACTTAGTCAAAATAACAGGCAGTAATTCAATAACAGGCAGGCAGTCCAACAAGGCAACAAAGCAAAACAATGATCCACTAGACGTAATTCAGATAAACATGCACAAAGGTCATTACATGAGACTTATACAGTAGGCAATGAAAAACGCTTAGTAAGGCAGGTGGACTGGCAGTACACAAAGTCAAAATGGAAAAGCATTGCTATTTATATGAAACAGTTCAATGTCAGTATTCGGGAGAGGGCTCTCTCTGGCTGTTGGACGAACTGTTCATGGACTGAGGTATTACAGATTCCCCATCTAGGGACACCTCCTGGTGTTCTCCTCCTAGGCTGTCCCCTTGGCATGGGTTCTAGTTGATCTGCATGATCACGGTGGAAGTCCCTGATGAGTGAGGGATCCAAAATGTCTGAGGCTGCTACCCAGGATCTCTCTTCAGGACAATATCTCTCCCAGTCCAGAAGGTAATGTAGTGGATTAGCCCTCCTTCAGGAATCTAGGATCTCCCGGACAAGATAGGCGGGGGATCCATCGATCTCCAATGGTGGAGGTGGTGTAGATTCGGTGGTTAGAAGAGTGGGCTACCAGAAAGATTTATGTACCAATATTGACGTTCTTTGAATTCCTAGGTGACTAGAGCCTTGGGAAGTGTGCACCCAATGCAAGACCCTCTGTCTGATATTTTGGGGTACGTACTGTCTATTGGAAGGATTTTCCGATGGTGAAGGTTCATCTTGTTGTCCACGATGGTTCTCCTCCATAATGTCCCAGCGTATGGGTGTGATGAAAACTGACTGTGGCAGAATGGGTTCTGGGAGAGGCGATGAATGAACTGGATTATGTCTTCGTGACACGGCATCTGCTATGCCATTCTTGCTGCCTGGAAAATAAGTAACAGTAAATTTGAATCGGGTGAAGAAGAGCGCCCACCTGGACTGTCATAGATTCATTCTCTTGGTGTTATTTATATAGTCCAAGTGCCTGCATCCCTCCAACCAGTGCCTCCACTCAGCAGTTCCTTGTTGCCTACATCGTAATTAGTCCCTGCAGAGGTGAGTTTCAAGGAAAAAAATGTGCATGGGTGGAGTTTATCTGGAAAACTATGACACTAGGAGAGTACAGCTCCGATGTCACAGTCCGAAGCATCCACTTCCATTATGAAGGGGAGGGCTGGATCTGGGTGTTTCAAAATTAGGGCAGTGGTGAAACTAGACTTGAGTCTTTCAAAAGCATCTTGTGCACTCTCAGGCCAAGCCAACTTCCTAGGTTTTCCTCTGAGTAATGCAGTGAGAGGGTCTGCAACAATGCTGTAATTCCTTATGAACCGCCTGTAAAAGTTTGCAAACCCAAGAAATCGTGATTAACTGTGATAGCATTCAGAGACCTGTAGTCTATAGATGGTCGGTGTCTACCATCCTTCTTTTCCACAAAGAAACATCCAGCTGCAGCTGGTGACGTAGAGGGACAGATGAAGCCCTATGCTAGTGCCTCCTCTATGTAATCCTCCATAGCCTGAATTTCAGGGAGGGATAGAGGGTAAGCCTAGGGGAGATGAACAGGGTAGCAAGTCTATGGCACCATCCCAAGGTCTCTGGGGTGGTAATTTGGTGTCTTTCTCCTTGCTATATACCTCTATGAGTTCAGAATATTCCTTGGGGATGTGAGTGTGGATGTTAGTCTGGGGGCTCTCCACTCTCGTGGTCAGGCTTGGTTATATTAACTCGGTGGTTAGACAATGCTCTTGACAGAATGGTGACCAATGCAGCAATTCTCCTTTTCTCCAGGAGATCAATGGATCATAAAGTGAGAGCCATGGGTATCCTAGTATAATGGGGTGGCAAGGAGATTTGATGATATACTGTTAGGGTCTCGACTTGGAAAAGTCCTAATTGAATCTAGATAGGGATGGTTTTATGGGTTGTTTGACCTGTGCCTATGGGTGCATTATCTACTCTAGTGATTTGGATGGGAGGATTACATGGTATTGTGGGGATATTGAATTTGGTAACTAACTGATGATGAATGAGGTTCAATGCAGCTCCTTAATGTATTGTGAGAAATACGTGAAGGACTAGCAAATTTGTTCATCATTATCCCAAACTGACGAAGCCCACTCCAATGCTTTTCCAGTAAGCAAACTCATCATTAAAGCATATTTAGCTGTCTCTTGATTAAAAGAAGTTGAGTTGGTGAGTGAAATAAATTGAATATTGCCATAGCATTCCCTTGCATTTGACATCTGATCCATCAAACTTTTCTGGCAGTGCCAGTCTTACCGTGTCGGGGCGTGAGGAAGGCATCGACTGGATATAGCGTGTCAAATGTTCATTAGCGGCTCGGAGATTCACAAGTTGTTCTTGAAATCCCTGTAGTAGATCACTTTGATAACCGATCATGGCTCTGAGCTGTGTAACCTCTGCTGGATTCTGGTCTGGTGAAGTATTCTGTAACTAACCCATTACTGGAGGCTACAAGTCAACAAAGCAAAACAATGATCCAAAAGACGTAATCAAGATAAACAGGCACAAAGGTCATAACATGAGTCTTGAAATGAAAACGCAGGTGAACTGGCAATACTTTGCAGAGTCACAATGGAAAAGCATAGCTATTTATATGGTTAAAACAGGAAGTCACCATGAAAGCAACGGTTCAGTGTCAGTATTCGGGAGGGGGCTCCCTCTGGCAGTTGGATGAACTGTTCATGAACTGAGGTACTACAATCCTAAAGAATAAAAAAACTGTCTAACGACATGGAAACCTAAGCCCGCGGATGGGCCCTTAAATGTACAAAATAAAAGTATGCGATAAACAAAACTGCTGTGTGTTACATTGGTACACATGCCACATATCTTTGGAAAGCTACATTTCTTGATTTTCTATTGATATAAACCATTTTAAGATACAATCACAACAGCAGGTACAATCTATATCTTTGTCAGACCACCAACATATAAACAACCAATAACAAAATTTAGGCAACTCACCTACTGAAGCTTCATAGTAGTCCACTGAGCCATAACTTCCCGACAAAAACGGTGTTGTTTCATTGTCAAATGTCCAAATGATCAAATCAAGTAAAATGTTTAGTCCAAATCACATTATTACATCAATAAATATCAACAGACTCTTGTTGCATCATTTCGAAGCACCTGGCAGCTGTGCCTAATCTTTCACATATAATCGGTACTAACTTCAGTTCAGATATATATATATATATATATAAATGGACACGAATATATATATATATATATATATATATATATATATATATATATATATATATATATATATATAAATAAATCAATAAATATAAGTTGAAAATAAGAATATATGTTGTGTTTGAGAGTCTATTTGATACAATGTGGGTAGGTGGGGGAGGGTAGGCCCATCTATTTGTTACAATGCTGAATTCATGGGGGAGGTGTAGGCCCATCTATTTGTTCCATAGTACATTGGCAAAGTATACAGTATTTACAGTAAATATACATACAATAATACATATTTACACACTCGAAAAGAAAAACTATATATATATATATATATATATATATATATATATATATATATATATATATATATATAGAATACAGAAAAGATGGAAAAGTTGTGTCTAGCTTTCTAAATTACATTTATTTATTCTCCCCCACTCAGCAAGCGGCCACATAAAGTGGAGCAGCAGGACAGCACCTCATCAAGAGAGGAGGGCTTTCAGAGAGACCCTTGCTGACAGAGTTGGGGTCTCAATCCACAGCCAGACCCGTATCTCCTGCTCCACGAAGAGCACATCACAGGCCGTTGCACATCACCAAATCTTGCACCGCTGGTCGTCTGAAGTGCAGGCAGTGTCATGCAAAGACACCAGTGAAGTACTCTTCCTGTGTTGTGCCTATGTGCTTTGTACACAAATGTGACTGCTACAATGACTGGCATGTTGCTAGAAACATGTAAAATTTTATAATGGTTTGTAAATACTTTGTGTAAAAATTCATGTAAATAGTTTGTTGTGTATTTTTTATATAAACAAATTGTCCACCATAGCACTAGTTTTGACTCTTTTATATGCACAACATTTAGTTTCAAGAAGGGAAAAGGCACTCTAATGTGTTTATGCATCAGTTACTCTGTGTCAGCAAAACTAATAGTGGATCTGGATATGGAATATGATAGCTCTAAGTGTCATCTTTCATTAGAGCCCAAAATTATGACTGTACGTTGAAGCGTTCAAAAGTAGTAGCCTTTTTGTCCTAGGTTACCAAAGGGTCCTTTTGGAGTATCCAAAAGGCACTTTTGTAAAACGCCTGGGTGTACCCTTAGAAAAACATGTGTAAAATATTCATTTTTTATGGTATTGTTATAACATTTGAACTTGGACTAGGTAAGGATTCATGCTGTGATCCCATTGTGTTCTCAAGCTAATAGCTACAAGTTATAGTCATCTGCAGGCATCTGTATGCAAAAAAAATTTCAGGCGGAAAAAAAAAACTTCTATTTCATTGTGTTCAAACTTCTATTACTCAGAATCAGTAGCACTTACAGTAATTCTGTCTGCTGGGGAAAAAACTTCAGAGTGTCCCCTTTCAAATGTGACCAAAACCATGCATGTACTCCAAACGGTTCAAGAACAGCTTTAAATTTACTTTGGGTATGCCTTGATTAGGCGTTTTAGGCTAATTTTACAGGATTGGGAAGAGGCTAAACTAATTTTGTTTGAGTGTAAGATAATATAGCTGGTTTTGTTTGCCTTCAGAAATGCTAAGAGATGGCTCATTTGAATAATTAAGACCTGATGAAAGGCGTTCCAACTCAGTCACACTGTTAGAATAATTTAGTCACATAAATGAGGTGTTACTTTTTATAGATGTAACAGATAACCTTACTGTTGTTGATACTAGTATTTACATCCAACTCAAAATCAGTGCTGTAATGTAGAATGAGCAATTCATTGGGATATAATATGCAATATTATTGTTCTTTTCATTTATTTTGAAATATAATAACAATACCAATTTTATTATTAGTTTCTGTTTTCGCATTTTCATTTTAGAGGCCCCAGATGTAGCCCTCCATCTGCTTAAATTTAAGAAACGCAAGGTTTGGTGACATGTAAACCTGCTAAATTTAACAACAAACCTTTTATAAAAAACATTATATAATGCATAAAAGTTGCATCGAGCCAATAAAGCAAAAAAGGTTGGGAACCACTGCTCTAGTGCAATCTAAGTAAAATCTATGAGGGCTAAACTATCTTTCTTTACAGACCCCCAAATAGAAGTTATAATTTTCATCAGCAAATAACCATATCATTATTTTTCATGAGCTATTGTGCTATATTTCTGTGATTCACAATCATGCAGCTTATTGCACTGAAAGTGTCGGTCAATCTCTCAAGTAGTCAAGGTCCAGGAGTTAGAAATATATTGTATAACCTAACACTCAGAAACAGACTGATTTACACTGATGTTTGTCATGGAGTAGATATGTGTGTGCATTTGTGGCTAATATGTCCAGCTTTCTTGGCTATTGCCCTCCAGACCTCTCTGAGGTTATGGCTTCATCTAAATAGATAAAAAAAACCTCCTGTTCATATTGAATGATATGCTGTTTTATATGAAGTCTATGACATCAAGATTTTAAACAAAATGCAACAAAAGAATAAAAGCATGAAAAACGAAACAATGTAATTAACAAACTCAATAACTTATTAACCTTAATAACCAAAATCTGAAATAAAAATAGAATCCATAAATAACGTTATGAAGACATTCCATATTATCAAGCTTTACATAGTAGTGTCCAACATAGTCTCATAGTCACAATACTATGAGGTAGGGAACAATGATGTACACAGACTTTAGAAGTGAAAGGTGCGTAAGGATGAAAATGAGCAATTATATATATTTAACTTAATGGACTTGTCATACTTTTTATTATTTTCTCCCCAATTTGGAATGCCCAATTCCAAATGTGCTCTAAGTCCTCGTGGTGGCTCAATCTGTGTAGCGAACACAAGTTGAGACAGTCACAATGTCGGGAAAAAACTGCTTTATTAAATAAAAGCAAAGCAGGCAAAAGTACTAAGGGCAAATCCAGAGGGAGAATCGTCGTCGAGGGAAGCGTAGGGTCAAAAGCCGGGAATCAAAGTGAGTAGCGGGAAGGACTAAACAGGGGAGCTAGGGGAACAAGAGAGCTGGCAAGCTAAGGGGTAACGAATCACAGGGGGGTCAAAACTAGACGAGACTAGCGGGGGGCAAAGACACTGGAATCTCGGGGAGCGAGAAGGAGCAAAGTGGGCGTGAGGGCTTGAGCGAGCAAAAAGAGCGTGAAAAGCTCGAGGGGGCGGAGTGAGGGAGTGTGCGTGTGTGTGCTAGACGATGCGGGGAGAAGCAGAGGAGCGGGGTTCGTGACAGTACTCCCCCCTCTGAATAGGACGGCTCCTGACGGCCGCGGGAGGCAGTGCAGGATGATCGGGGGACAGACAAAGGGAAGTGAGACAGTCCATGGGCAGTTCAAGGTAAGGTCAGGGGGAACATAGTGGACAGGCGGGTGGTCGGGAGATCTAAGGGGCAGCCATAGGGCAGAGACTGGGTCAGGGGTCTGGAAGGCGACTGGAGGACAGGGACTGGGTCCGGGGTCTGGAAGGTGACCACCGGACAGGAACAGGGTCAGGAGGCCAGGGAAGAGGCCACAGGACAGGGAGAGTGTCAGGGGCCACCGGACAGGGTCAGGGGGCCAGGGAAGAGCCGTGAAAGGCGGAGCCGTGGAGGACTTGGGAGACGGAGCCTTGGAAGACGGAGCCGTGAGAGACTCGGCAGGCGGGGTACTGAGAGGCTGAGGCGGCGCCATGGGGAGCCCAAGAGACAGGGCAGAGGGAGGTGGTGCCGCAGGAGGCTCTAGAGGCGGAGGCCTGGAAGGCTCCGGAGGTGGAGCCGAAGGAGGCTTTAGGGGCGAAGGCCTGGAAGGCTCAGGAGGCGGAGCCAATGATGGTGGCGCCGTGGGCGGCTCCAGCGAGGTAGGCCTGGAAGGCTCTGGAGGTGGAGCCGAAGGAGGCTTTAGGGGCGACGGCCTGGAAGGCTCAGGAGGTGGAGCCGATGACAGTGGCGCCATGGGAGGCTCTAGCGAGATAGGCCTGGAAGGCTCTGGAGGTGGAGCCAAGGGAGGTGGCGCCATGGGAGGTCCCCGAGGCGACGACCTGGCAGGCTCTGTATTCTCGGGGGGTAGAGCCGTAGCAGGCTCGAGGGGCAGAGCTCTAGAAAGCTCTGGAGTCTTTGGGATCAGAGCCGTGAGAGGCTCGGGAGGTGGAGCCGTGGGAGGCTCTGGAGGGGGAGCCGTAGGAGGCCCGAGAGGCGGAGCCGTAGAAAGCTCTGGAGTCTTTGGGAGCAGAGCCGTGAGAGGCTCGGGAGGTGGAGCCGTGGGAGGCTCTGGAGGGGGAGCCGTAGGAGGCCCGGGAGGCAGAGCCGTAGGAGGCTCGGGAGGCGGAGCCGTAGGAGGCTCGGGAGGCGGAGCCGTAGGAAGCTCGGGAGTCTCTGGGAGTAGAGCCGTGAGAGGCTCGAGGAAAAAGGTCGTGGAAGACTCGAGAGGCTCTAGAGGTGGGGCCCTGGAAGGCTCGAGAGGCTCGAGGGGGGAGCCATGAAAGACTCGGAGAGAGCCCTGAGAGCCCTGAGGGGAGAGCCTTGAGGAGAGGGGAGGAGCCCTGAGAGACTCAGAGAGGCGAAGCCGTGAGAGGCTTGAGGGGTGGAGCCATGAAAGACTCGAGGGACGGAGCCCTGAGAGGCTCGAGGGGAGGAGGAGCCCTGAGAGGCTCGAGGGGAGGAGGAGCCCTGAAAGACTCGAGGGGAGGAGGAGCCCTGAGAGGCTTGAGAGGGGGAGGAGCCCTGAGAGACTCGAGAGGCGAAGCCGTGAGAGGCTTGAGGGGTGGAGCCATGAAAGACTCGAAAGGAGAAGCCCTAGGAGGCTTGAGAGGGGGAGGAGCCCTGAGAGACTCGAGAGGCGAAGCCGTGAGAGGCTTGAGGGGTGGAGCCATGAAAGACTCGAGGGGTGGAGCCCTGAGAGGCTCGAGGGGAGGAGGAGCCCTGAAAGACTCAAGAGGTGAAGCCGTGAGAGGCTTGAGGGGTGGAGCCATGAAAGACTCGTGAGGAGAAGCCCTAGGAGGCTTGAGAGGGGGAGGAGCCCTGAGAGACTCGAGAGGCGAAGCCGTGAGAGGCTTGAGGGGTGGAGCCATGAAAGACTCGAGGGATGGAGCCCTGAGAGGCTCGAGGGGAGGAGGAGCCCTGAAAGACTCAAGGGGCGAAGCCGTGAGAGGCTTGAGGGGTGGAGCCATGAAAGACTCGAGGGACAGAGCCCTGAGAGGCTCGAGGGGAGGAGGAGCCCTGAGAGGCTCGAGGGGAGGAGGAGCCCTGAAAGACTCGAGGGGAGGAGGAGCCCTGAGAGGCTTGAGAGGGGGAGGAGCCCTGAGAGACTCGAGAGGCGAAGCCGTGAGAGGCTTGATGGGTGGAGCCATGAAAGACTCGAGAGGAGAAGCCCTAGGAGGCTTGAGAGGGGGAGGAGCCCTGAGAGACTCGAGAGGCGAAGCCGTGAGAGGCTTGAGGGGTGGAGCCATGAAAGACTCGAGGGGTGGAGCCCTGAGAGGCTCGAGGGGAGGAGGAGCCCTGAAAGACTCGAGAGGCGAAGCCGTGAGAGGCTTGAGGGGTGGAGCCATGAAAGACTCGTGAGGAGAAGCCCTAGGAGGCTTGAGAGGGGGAGGAGCCCTGAGAGACTCGAGAGGCGAAGCCGTGAGAGGCTTGAGGGGTGGAGCCATGAAAGACTCGAGGGGTGGAGCCCTGAGAGGCTCGAGGGGAGGAGGAGCCCTGAAAGACTCGAGAGGCGAAGCCCTAGGAGGCTTGAGAGGGGGAGGAGCCCTGAGAGACTCGAGAGGCGAAGCCGTGAGAGGCTTGAGGGGTGGAGCCATGAAAGACTCGAGGGGTGGAGCCCTGAGAGGCTCGAGGGGAGGAGGAGCCCTGAAAGACTCGAGAGGCGAAGCCGTGAGAGGCTTGAGGGGTGGAGCCATGAAAGACTTGTGAGGAGAAGCCCTAGGAGGCTTGAGAGGGGGAGGAGCCCTGAGAGACTCGAGAGGCGAAGCCGTGAGAGGCTTGAGGGGTGGAGCCATGAAAGACTCGAGGGGTGGAGCCCTGAGAGGCTCGAGGGGAGGAGGAGCCCTGAAAGACTCAAGGGGCGAAGCCGTGAGAGGCTTGAGGGGTGGAGCCATGTAAGACTCTAGAGGAGAAGCCCTGAGAGGCTTGGAAGGAGGGGGAGGAGCCCTGAGAGACTCGAGAGGCAAAGCCGTGAGAGGCTTGAGGGGTGGAGCCATGAAAGACTCGTGAGGTGAAGCTGTGAGAGGCTTGAGGGGTGGAGCCATGAAAGACTCGTGAGGAGAAGCCCTGGGAGGCTTGAGGGGTGGAGCCATGAAAGACTCGAGGGGAGAAGCCCTGAGAGGCGGCGCTCTGGGAGGCTCGAGAGGAAGAGCCCTGGGAGGCTTGAGAGGAGCCCTGGGAGGCTTGGGAGGAGGAGCCTTGGGAGACTCGAGAGGCGGAGGCCGCGAGGGCTCTGAGGGGCGAGCAGAGGCTGGCAGAGCCGTGGAAGTCTCTTGGGGCGGAGCAGAACCCGGCAGAGCCGTGGAAGACTCTGGGGGCGGAGCAGAACCCGGCAGAGCCGTGGAAGACTCTGGGGGCGGAGCAGAACCCGGCAGAGCCGTGGAAGACTCTGGGGGCGGAGCAGAACCCGGCAGAGCCGTGGAAGACTCTGGGGCGGAGCAGAACCCGGCAGAGCCGTAGAAGACTCTGGGGGCGGAGCAGAGGTCGGTAGAGCTGTGGAAGACTCTGGGGGCGGAGCAGAGGTCGGTAGAGCTGTGGAAGACTCTGAGGGAACCTCTGCGGTCTTGAGCACAAGACGAGACTGGGGAGAAGGGGCCCTCTTCCTTCTCTTACGTCTTCGCCCAACAGGGGACGTGGCCATGGGGACGGTCGAGGCTACAGGTGCTGGCTCTGGGGCGGTCGAGGCTACAGGCGCTGGTTCGCTGACCGTGGCGGGCATGGGCGCTGGCTCGTTGGCCGTGGCTGGCATGGGCGCTGGCTCGTTGGCCGTGGCGGGCATGGGTGCTGGCTCGTGGGCCGTGGGCGCTGGCTCGTTAGCCGTGGCAGGCATGGGCGTTGACTCGCTGGCCGTGCCAGGCTTCGAGGCTGGGGCCGTGACAGGCCTCGGGACTGGGGCCGTGTCTGGCTTCAAGACGGGGGCCGTGTCTGGCTTCAAGACGGGGGCCGTGGTAGGCTTCAAGACGGGGGCCGTGGTAGGGAACACTGGTTCAGTGTCTGCCTCCCCTACAGTAAACGAGGAACCAGCGTACAGTAGGGTGAGGTCAATAAACTGAGCCAGGTTAAGGGAGCAGCGACCACCAGGCATGAATGATGAGGCTGGCTCATTCAGTCCATGTTGAAAAATGGTTTTCAGAGCCAACTCATTAAAATTCACCTGGTTGGCCAGGGCACAAAAATCCACAACATAAACCTCCAAGGGTTGACTCCCCTGACGCAACCCCACGAGTCGGGCCGCTGGCTCCATAATGTCGAGGGCGGGGTTATGAGTTACACAACCGCTGCCTCGCATAAAAAACCCTTGGTCAGCGTCCGAAGAGCCATAAAACCTCTGATGCGGAGGCAACTGAGATTCTTCCTTTGCCACCTGGATTGAGGCGAGTCACTGCACCACCACGAGGACCTAGAGCGCATTGGGCATGCCAAATTGGGGAAAAAGGGGGAGAAAATAAAAAATGGCACCTTTAGATTTGTGAACAAATAGGGCAAAAATTGTTGCCCCCTTCTGTGCATGTCATAGGAAATTCGTACCAAGTTGTAAGACTCACATACCCTTCAGGAACACTATTTTGTATCGCTCTATATCGCTCTTGGTAGGGTAAGGCTATGGCTAAGTTTAGGGTTGGTGTTTGGGTTAGGGGTTAAATTTATGAAAATACCATTTTGGATTACCATGAAACAAACACCACATCGGGAACTACTAGGACACAAGGAAAGCATCTCTCATTAGTTGGTGCATAACTCGTACAATTTCCTATGAATTAACTTGTGCAAATTTCTACAAATTTGCCACCTTTTACTGTTTAATGAATATTCATGAGATTAGCTTGGTTGTGTCTGAATGATAACTGTCTGAGTTAGTTAAGACATTTCCTCCCCAGTCAAACACAGTGAACCGATCCAACATGAACTGATCCAACAAGAGAAATTGAGCATTGTCTCTTGACCTAGCTGGCCTTCAGTAGTTATGAAAGGATGCTTGGCATTCTCCACTGCCTGTTGGAAAGATCCCTGGACCTTGTAGTTGCCAAGGTCTTGAGCTTATCATGAGCATGTTCCCAAGTTACAGAAAATAAATTCAAATGTGAAAAAATACGTTTTTAAACATGTACATATGGTTGCCGTGGTTGTGGATGCACCAGACAGCTCCCATGTCTGCATCTTGAGCTGTGTGAAAAGCACATTATGATGGACTTGAATTAAACAGGGACTCCTGTTGTCACACGTGAAAGACACATTTAGTGTTTTTTCAAGACAACTGTTAATGGTATTTCACTATTTTTGTGTGGAGAGTTTGCATTCAACACACCTCAGACATCTGAATTTGTATTTTCACAATTAAAATTGTCAAGACAGAATAGCTTTTCTTAAATAGCTTGTGTTATTGTGTTTTATAGACTATTTCATCTGAAAATAAATTATTGAAAAAACAAAAACACTAAATGAAAATGCTATAATTTTGTAGTCAGGTGGGCATAAGAATATCAACCAATGCATAGTTTCCAGTGTTAATTGATGCCCCTTAAAAATACAAAAACAAGGTCTGCTTTGCCAATGCAGGTGTTAAAATCAATTAGTAATTAATTAGAGCACAGAAAAGAAACATAATAAATGGCAGCCACCTGGACCAAGCCAAGGTATTTGGGCTGATAATTATCAATCATGAGAAGGTAGCTGACTCCGAAAGACCAAGCCCCAGTCTGCTTACACAAGTGGTGTTATCTGCATAACTGTAGTCGCATCTGGCATGAAGGATCATCTTTCCTGTTACATACAATACTTGTGCTTTTCCTGGTTTATGTATGTGAATTGTACATGTATTTCTATTTAGTAGTTGTATCACCATAACAACCTCTCCCAATTAGTTAAAGAAAATAGTGCCAACACTTTGCATTAATATACTTTGTGTTATAAATTGGTTCATTAATGAATAATAAGTCATTTACAAAGTTGTTATACATCATTGATATGCAGTTATAACAACATAAAACGAGTGATTTCATGCAATACTTGTCAAATAGTGAACATACATTTTATTAAATACTTAGTAAAATCCCTTATAAATACTTAGTCCTGGTTACCAAAGTCCTCTGCAAAAGCACTTTTCAGCTCTTCATACACATTGACGCCATACAACCGATCAGCCATGACATTAAAACCACCTGCCTAATATTGTGTAGGATCCCCCTCATGCCACCAAAACAGCACCAACATGCATCTCATTCTGAGATACTATTCTTCTCATCATTTTTGTACAGAGTGGTTATCTGAGTTACTGTAGACATTGTCAGTTTGAACCAGTCTGGTCATTCTCTGTTGATCTCTCTCATCAACAACGCATTTCCATCCACAGAACTGCCCCTCACTGGATGTTTTTTTTGTTTTTGGAACCATTCTGAGTAAATTCTAGAGACTGTTGTGTGTGAAAACCCCAGAAACACTCAAAGCAGCCAATCATGTCACGGTCCAAATCGGTGAGATAAACTTTCCCCATTATTATGGTTGATGTGAACATTAACTGAAGCTCTTGACCCATATCTGCATGATTGTATGCACTGCTGCCACACGATTGGCAGATTAGATAATCGCATGGATGATTGTTGGTGTCAGACGAACTGACAAAGTCAAAGTCTAATAACTCAGATAATCACTCTGTACAATTGTGGTGAGAAGAATATAATCTCAGAATGGTGTTCTGAGAAGCGGGTTGGTGCTGTTTTGGCAGCATAATGTTATAACCACATGTCAATGGTTTATAAGGCATTTGTAAAAAAAAGTTATTGGACATTAATGAAACCCTTTATAAACCCTTAACAAAGGGAACATTATTCTAAAATGTTACCAAAATGAATAAGATATCAAGAAAAACAGTGCCCATTGATGTTGCATTTAGTGGTAGGAGTGTAAAGTGTATACTTATTAACATAATATGTAATGTTTTGTTTGTGGATATTAACAGCCATGTTTGACAATGAACATGTTAATGTTAGTACCACCAAGTAACTATGTTATCAGCTTGAAATACAGTAAGTTGCTCTATGCCAATATTATGCTACTGAGGAATATCTCTAGAATATGCACTGCTATAAGTAACATGAATGTTGCCCAAGGATATTTAACTCAAAATCGCTCTTTAAATGGAAATCATACTTTTAAATAGTATTGGACATTTTTTTTATGTTTTTTTATCTACAGAAAAATAAAATAAATTACATAAATTCTGAGGTTCTTGACATTTGTGTTGGATTGGAAATTATTGTATTTTCTAAAAACTTCGCCATTACTCTTTTATAAATGAACAGCTGGCCTACATTGTCATGCTTACAGGAGGAAACATTTGAGATGCTATCTGGCGTAAAGCACTGCGATCACGGCAGGTCAGCCATAAGCCTTCACCAGACAAAATACCACTTGTTAAGATGGCCCCCATGTAATGATGACTAAGAATTGTGAAATTCCTACTTGTGTTATGCCAAATTATTGGAAAGTGTTGCACCATGTGCTGCTTTAAAAAATACTACATCTCTATCCAGCTTGTCCTCTTCTCTGAAAGGAATAAGAAGCATGAGGAAAACATATAATGGATTAAGAGGAGTAATGCATTTCATGACCACCTGGGATAAATAAGCAGCCGTTAAACGTTGAACTCAAGAATGGGTTCATAGCGCTTACAGCTTCCCAATTTGCCAAAATAATGTTTCGTTGGCTTGAAGGATTTGTTTTATTGTCCTTTGTCTCTGTCTCCTGTTACAAAATAAAATATGTTGTACTGTACATTTAGAAAACACAAGCTTATATAAGACAATGGTTATAGAACCACATCAGATCCAAGACACATACCTGAATGCCTGACAAGCCTGAATGATTTATTAATATTTTTGACTTACCTTATGAGTCTTGTTTATGGACAAAGTCTGTGGAAAATCCAATATAACAGGGACTACATTTCCAAGTAACAGTCTGTTAAAGCATTCCAGTTTCTTCTCTGGAATTTAAACCACTAATAGCAATTTTTTGGTGCACTGCGAGTTGTTATTCTTCCAGCATATTGATGATTGACTGGCCTTAACGAAGCTCAAAGTAAATGCACCTGCTTTAATTACAGCTTAATGCAAATTAGAATGATTGAAATTGTTCAAAACACACAATGTAAAGGTTTTAAGGAAAGGGGATTTTTTTATGACTGTCACTTGGCATGGTTAACAAATTTCCAATGGATTCAGAAGACCAATGCTCTCATTAGCTGTAGACCAAAGCCAGACTATTATATTCCAGTAACCTCTAGGTCACGACAACAGAGGGTTGCACACTTCACATATGACCTCTAAAGTTCATCAAATACTCTGAAAATCTTTGATTACTTTGTTGTTTGTGAAGTGCATTTCAATAAAAGGACTACTGTAATTCCCTGTACTGTGGTCTGCCTCAATCTACAATCACTCGTCTACAAGTTGTTCAAAATGCTGCAGCGAGACTTCTGACTGGTACAAAAAAGAGAGATCACATCTCTCCTGTCTTAGAAATTTTACACTGGCTCCCAGTTAAGTTCAGAATTGATTTTAAAATTGCAGTTTTGGTGTATAAAGTGCTATCCGGTGCTGCACCAACATACATATGTGATTTACTGACTATGTACACTCCCCAAAGAAATCTTAGATCGTGTAATCAGCTTCTTTTAACTGTTCCACGCTTTCGCTGCAAAACCAAGGGTGGTCGGGCCTTCTCTGCCGCTGCTCCTAAGCTCTGGAACAGTCTGCCCTTCGCTGTGAGGTCTGCTCCGACACTAACAAGTTTTAAATCGGCTCTTAAAACGTATTTATTCTCTAGTGCTTTTAATTAAACTGCTTGATTGATTGTATATGTATCTTTTGAATGAATCAGGTGCTATATGTATAAACCTGTCTTTTGCCTTGTCTATTTCAATGCTTTTAAATTGCATATTGTAATATTGTACAGCACTTTGGCGCAGCTCTGTTGTTTTTAAATGTGCTATAGAAATAAAATTTGACTTGACTTGAATAACCTCAGTCTTCGAGTATAATTTCCTTCTAAAATGAGCTCATCTGTGTTATGTTTATGGCAAGGCGTGTTTGATGCTCAGAACAACCGTTTTCGAGATGCAAACATATCTTTGTATCTAATTACAAAATGCCCAAACTTCTGTTCTCTGGTTCAATGCACAATATTAATGAGGTCAATGATTATGTTAATTGGGGAACATTCTACAGCATGTTTTAATTAGTTCTCTGTATTGTGATCTAATCAAGAGCCTGAAAACTTCATTGGATGCTTGAAATTCATACAGTTCTCAATATACAATCTTCAGAAGGACATTTAATGACTCTGTGAAGAGCATACAGATTTTGAGACTTTGAGTAATTATTTTTCACAATTTTGTCTTTAAGCTTTTTTTAGAAGCTTGAGTAAAATTAACCAATTTATCCATCCACACACTCAAAATGTCAGCTACGTGTAAGTTATGTGATATTGAAGAAAAAAAAGAAGTTTGCTCACAGAGGAAATTGTCCTGGATGGGATGTTTAGGTATTAGCATCTAGTTTTGAATCCGATCGCGTACTATTTCATTGTCTGACTGGTTTTTTTTTGGCTTGTGTAAAACAAAAATACTCTATATTCAGCTGTTTTATGAGTGCATTAAGTTTACAAATTACTTCTTTAATGAATAACCTTCTGAGACTCCATTTGAAGGGCCATTATCTGAGTGTTCCAATCTATTGCCTCACCTCCAGACTTTAACATTTATTATACTGATGAGATGCAATTAAAATAGCAGATGTCCACAAGCTGCTCTCATCTGAGACAACTAAATAAAATACAAACCCACAAAAAGATTGTCCTGATCCTCATGACAGGTAACCAAATAAAATAATTAAAATAAGGGGTTATTCTCCCGTTATGGTGCGGGACACTGATTTTAATTATAATGACTTTTAGTATTTTTTCAACTTACATCACTATCGTTTTCTGACTGTAGTTTCCATGTCTGCGCTTGTTTTGTGTGTGGTATATATAAAACTTGGTTTGCAGATGACTACCCATACACAAATCTGATATATAGCAGTATATGTTCATATATGGTTTACGCTGATATAAAAAGTGAAATAATTGTTCTTAAATACAATTTCAAAATACTACAAAAATGTCATTTTAATATATGTAATACATTTTCGAGTAAATATGAATGTGTACATGTATGCTCAAATATAGGAACTGCAATTTAATATGTATATGCTTGTATATGACATTATTTAAGATTTCTGAATGGGAATGTGTGCCTCTGTAATAAAGGTACTGTTTTGGTGGACTGCCTATTTAATTACTTTTTTTATTATCCCTTGACACTTTGACAGGGTGTGAATATCCCCGCAGAAGTCCAGGGACTTCTGTCCCAAACATCTAATTGGAATGGCCCCATTTAGCAACGTGCCAAGAGAACACGACAACATAGAGAATGTCAGTGCCTCCACAAATCTTCTTGGGTCCAAACTTAATAGCGTGTCATAGTGTCCACAACTAATGCTGTAGGGGTCACAAAAACCCTTATGACTCATGTTAGTTGACAGCTCTATCTACAGCAGTGTGAATCCAAAGTGTGAAGCAGAGTGAAAAAAGAATAAATAAACATAATGGCATGAGCAAAGGGACATACTCTGTAAACATTTGACCAGGTTTTCCAGATTTTCCAAGGTCATGTTGGGTGTAATACCTAAATGTGTCAGTAACACTTTGTATTATGGTGCCATGTTACGTGTGTAAATATAATTAGGCTAATTACAATAGTTATAACACAATTAAAAGTGTATTTGCAACATTAATCGAAATAATAACACAAGATGTCTGTGTATTACACAGTAATTACATGCATAATTACATAGTAACAAAGTAAAAGTATGACCGATTTGCTAAGTTAACCAGTCTTACTAGAAAACGTGCTGTGTTGCAATTTTAAATGCTACATAGGGAGAATAAAATAATGATTATTATTATTAGTTGTAGTAGTAGCATTTGTAGTAGTAGCAGTATTTAATCTATTTTGAGGCTAATATTTGTTGCTCAATTAATGCAAGATATATTATGCCATAACAAGTTACATTTCTGTCCTGCCCTATCAAAACTAGAAAGAAAAAAAATGCCAAATTGCATGTCTTTACCCTACCATTTTATGCTCCTTTCTTTACATAGCAATGATAAATACTCTGAGAATAATCATTCATCTCAATACAAAATAACAGTCACACTCCACTGGGGCACTCTTGTCAATGTGCACCCTGTGCACGGGTTTAAATGTCTTTTCCCCGTCATACTCCCATTTCAGCATTTTCACCCCAACTAGACATTGCTGAAGTCAGAGAAAGGTCAAGCGCATATGAATGAGAGGAGAAAACTGTCAGCTGCTTTTACATGACAGGGATGCATCCATCTCTAGACAACAGCTGTGCAAAAATCACACAAGTTCAACACTTTAAATGCAGCTCTATCTGACTGTGGAAAACACACTGAAGAGCCTGAAAAACAAGTAAGCAGCAGTTACATATAGTCCTAGCCTATAAATGACAGACTTCACTAGTGCAGGTTAATAGATTACATAAGGCTCGCCTTGACTCTTATGTAAATTGCTGGAAAATACATGGTCAGTTGTCTCCATTGCTGAGCAAGACAATTATGAAAACGTATTGCTGACGATATTATAAAAAGTTGAAATGAAGGTTCCCTCCGTGGGGGGTAAACTTAGACAAACTAATGCAACTGTGTTAATGTCAAAATGTTCTGGCTCTTTTGGGGACTAAAACATTACACAACTCTTGACATTTTCGTAGCCATTAAAATAAACGCTTCTGTTTTCTTTGCGCCCATTTATTGTGCAAGTAAATCTATATTGTCGCATCGGAAGATCTTACTGTCAACATTTGCTGTGGTTTTCTAGGAGAGTTCATATTTATAGAGAAATAGTTTGCATAGAGTAATACTAATAATAGCCTAATAATAACATATTCAGAAATTAATACCATCTTTTTCGCAGTTGTCAAGTCCCACGATTCACATTTCTCGAGATTTTTTCCCCATTTATTTTAGTAGAGAATTTTACAGTTTTAATAAAACATCAAACGTGTGTTCTTTTTGACGATTTATATTCGGTTAAGGTCATTTACGTTTTGTTCAACTATTTGAAATACTTAACCCATTAATATGTGGTAGGCTTTATAAGAACACACACATATATATATATATATATATATATATATATATATATATACATATATATATATATATATATATATATATATATATATAATTATAGTTCATATATTTGTGCATAAATGTACAAATATTCGAATTCCAATAGTATTTGGAAAGATTTGTTACATATATGAAAACGGACATTTTTTTTGTTTTTGTTTGAAATATATGTTCCATATATGTACAGTTTTATACCAGTGAAAATGATATACGAACATATTGTAAATAATGAATGCGGTTTTTGTGTAAAAATCGTAATGAAAACGATTCTGACGGCTGTTGCATGTTGTGCGCGTTTAATATTATGTAAACAGGCACCTAAATAACTGTTGACCTCTTTTTGGATGACCAAGTCAGTTCGCATTAATGTGCATGTTAGGATAGGACAATGGGACACAAATCAGACACAACTATTTTAGTTAATAATCACATCCATCAAATAATCTTACATAACCTCATGCAACGTCGTTGTCCATGGATAGCATGAATTATGCAAGATAGGGAGGAAAATAGGAGTAACGAGGATAACGGGCAATTGAAACGACTATTGTCAGAAATGTGCATTCCATTGTACGGATCAATACATAACACTTTCTGCTACTCTAACGGTGCATGAATGCATATGTACCAGGACGTTTGAATAGATAGAGTGTTAAATAGAGTCGAACAATTCATTTTATTACCATCATTCACATATCTCAAAACCTAATAACCCGTGGAAGGAGAATATGAAGATATTTACAAAAAAAAAAAAAAAAAAATCACCTCAGACATAATGTATTCAGTATTCGCCGCTACTGTATGATGTGCCAATATGTTTAGATTTTCCCGAAGTCGGGCGGCTATTTCTCACGCGCATGCACGTGCACGCCTGAACTAGTGCACACCCGAGAGGAACAAGTAAACACTCTAGTGTGTATTGCATTTTTCCTTTAAGCGACTAAGCTCTTCTTTTCAACGAACATGTTGTCGAGTCGCATTTGAAAACAAAAATAAATCCAAATGCCCACGAATTAGCAACACTGCAATGCTCGATTCATTAGTTTCATAGCTTTAGGGCACAGCTTAAATTTGCAAATGCTAATGATCTTGTGTTATCTGAGACACACAAGCAAAGTTGCAGGCATGCATACTACTAACAGTACTGACCACGTGCTTGCACCCTCCCTGCATAAGAAGCCTATACATCTCTCATTCTGCAAAACTTTTTGACCGTGAAGGGGAGGGACGCAATAGTTTTTGAAATCATATTGTAGATCGTAATGTCCAAACAGAGTCGTGTGTAGTTGGCGCAGTCCCTCAGTGAGAATTGCGCACTGGTGATATTAAGCACGCTCATGATCTTGATGTGCCTAATGGGGCGATCAAGCAAGTTGCAACCGAGAACAAAAGCCCAACAGACACTCACTCTCTCCTTGGTTAAGTTTCAAATCCTCCACTCTTACCATATACTGGTTCCAAACAAGGATAATTGCATAAGGGCATGAAGAGTGTTAAGATAAGTAAATCCGTCACGATTTGTCTTTTTAATGCATTACAGCGTTACTCCAGGGACGAGGTCAATTTTACTCCCCCAGAATAATGAGGGTTACAAGAGTTAAAATTAAATTACTCCAAAAAATACATACAAAATTCGTCCTGCCCTGCAGCATTAGTAATATAAACTAACTAGAGCAGGAATTGGTTTATTTAGAATAGTCACTTTGGCTTATTGTTTCCATGTTAGGGGTTCAATCCTAAAGACTGACTCTTGTCCTTTAGATACTTGTCACCAGAGGCTAATGCTGCAATTGTGTGATGTTTTAATTAAGCCTCAATTTATTTCAAAATGATAAACATTCAAATAAATAAACATAAATAAATAGGTTACAGAAATTACTTGTGATGTTTTCTTTGTTGATATTTATTCAATCGCTAGAGTACATATGAGAAATAAGATATCGAAGGCCTTCTTTTTTTTTTTTTTTTTTTTTTTTTTTTGTGGTACGTTTCATTCTTTAATATTGTACGAAAAGTAACCAAACATTATTTTGTAAACTAAATTTGACATACCCTAAGAACGCATTCTCCATAAATATCGATTATCTCTAACATGTTACCGGTCCTTTACATGCGGATACATATGGAAAACTGAGTTATATACAAGGACTCATTTCTTGCAATTGCCAATGCAATAGACAAATAGTTTTATATATTTTTCTTTTCACTTACATAAACAAGATTGACACGGAGCTTCAGGCTTTCACTACACGGTTTATCGACATGACATTAAAGAACAACAACTGTGTACTACTCAGACTGGACTGAAGACGAAATGTTGCACTGGATACAAAAGCACATTAATACTAATCGGTTAGGTAAACGTGTAGACTGTGGTAATACTGGGTAATTCACATTTGGTACACATTAAATATAACATTCTTTTCAGTTAAGACTATTCATCGCAATATTCGTAAAACCATCTCATTGGCCATATATCTGTGACCACATTTTCTCAAATTCCCTTAAACTGTATTATGACTATTTACAAAATAAAATATTACATTTTAAACTAAGTGAATCTTTATGTACAAAAAAAAAAAAAAAAAAAAAACACAGTCTGTGACCTGCTGGTAGCATGCAACTGGAGTTCTCTGTACAGTCCCGGAAATATGAGGAGAATAATAATAATAATAATAAAAATATATATATAAAAAAACAGAGGAAAGAAATGGTGGAAAAATTCGGCTGTTAAGAGCGTTGCACACTCCGTCCATGCACCGATCTCTCTAGACAGCAATTTCTGAAGAGCTTTCGGATTCTTCACATTGTGTGTATGTAGGTCCACGCGCGAACAGGCTGACTTTTGAGTCTTGATTCCCACCAAGCAGTCTCAATTCTGCAGTCTTTTGAAAATATTTACACGTACCATTCATTAAAATTTGACGACAGCGTGCTGTGGCTGCTCGTGTGGTGGACTGTGGATGATGCTGGTGATATGGAACTGCTGCTCTGATTTTCTGTGGAAGGGGACACGATGGTGGGTGGCGTGGAGGACTCGTAGCCCGAGCTGGCTGCTGGAGAGGGTTGAGGTGCTTGAGATGTTGACTCGTGAACCTGCGTCGAAGCCAAACAAAACAGTGGATATATGCGTAATGATCATATGCGATTCATAATATACCATAAACAAAACCAAAACAACCGTTTGCGACTTTATTTCTTATTATTTACATGTAGCTAATTAAAAAAAAAATCATATTTTGTTGTTTCCAAGTCATGCGGGAAAAGAAAAAGGAAATTGTGACCGTGTAAAAAAAAAGAAAAAAAAAAAAGGGAAAAAAAGTAAACTGTTAAAAAGTAAAACAAAATAATAATAATAAGAAGAAGAAGAAGAAGAAGAGGAAGAAGAAGAAGAAGAAACCAGTGGAAGCGTCCACAATTTCCCATGCATTAATGAATGTGAAGAATAATGAGCGGGAATATATTATTTGTTTTTACCTTCATGTGTTTCCGGAGGGAGCTGGGGTGTGTGTAGGATTTATCACACATTTTGCAGAGATAGGGTTTGTCAGAGGTGTGGACGTGCATGTGTTTCTTACGGTCACTGCTGTTCGCAAAGCGCCTGTCACAGCCTTCAAACTCACACTTGAAGGGTTTTTCACCTAAAAAAAGAAAGAAAAGAAAACAGACCAAATAGCCCTTAAAATACTTGCACATTTTAAGACGGTTGTTTATCTCTGTAAATAGCTATTTTTTTAAGAAACATAACTAGGATTTATTAAAATAAGACAAATATTAGGGCATTCAAAAATAAGTTATTGTTCATTTTCACTAATCAAAAAAATCAGTAAATCCCATATAATCTTCGTCCCAATTATAATTTTCAGAAATATACTATGCTCCTAAAGGTTTAAATTATTAAATTACGAAGATAAATACTATTTCATATATATATATATATATTATTTTAATTTATTTATGTAGAATAGGCCTATATAGTGCTGGATTTGAAAATTATTTATATACAAAGCAGCAAATGAACGACCATTTAATATTTCACCATTATTTTATTTGAATCGCAAGAAATTATAATTTACTGTTCCACAACAAGAAAGTAAAAATAATGTTATTAATATAATTCGAATAATTAATTTCTTACCGGTGTGTGTTCTTTTGTGAATTTTCAGATTTTCCGATCGGGCAAATACTTTTCCACAGCCGGGAAACGGACACGGAAACGGTTTCTCTCCGGTGTGCACTCGAATGTGATTAACAAGTTTGTACTTTGCTTTAAACGGTTTTCCTTCCCGGGGACATTCTTCCCAAAAGCAAATGTGATTCGACTGCTCTGGCCCCCCAACGTGCTCCACCGTCAGGTGGGTCACGAGCTCGTGCATGGTGCTGAAAGTTTTGTTGCAGGACTTTTTCGGATTTGACAGTTGCTCGGGTTCGACCCATTTGCAGATGAGCTCTTGCTTTATAGGCTGTCTCATGTACCGAAAGAAGGCCCCTGCCCCGTGATGGGCAGCCATGTTCATGGGGCCATAGCCGTGCAACTGGGACGAGGCGTAGTGTTCGGACCTGGGACTCGCGACGTGGCCGTATTGCTCGGCCCTGCTGTACATGTCCCCGGAAAAGCCCAGGCGCATCTGACTGTTCACCACGTTGGAGGAGGCGTGCGTGGCCGCTTGCTCGTGCAGTCCCGGAAAGAGCAGGTGCCCGGCGGCATCAGAGTGTCCGTGTGGCCCGGCGAAACTTCCAGCGGCGGAGGCGAACAGACCGTGCTGCGCGCTCGTGGCGTCTCCGAAGCCCCGGTTCCGAAAGAGAAAGTCCCGAGTGGAGTTGAAGGCGGCGGTGGAGTAAGAGCTGACATGAGTGGGGTGGTGATGGTGTCCTAGGGCAGCGGCGGTGGCGTAGCCGGGCGCCTGCGAGGAAAATGCCGTCTGCCCAGAGCCTAGATCGTGGGTGCCATGGTTGATTTTAAAAGCGCCCATGCCATCGGCGAACGGATTGATGCCCAGAGCCACTTCTCTGTCTGTAACTTCGCCTGTTGAGTGATGTCTGGCGGAGCCGAAAGTAGTCACTCCAATGGTGGGATACTGTGGTCCTGCGTCCAAGAGCATCTTCAGTCTGCAGCTGAGGAGACTGAGAGAGGAAGAATCTCTAACAACTGTCTCTGCTTCCTATTTCTCTGACTTAAGTGTGCAAGGCAAACTCCGATCCCCTATTTCTATTTACTTTTTAGCGGAGAGGAATCTCCTCTCTCCTGCTCATCCGATGCACACGCAAATCATGTGCAATATTGTCTTTTGCGGTTTATCTTCCTGTGGCGCAACTTTCACCTCCTCAGTCAGGCGGTGAGCTTCAGACTGATAGTCGCAATCATTCCTGCAGATAAATGAATTGAAAAGACAACACCGTCCACCCCTGATGAATGGGGAAGGAGGGGGTGGCACGTGACCCCGTGCTTGGACCATCATTGGAGAGGGTGCTCTCCCCCTACTAACATTCACTCACCAAATAACAGCCCGCCATGCCTTAGCATCAGTGCGATTGGTCGGTTTGCATCATCAATCTATGGGATTGTCGGGAGGTTGGTTGCTGACTGTGATTTTGCTCGGGATGGTGATATTCTGAAAGCAGAGTTTAGGGAATGTATGGCAGAATAATACATTTAGTCCCCGACGGAGGACTTCCACGTTTGGCCTACTTCTCTGGAAGCAAGGCTATACTCCTGGAGTAAACCTGCGCGTGCATCGAGTAAACACTCTAGTAAACACTTGATGAAATAATTTTTTTAAGGTCTTTATTTGGTGTGGAACTCATGCATCTGTTGGGTGAAAAAGCAAAGTCTACAAATGTCACATGTTGTTTCCATAAATGTGAATGTGGACTGAAAATGTAACTATATTTATATGTATATACAGTACATTATATATTCTTTTTTAATTTTTATTTTTCTTTAAATTAAATAAATAATAAAGCTAAGAAAAGACGGGCCACATAAGCATCTTTTTTTCTTTCTTTTTTTTGTGGCAACTTTAGCAGAGACATTCATATTCATGCTTCTTTTTTATTTTTTGGTTGGTTTTCTTCACATGCACCATTTTTAATGACATTTCAGTTTGAGAGATGTGTAGAAAACTATTGCCCAATGGTTTTGCAGGGCGTGATTAAAGTCAGTGTGCTTTTGCAAATCACTTAATTTGTGGTACTGTTTTTTTTTTTTTTTTTTTTTTGCATTTACATAGTGTTTGGATTTGCACGTGATTTTTAAATTCAGATCGTGAGCCTCAGTTGTTTCTTTACTTTTAGGCCTTCCAACTTCATATAATAAATTCAAACTTGCAAATGACGTGTCTCTTTCCGTTATTAATATTTTCAACCTGTGTTTTTGAAAGGTTAAGGCCGTAATGTATGACCCGTGTGTGTGTGTGCACGCGCTTGTGTGAGTGTGTGGGGGGGAGGGGGTTAATTTTTTAGGTTACAAACTGGTCATTACTAGTAAATTAAAGGGTATTATGCTATAAATGTGGTTTATGAGGACATTTCTAGTGTCCCCATAATTCAAATAGCTTAAAAATCATATTAAACTAAGCTTTATTGAAAATGTAAAAATGCAAAAAGTTTTTTATGTGAGGTTAGGTTTAGGGGTTGTGTTAGGTTTAGGGGTTGTGTTAGGTTTAGGGGATATAATCTATAGTTTACAAACAGTATAAAAATCATGATGTCTATGGAAAGTCCTCATAATGATAGGTAGACCAACATGTGTGTGTGTGTGTGTGTGTGTGTGTGTGTGTGTGTGTGTGTGTGTGTGTGTGTGTGTGTGTGTGTGTGTGTGTGTAAAAGTTGTGGGTTGTGGAAGTTGTGAAGTGGGATTTCTCTCTGTTGGAAACTTCGGCGGCTGGAATTCAAAGCCACGAGCCATTAAAATATCATCCAGACTGCAGCCTTCAGCTTCATACACTCCCAAACCCTTTCCAGAGAGAGAGAGGTAGAGCCAGGGGAAGCTGTTGAGTTGAATTGTTTTGACTTAAGGACGTTATCTTTATAAAATAAATCTGGACGATGTCTTCAACAGGTGGAAAACGGTAAGATAGCATTGGGACAAAGTGTATTTTGGAAGCTGGAATCATTGGGAATTGCTTACCGAGCACAATGAAAAGATCAAAACATAGTAATACGGTGTTCTTCATACACAAAGAGCTACTGGTTGCAACAATTAAATTCGATTACAGAAATAAAGTAAAATGATACGAAACTTTGAAGAGGCATGTTAAAGAATATAGGCTACTCTAACGATTTTGTTTTTCTTTCATTTCTGAGAGATAATTATACAAATGTAAAAAGAAAAACACACATATTCTTTTTGGTGCCAATCAAGTGGATTTCCACCTGTTTTATCCTAACATCAAACTCTCAAACACCCAAAGTGTGTCCTGAGACCATCATTTTATTTGTGCTATAGTTTTATGCATATTTTCCCATTAAACATGCGACATGCGTTTTTTTCTTAGATCGCGACATGTTTCAGTCAGCCTGTATCATTTTCAAATCAATAATGTGGGGCAGTGGCTGATCTTCGTTCACCAGAATAGTTTTCGTTTTTCAAACCAAAAAGTTTTTCTTTGCCTATTGTTCAACTCTCTTTATAACATGCAAAGTAACTTATAAATAAACTTTTACTTTCGTGCCAAAGACTGCAGCTTCGACCCTGAGCCCTTTCACTATCATCTTCACTACGCGTCATAGTTCACACAATGTTTACTCATTTATGGCATGGATGATATGGCTTTGTCACCAGAGGCCTGACAGATCAATTCATGACGTTTCTCAAGGGAATTGCAATTGACTTGCATCATAACTGAACGCATTATCCTTCATTAAAAGTAGGCCTCTAACGAGTAAAGGAATGCTTAAGGCTGTGCTTTTAGTATTTTCAGATTAGATACTTAGTAGTTTTTAAATATTTGGATTTTGTGTTCAAGTGAGCTCAGAACTACTTAAGGTCGATATGAACCTATCACAATGACCTTCAGATACATTATAGGTTAATCTTTCATTGCGCTGCTATGTTGCTGTCATGCAACAATAAATAAATAAATAAACAAATGCTATGTTCCTACTCTACAGTATGGAATGTTGACGCAAAAATAAACAATACACCTTAGAGTTGAGTTACAAAGCAATGTGGGTTTTCCATTTTCATCGAGACATATGAGCACTGATGCAATCTAAATACGGCCTCTACTCTCATGTATAATCCACCTAACCGCAATGGAGATTGTATTTATGGTATTTGACATAAATCTATCTGTCTGGCCTTCTTTTGGGTCAGTTCAACCAGTTGTCTCTGATTTGATTAAGATATTGCTAAAAAACGATCAAGATAATAACTGTTTTGAAATATTTCGTTTGCCTTTTTTAATTGTTGTGGAAGATGGAAAGAGTTCCATTCATTAAAACTTCTTTCACTTCATCGCGGTATATGAAACAGAGACTTCTACAACTTTCTAGAACACTGATGGCTTCGTTTGATTTCATATTTAAATGTGACATGCAGATATTAGATGCAACGATATAAGTAACAAACATAAACATGTAACACACTTTTAAAAGCAAGGCTATGTAAGACATTATAATTTCTTTCAATCAAAGAAAATATTAAACTTCATGAAAAGGAAAATAGTTTTGGTCACTTCCTCTTTAGGTCACATTTGACTTGCACATTAATCTGCACAAAAAAAAAAAAAAAAACACAAAAAAAAAAAAACTATTTGCCGCATGCACGCAAAAAGGCTCAAAGGCGTTTGTGATTTTGACACATTCTTATTAAATAAACATATTATTTATTTATTTAGGGGAAAAAAAACTGTATAAAAATGCAAACAGTGTTTTCAGAACTGTTGATGCAAAGTTTCGAAGCCAGGTCTAATTTTATGATTTGGCTATTTCTATTTCATATGATTTCATACCATTTTCTTTGTATGAATTCGTAGTATTTCTACGATTTTCTGTGTAATGCAAAGTTCCACACCAGAGGTGTCAAGGACATGCTTATTAATATTATGCCCTTACCCAAACCCCTTATCTAAAACTAACCGATCTGTAGAGTGTGGAAACATGATAGGAAGCTGTTGTGTGTCACAGAAGAAGGCAATAGTCGCATATTAGATAAAAACGATGTCCAGCGACGTCATTGGCTGCAGTGAAGGTCGTACAATATCATACGAATCAGCCAAATGTATAAAAGTCCTACGAATCCTTATGATTTCGCTGTTAAAGTGTGTTGAATGATTCTAATAAATATAGTAGTCTCATAAAACATTGTTTATACACTCAAAGTTTTCTTTCTTGAAAGTATTGGCATACAATGACTTCGAGGACAAAGTTAAAAGAAAGTTACAAAAACCATTGCGTACTATACTACTACTGTTTTCACAAGCACTGTCAATTTTCTTTCAAGGTGTTCATATGATAAACTCATCAGTTGATTCATAAATCCAATTTAGTCATAGCAGGTGCACTTTCAACAGTGTTTTTGAAATTACAGCACATCATCGGTGCTAAACTTTTACATATAGGAAAGACTGAGTGTTAGGAATTTCGCTTTACAGATACTCGGGCTATTCTGATAAGACTTTTCTGCCCTGTACACTTTTGATGAAGCACCACATCCTGCGTGCCTGATCCGACACCGCTGAACAACTGAGGCCGAAAATTACCCCTGATCATAACAACAGGTCGTTGTTGTTTTCACAAGACATCGATCCCATGATGACGACGTAAAGGCATGGAAAAGAGGGTGAAAAACAGAAGGGTTAACCACAGAAAAATCTGAGTCTGAGTAAGGCAGCATGCAATTCCGAACTATAGCTTTTGCACTTATATGACAAAATATGCATGTGCTCTATCGGTGTATACGAGTGTTTTCAAATAACTGACTACAAGGCAGAACCTACATGATATTTATATTGCATGCGAGTCCACTCAAAGTAAAACGCACCGTCTTGACGCTCGTTTGCAGGTTTTCCAGAACATAATACATAAAGAAAGATTGCATTGCTTTGGTGCAACTTTGGGATTGCACTTTAAAGTACAATAACCTTTGCATAACAAAAAGCTTTTTTCATTTGCTGCCTGAGGCTTGGCGCATGTGCTCTAGTTACTTGCTGTCACTAAAACATTTTTCTTCACATTGGAAACTGTCACGAGTGACGTCAATCACAGAACTCTGACCAATTAGAGCGCTCCGTGATTGTTTGGCTCCACGGGCTGCAGCGCCTACCATGAATCTCTCTATTCAGTATATCAAAGCGTCCTGCTGCTGCCTCTCAACCGAATGGGATTCCACGTAGGCACTGAGATAGCAACTAAACTTTAAGGGGAAGTTTTTTTTTTCTTCTGTATTTTTCAAAGCGATTAAAATATATTTGTCATCATCATCATTATTATTATTTTGCCTGCTGTCAAGTTATTCTAGAATTAGGAGTAATGAGCGTGGATGCTTTGGGAAGCCCTGTGATGGACCCCGCGTTTTCCAAACGGAACACGACGCTGAGATTAGTTGACTTGGCAGGGGCGCACCACCATCACCATCATCACCACCATACCCCTCAGAGCGTGACAGGCTTCCCGGAGTTCAGCAGCCATCCACACTCAATGGCTCACTCGCACCCTGGGGAGATGACTGCGGAACCCCGCCTGGGGCCGAGTCCATTCGGGCCAGAACACATGGGGCACTCCGCGGCCCTCAAAATAAGCCCAACCCATCATTATCCCCACTACCATCACCACCACAATCATCATATTGCAGGCCACGGCGAAGTGGTCTCCAGTCAAACGGGAGCTTTTGGCCCGGTGCATGCGGCAACGGTACCGTACTCTATGTCTCACACGGCCCAGGCGTTATCCGCAGGTAGAGATTTCCTCATTCGACGAGATTTGACAGCACAAGCCATGCCGGTGCTGACCGATCAGACTTCTGGTGGTTCAGCCTCTCACCACGGAATGTTTGTCTCGACAACAGGTAGCTATCCGGGACACTATGGTCATCACCCCGACCACGGGAACCACGCACTCTTCCCTGGACTTCATCACGAGCAGCCGTCCAACGGAGCACCAGGTGGCCAAGCCTTGAACGGACAAATAAGGTTAGGAATACCTGCCGAAATGTACGTTAGGACTGATCATTTGAGTCAAGTGGCGAGCTCCAGGGCGGACCCATTCTCTGGTTCTCCTCTGCACGGATACGGCGGTCTCAATCTGAACATGAACCTCAGCGCGCACCACCACCATCACGGAGCCGGCGCATTTTTCCGTTACATGAGGCAACCGATCAAGCAGGAGCTCATCTGCAAGTGGTTGGAACCAGAGCACTCCGCCAAAAAACTTTGCTCCAAAACTTACAGCACCATGCACGAACTAGTGACACATGTGACCGTGGAGCACGTTGGTGGACCGGAGCAAGCGAACCATATCTGTTTTTGGGATGAATGCCCACGAGAGGGAAAGCCTTTTAAAGCAAAGTACAAACTTGTGAATCACATCAGAGTGCACACTGGAGAGAAACCGTTTCCCTGTCCATTCCCTGGCTGCGGAAAAGTATTTGCCCGGTCGGAAAACTTGAAAATCCACAAAAGGACACACACAGGTCAGTGACTTCATTCCTGTCCCACGGGACATTTTAGTTGAATAGTTTTGGCACATAACACTTTCTTTGGTAGAGATACAGCTAAAGTGTTAATAAACAGAAGATACATATTTTAATAGAATGCAACTAGTTTAAGTGCAATTGTCTTGCTTAATTTATGCACATTTTTTTTTCTCGAAAATTAAAACTGCTTGGATGAAATTTAAGAGTTTGTATTGGGGAGGTAAAACAATCAGTATGATTTGACTTTTCTACACGGACACCATTATCATAATCCAGCTGTTCTTTCATGAATTCCATCAACTTTGAGGGATAATTTGTGTTTTGAAAAGCCGACAAAAACAATTCAAGCCATTAAAGCAAGCAGCAGAGTTATCAATTGCTCACTTTTTAATGCTGTTTTGAAAATTATATATTCCTTAGATTCACAAATTGTTTCCAGCTTCACGACTTTCCCAAAACATTCATGTTTGGGGCCTACTGCCTCCTGTTTAGTCGACAGAAAACATAAGGGGGTAAGCCATAGGGTGCCGCGTTTTGTTTATAATGACTAAATTAGTCTATTCTTTCTTTGCACAATAGTTTGTGGACATTAACGGTTTATTAGAAATATTCTGAGATGTGGATGCCCGTGAGTTTTCCCTTTGCAAATCGTTCTATTGATAATTATGGAGACCACAAACGGTCATTTTTAACACTTTTTTTATCCAGACATTTACTGAAGTTCTCGCTTCAGGACAAGACCAAGGGCCATGATTGCACTTTTAACAGTATAGTTTTTCTTACACTGCAGCATGTTGTGTTCCAGTTACCCAATGACAACCACTTTTACTTCTAAAATAAAACTTTTTAGCAATAAACTGTCCAAATCGACTGTCATTACTTGCACATAGAGAAACAGTTTATTCCAAAACTATATGTGCAACAATATAAGGAACCAATTATGCACTGTTCTCAAAACTCCTCTTGAGTGGCCACATATGCAACAAGTCGGTTTTAAAGTTCTGTAGAACTTACTCAGAAATGACTTCACATATGTTTTATATTTATTACTAAATGGAACATTCCTATTCAGTATTAATGAAATGCTTTTGGACTGTTGAGTTATTTTGCTGGGTCTGGATTTGATTATTTGAGGACCTCTCTGGATTTGAAGCACTGAAACAGTTTATGCACGTTTTTCTACACTTTTCCATTGCCCATTGTATTGGTAAAATGAGACTTTCGAAATAGCTCATGTAAATGGATGCCTATTTATTTAATGTTCTGGAAGCTACATTTTCTACACACTCTCATGGCGAAATCGTAAGGATTCGTACCACTTTTCTAAATGTGGCTATATCGTATGATATTATAGCCTACTATAATATCATACGATATCACTGCAGCCATTGGCATCGCTGGACACCGTTTCCATCTAATATGCATCAATTACTTGCTTCTATCACACACAAACGCTTCCTATCATGTTTACACACTCTACTGATTGGTTAGGTTTAGTTAAGGGGTTTGGGTATGGGTATAATATTAATAAGCATGTCTTTAACGCCTCTTGTGGAAACTCGCGCTTACTTCCGCATTAGACATCCGGGCATTTGCACATGATGACATCTTGTAAATGTATACAAACAAACTCGTAGAAATCATACGAAATTGCCGACTCCTAAAAAAATGTACGAATGTACATGAGACTGGGTTGGCATTTTTTTTAATAACATTTTGATGTGAGTTTGATGTCTAACCAGGTGATACACACTATATACTACTTTCTGTGTGAATTACCCGGGGGCTGAGAGATTATTTCTTGTTTAGGCGATATTTAAATCTTTGGTTATGGATATGGTTTCCCAAGGGTCTCTCATCCTTACAGCTTCCATGTAGTACACTAATATTCTTGACTGTCTCTTTGGGCCCAACAGCTGAAGGTCAAATTGATATTCAGTGAGCAACTGTAATTAGACAGCAGCAATTACGTGGTCTTATAAACTCCTGGAGTTTATGTTCTTCAGAAATAAGCGAATGTAATTAATTCAAACATTTCTATTGCCTATCCGCCTTATCCAGCAGCTATTATGGTTACAGTGGGACATGCCTAATAGCAGTTTAGATGGTGGATCAGATGTATTTTATTAGATCTCCATGCTTCACATTCCAAAGGTAAATGAAAATACTAGGATATAGCTCGAAATTATAAAAACAACTTTGTGCAAGCAGATGTCCAATAATCTGTAACTGTATAAAGGAATGATTGCTGTCACAGGGGGCTTGCCATCAGAGAGACATGGCAGTAAAAAGATAATCACAATATCAAGGGACTCATGCGACCTGATTTACAATAGACTGGCATGCATTAGGTCTTATGTAAAGAATATTTGGTTTTGGGCTCATTGTGATAACGCGCTTCATTATAATGAGTAAACATGCAATGCAATGGGTCACGTGCAATGTACTTTCACATATATTGGCATTTGACGTATGTGCTTCTTGTTTTAGGTGAAAAGCCTTTTAAATGTGAGTTCGACGGCTGTGACAGACGGTTCGCCAACAGCAGTGACCGGAAAAAGCATTCCCACGTACATACCAGCGATAAGCCGTACAACTGCAAAGTCAGAGGTTGTGACAAATCGTACACCCATCCCAGCTCTTTGAGAAAACACATGAAGGTGCACTGCAAGTCTCCACCTCCGAGTTCGGGTTACGAATCATCGACTCCGTCTCTTGTTTCTCCTTCTTCGGACTTGGGACGAGAGCCAGCTCCCTCTGCGCTCTCCGACCCACTCTCGTCATCGTCCCAGCCGGCCAATTTAAGCGAATGGTACGTGTGTCACAGCTCCGGTGCCAGTGGGCCCCAGACCCCACCCAGCGGTTCATCCACACCGGGCCATGCAGAGGGGCCAATGTACGGCAATCCTGATCGGAGGGACGTCTTCTAACAAAATGCGAGCCATAGAATATTCCTTTGGCAAAATTACTAAACTGGCCTTTTCTCATTTTTTTGAAGACTGTATGGCCACAGGCTGACGCTAAATCAGCTCAAAGAGTAGGCTTGTTCACTATTACTGCCTTACTGAAGGATGCACTGGCCTCTTGACAGCTAAAGTCACTGCCTAACCACCAATCCATATAAAAACATGTCATGAGTGTCTATGGTTCTAAATAGTGTACTGGTCCTACGCATGTTGCTGTATTATTTTTGTAAATTCCGCCTTGATTTCGAAATCTTTTTAATTTATTTTTAAATCGGTAAAGAATTTCCTTTTTGTATTATTAAACCAAAGTGCTTAATTATTAAATTGTACATATGTGAATGACGACGTTTCAATGTCTATGTGTGAACAGTAATTTTGCAAGGTTTGGTCTTTCAGCGATTTTTAAATGTTTGCTACTCTACTTTGTACAACATTCATATTTGGGATTATTTGAAGTTCCTCATTTAGTGCATTCTGCAGCCAAGCCAATTTGATGTAAACAGCATTATTGTATTTGATATGACATTTCACTTATGATTAGTCATTAATCAATGTGGTTATTTTGTGATTTTGTAAAACATGTCAACAATCCATTTTTATGAAAAAAATAATTATTATTATTATCAGAAGAGACCTTAAAATGTGTACCGAAATGCCTTGTAAGTTGTCAGTATTTTGAATAAATTGTGTATGATGCAATCTATAAGCTTTCCAATAGCCTATTACAGTTTAGTAATAAATACATGTTTTATAAACATATTATGCACGGATTCATTACTATAAAAAATCAAATAACCTGACAATAGCTGAGACCAATCACCTTCGAATAAATTTAATTCTCTTCTAAATCCCTTTGTATTGCTTATACACACAAATATACCCTAGCTTTACACTCCGATTACATGGGCACCAACTGATGAAAGAGTTGCATATTTTCACACAGACTTCAAAGAGGCTTTTATACAAAGGGACATTTTTTTTCCACGACGGTGAATCTTCATGGTGAATTAGGATTTCTATAGCAAACGCAGAGTCAAATTCAAATAATATGGTCGCCGGGGCTATAGAGCCCGTCATGTCAGTAAGAATGCAAATTTTGCTCTTAAAGAAGCAAAAGAAGCGCTTTAATACGTTGAAACGAATATGTATGTATTTATTTATTTATACTGTCGTTTTGCTTGAAAAGTTGGTCTTAATTTTAAGAGTGCGTATATGTAGGCTTACACGTAATTTGGAAAAGTCTTGTAAGAACATTTATAGATATTTAGCTATTGTCCATCGATGGATCGACCTATCAATATCAATATATAGATCTATATATTTCTTCACGTAAGGAATCGCCATCCAATGGATGAAAAAGTTAAAAACATTCAAACATTAACCGTTCTGCATCGGATTTGCTCGAGGGTGTGTGCTGGTGTGTACGTATGGCTTGACACATTTGAGCTATTATTATTATTACATTTTATT
The DNA here is from genome assembly GCF_025860055.1 of Xyrauchen texanus. Taxonomy (NCBI): domain Eukaryota; kingdom Metazoa; phylum Chordata; class Actinopteri; order Cypriniformes; family Catostomidae; genus Xyrauchen; species Xyrauchen texanus. Next base: position 5,478,054 of record NC_068317.1, read on the forward strand.
TATTTTTTTCTTTAGTGTTACCAGCTACTCTGAAACTGAATAGTGTAAATAAATACATCGAATAGTTGCGTATAGCGTCAAAGCTGGTGCATCCGTGGAGAAAGGAATAGTTTGGTCTCAACTGAAGCGAGGATTCTTTGAAGTGTTGTCCTGTGTGTCGTCTGAACGACGCTGATGACATGGAAAAAGGCTTCTCTGTGCCACAAGTTTGATCAGCCAGTCTTTTCAAAAGTGTTTCAAGTTTTTAAATTCATTCATCAAACTAAGAGGAAAAGAATTTTACTAGAATCAAACACTTTCAAGTAATATAAACTATCGGCAAGCTGCCTCTAGTGGTGTCCTGGTGAGCCTGAGAGCGCGCACGCTCGTCCATGTGTCAATGTTGCGATTAAAGGGGACTGAACAATTATTGCTTCTTTTCTACAGTTTCTAGTTTGTGAATAGAATCAACCCCACAACCCCCCCCCTCTCTCTCTCGAATGGGCAGCCATTCGCTAGAGTAGACTGCATACAATTGTTGTAACCGGCGGTGGACTATAGATCTGTTTTGGAGAAAATGAGCATGATGCATGATCCCAAATAACAACACCAACCTGCTCCTGAAAGTGTAGGCCTAATCACTTCTTAGTGTCTGAGAAAGATCAGCAATATTAATAATAAAATTAAGGAATAGGAATGCAAAGGAAGCACACAGAAAACATAAGACGCGTGTCCATTTAAAAGTGTGAAAAGTGCAAATCTCAGTGTAAAGAGTTTTGAGGGTAGTTTCAGTAAAGCGCTATATAATAAATGTAACACGTTCAAACGTGACGTTCATTAAAAGTTGAAATGCTTCCAATAAAAGTTGAATCATAGCTTATTTAACTTGTCACAATATGAATTGACATTCTGATTACATCCAGCAATATTGTCACCTTGCCTCTGTGGAGGAAGTACGAAAAAGTCCTCTTTGTTAAACGCAGGCCTGGGCTCATTTAAGTGTGAAATATAATTTCTTTGTAAAATAATAGAGGCGATAATCACACTTCCGGAAACTGTCCTGCATTATTTAACAAAGCTCTTTCAATAGGGGATTAGCGGTTCTCTTCACACCATTCAAAGCTCTATTTAATGTCATAATTACATGACCAGGGCTGGCTAGAATTCGCATGCAAAATGACAGGACAGGTGCAAGGGCATATATATATATATATACACACACACACGCGCGCGCACACACACAAAGTTTAAACAGAATATTCTACTTTCAGTCCTCTAGCTCCATATTACCACCAACTAACTGGGGTTGGTCTCTAGTATTTAGTTAATAAAGTGAGACACTTTTATGTTTCTTTGTACTTGATCTGCATGAGTTGTTTGGACTGTGAAAAGCTGGCCGTTATGCGACGCTGTCACAATTAGATCAAATTAAATAGATGTGTAGGTTTAGAGGTATTTATTTTAGGTTAGGTGTAGGGTGAAGTGTAATGCAAACGTCATTACATCCAGTTCCTTCAAATGTAAACACAACATAACATCACTTATAGAAACAATAAGTATTTTTGGATGTATGTACATAATAACATATACATGTACATAAGTTGGTCCATCTATCCGGAATACATAAATGCATAGATATATTTCCCATTTTATTTCAATGCTTAGCTTTACTCAGCTTTTTGTTTCTCAACTTTTTGCAATGTTGTTATAAGAGTTGTATAAGGAGTTGGTCTCGAATAAAGCATAATTCACCTTGAATGGACCCGCCAAGTTCATGTATTATGAATATGTTGCATATTATTATTATATTCGTTTTCTGTGTAGGCTAAACTCATTCTCGAACATTGTTATTTTTGAGTAACTTAAGCAAACAAACGAAACATAAAGTTTAAGTTTTGTCTTGTCAAGCTCATTTGACACGTGCCGTGTTTTAATTTAGAGTAGTCTATTAGTTCAAATGTAGTAGCTACTTATATGACATCAAAAAATATCCAAATATTTATATTATGAAGTGTAAAGTTTGACAAATTGTCATAGTTTCGGTGAACATCCCAGTGTACGAAATATGTGATTTTTTTCTTAATTAATTAATTAATTTTGTTATTTTTTTTCAGTGACACTTTCCATGAATTACACATAGCCTAAATATAAATCATTGCAGTAGTAAAACATAAGAATTCGCAGTTATACAATTATTACATGTAGTTAATATGTAATATGTTGTGTTTACTCATGTAACTACAATGTAACAACGATCGTTTCTGAAATCCCGTTTTTGCACTCTCTGGTTTGGTAAACTTTACAGGGAAACCATTAATATTCTACACATTTAGTCAGGTTAAATAAACGTGTACTTAACTTAGTCATGCAGGGGTTTAGTAATTAAATAAACATAATGTGAGCTTCGCTTTTTACGTAAATCGTACATCATTATGCTCCGATGTGTAACGGAGAAGAGAAAACTTTCTGGCGTTGATTCAATAAATAGAAATCACCAGAAATTGCTAATAAATTGGCTAGCCTGATTGAATAAGCTCTTAAATAGTCAGATTATCACCATCTTCCTTTCGCCTGTGCTGAATTATTGTACTTTCATGGCTGAAGGATTTTATTATCTTGTGAGAATCAGCCCCTATAGTTAGCAGAGTGAACACTGATCTCTAACAACCTTCATAATGTAGCAGAATGTACCGCGCTACTTCGCACCTGCACTCTGAATGGGAACCTTCTTTCAATGTGAGATACGCTTGTTGGCCTTGAATCTCAAAGCAGCTGCATGAATGGGTCGAGCGACCCGTGCTTATTTCGCTTTCTTTGATCTCAGATCTCTCTATCTGTCGCTCTAATTTGATAGAATAGTCTGCAACAAGGACTTTCTATTTGCTATTAAAACATTAGAGCCTATAAGGGGTATAGATGCCATCCAAAGTAGCGCGCTATGTGGGGAGCATCCTGCGCTTCTCTTGTGCGTTTCCACTGAAAACAGATTTCATGCATCAGTCAGTGAAAGCACGTGTCATTGCGGTTTTATTTCATGGCAAAGCTTTCAAGAGAATGAGCCAAGATCACATTCCACTCTTGAACATTTGAAGCCATTGGAAAGGTGATAATTTGCAGACTGCTTGACTGCTGATCTGAGGATAACGTTACGTTTTGAACGTCCCAGTCAAGTTTAGATGCAACGCATATGCAGATGTGATGACATTCATAGTAGATAAGTTGCCAAATTATTCGCAGGATCACCTGAGAATGTTTTAACTTCGGTTCTTACACATTCCCTTGTCATGTAACTAAAAAGAAAAGAACATGTGAATTTCACCTTTGTCCCAAATTCACTACTACTGTAAGAATTCGTACGAAATTTCTAAATTTGGCTAAATGGTATGATGTTGCAGGACTGCACTCATATGAATTCGTATGACTTTCACTACAGCCAGTGACGTCGCTGGACATCGTTTCTATTTAATATGCGACAATTACTTGCTTCTGTCACACACAGCAGCTTCCTATCATGTTTACTGATCGGTTAGGTTTATATGACTGGTTTGGGTAAGGGCATAATATTAATAAGCATCTCCTTAATGCATCCTGTGCAAAACTCACACTTACTTCCACATTAGACATCCGGGCATGATAAAATCGTGCGAAATCGTACGAAATAGCCAACTCATAAAATATGTACGAATTTTCATGAAAGTGTGTAGACTACTGAGTTTTCATGAGCTTTTCTGGTCAAATTGATTTAGCTGAAAATATCACCTTTGTTTAGTCTATGCAAATAGGTAAGCCGCCAATATCGGTCCTCCAAAGGGAAATACCTCTATATCCTAAACATTGTTAACTCAGCAGGATGTCTTTTAAGGACACACATATTTTACGGTTTAATTCAATATACAGCGTTCACAGGGGTCTAGCACCTCGCAAACCGACACGAAATGCACACAAAAGTAACAAAATAAACTGAATTTCCATATTGCCAATCCTCCTTATGGATGGTTCCACTTCCATATATTCTTCTACTACAATGATACAAGAGACATCAATCAATGTAACTGTTCCAGCATTAAGTGTACGACACAATTGGCTAATGATGATAATGAAAAGTAAAAATAATGATATCATTTTTATGGGAGAATCAGATTTATTTAAGTGGGCCATACATCATCACCATGGGCAAATGATAATGAATTGCTGAATGTGCCCTTCAGCGATTAAGTATTTCGGAAATATAATTTATCATCACGCGGTTCATATTTCGTATTATGAACAACATTCAATGTGGTTTGTGTGGAGAAGGAGATGCAGAAGAGGCGAGATCGTCCTTGTAAAGAAACGTTGAAAGTTTGGCGTTGCGAGAACAAGTTGTTGTAATTAATTGCAATTAATTATAATTGTTGTAAACTCTGTCAAATGCGGATCTGGAATTCTAGCCATTTAACTAGACCAGCATATGTGTGGCGTGACGCAGAGTCCAGTAGCCACTGGATTTCGTCTGGTTTAAACTCATTGGAGTAGTGCTAGATCATGATCACAATTGATAATGCTGTAGTATATCCAACAAAGAGGTGGATTTAAAGGCTGTTGAACCAGCTGCTATAAGACACACTATATATGACAGAAGATAAAAGATGCTTAACTGCTCTATCTTTTAACTCTCATGATCTGTTTAGGTTCTAAGAGACCCCAAGGCATTTTAATAGCCTGAAAAATAAGTTACATTGGTTACTTCATGATTTATCTTTTGAGAACTGGTTATAAACAAGATTTGCTAATACAATATCATTCTATATACAATACAAAACAATGCAATGCAGTACAATATATTCTATTCTATAAATAATATAACATGCTACCAACATCCTCTATGAAAATGTTAGAGCCCTCAAACATAAATATTACATATGTTCATTGGTGATACACTAATGTCAGTTGAGTTTTTTGATTGTATTGTATTTTTCAAATTGACCCCAAATGGAAAGTCACTTTAATGAATAGTGCACGCTTACTATGTAGTAATACAGAGGGTGCAGCTTTAATTCATTATAATATGATAATAACTGGGTTTTCTTTATGTTTAGATGACTTATTAAAGGTATTCGAAGGGGGGTGGGGGTGCTATTAGTAAGCAATAATATTAAAATAATAATAATACTAGTTTTTATTAGTTATTACTTTTAATTATAATTTTAGTATTAGCAAGCAATAATATGAATATTAATGTAATAATTATACTACTACTTCTAATAATAATAATAATATTAATAATTATTATTATTCTTAGCCGATCATTTTTCTATAGGCAGTCTCAGCAACAGGTTGTAAATTGGTTTTGGAGTGTGCAACTTTCCACAGGTGTCAGGTTTCAGCCGTCTGAGAGTAACAGTAAAGATTGACCTCTGGCCATCTGAACGAGGCATGTTTCAGAACTCTGCTGTGCGAGGAAGCGCCTTGCATAGAAACACTGTCACCCGCCATGGAACAGATCAATTCACATTTAAGGTAAGGTGGTACACAGGGCAGTCAACTGACTGGACTGAGTGCCTGCACTACTGTGAATGTACACAGAATAGAATAGAATAGAATAGAATAGAATAGAATAGAATAGAATAGAATTGTAATTCTATGAGCAGGCAACAAGTTCTCGAAAACAGAAGCTCAAAGAGATGTCATGCATCATAATAAAGTGAAGTGAAATATGTTTCAAACATGCAAATGTATGTTGCTAACGTGACGTTTTAAGTCATTGGTTTATGTGCACTATTTCACACGACGTCTCAGACATGTGCTGTGGATTGTGAATGCACAGTTTGAGCGGGGGAATAATTCCTGTGATCACTCTAGCATCAACACAGACTTTGGGTCATTTCTTCATCTCCCGCAGAAAAGACATTACGCCTCATATTTACATACCCTATAATATTTGTCAAACGTTCATAAATTACAAATTAATGAAATCTTCAACGTCCCTCTGAGATCACTCTAATGAACATATGGAGTATTATGTGAAATTTGACACATCTTTGTTAAGTTTATGTCTTTTGCATCATCACGGTCTATTTAACTGCATTATATCTGATACTGTCAGTGACTATATGACGTGCTGTAGGTGTGACACACAAGCAGGAAACAAAGAGGGGGAAATGTAAAAATAAAAGATGCACTTTTACATGAATAATAATAATAATAATAATAATAATAATACATTCATCATTTTGATAAATACAGTATTTACTTAATTCTCGTATTATTATTGTAATGAAATATAGGCCTAATATTGTTGCTGCTGCTGCTGTTGATGTGTTTTTTATTTATTTATTTGCTTTTTGATTACTAATAATTAGTATGTTGTTTTTATTTATTTCTTTAGTATAGGTAATTTGAGTGTGTAGGTGTTAGGCAATATCAACAGCCACCTGCGTGTTGTTAAAGCACAACGCTTAAAGGGGGTGTGGATCAATAATAATCACGGCAAGTAAAGTGTCATTCAACTGCAGTTCATTTCCGCTTCGGCATTCTCTCTCTCTCTTTCTTTTTATAGCCACAGACGCGTGGCTGGGCTTCCAACATCGACGTTTCCAATTAGACACACACAAGATATTTCGATATATGCACTTTCTGTTCTTGAAAAATGACACATTTCGAGAAACTCTGTCTTGGGGGAAAATTTAAAGGTGTAGATGAAAGAAAGAATCCCTGATGAGTGTCAGTAGCAACCTTTTAATTGTAATAAAATAATTAAATACATAAATAAATACTAATAAATAATAATAAAACTTTTTTAGCATTATTATTATTATTATTTGCAAAATGCAAAAAAATAAATAAATAAATGTAAATAATAATAATAATAATAATAATAATAATATATTATTAAAATTAAAACAAAATAAATAAAGCAACATTTTGCATGGAAAAATAGCAAAATAACAGGGACATTATTATTATTATTATTGGATATGATCGTTTTTATATTAAATAAATAATATTTGAGTACCTCAAAAGTTCCAATGGACATAACTTTTGAAATATTTCCATTGATATAATTACATAATTTTAATTAGGTCTAGTTTTAATTGTCGCCGACATTTCAAAAGCATTTCCGCTACCGCATCTTAACGTCTTGATCCTGACACAAAAGCCGATTATCTTTTTTTTTTTTTTTCCCAAGTCCAACATCATCAAAAACCGGCCAGAATAATGTCTACTTCGTGCTTTTCCCGTTGTGCACAAGTTAATTCATCAAAAGGAAAGTTTCTTTAAGATTTTTTTCCTCCCATATAATGAAAGATTTAAATAATAAGTCGACCACTGTGACATTCTTTGGACTTGGGCTATTTTTCATAATACTCTTTTGTGTGGCTGAGGAAACTCCACGGCCGAGGACTGTCTGAAGGAATAGTCTGAGATTTGTCCCCATTCTTTGCACAGATTCAGTGTTAACAGCTTGTTAAAATATGTAGATAGATTCAGACTGTGGTTGAACCCAAGAAAATGCTTATATTTGACATAAAATGATCTCTTTGACAAGGTAAGAACTATTGTATTTTATAGCAACTAAACTAATCACAAAGAGTATTGGCCAGTTAAAATGTGTGTATTTTCGTGCAGGAAACCACATAATAATATACAGACATTCTTATGATGGACCCAAGACGATTTTCTTTTGAACATAATTAACGATATGCTTAAAATCAATTGTTTCCTGAGCCCAGTAAGGGTCCATGGCTGCAAGCAGAGAGAGGCCTATTTTTGCATGTGTGAAAGCAGGAAGTAGCTCTACCTGTCATTCATTAAGACGACACAAACTCAATAGAGAGAGGGGAAGCTAGATTGGACCTCCTCGTTATACCTGCCGTGCAATTAGTGCTACTTGTTTCTTTAATCCGCCTGTCTCCTCACAGTTATAATTGAACTTGAGGAGCAAGAGAGAAGAATGCAACCATCAAAAACAGATGCTGACAGTGGCATATTTGATTCACATTTTACGGTATTATTCCAGTTTATTATTTCAATTATTAATGTATATTATTTAATAATAGTTAGAAGAGACTCAGTGCCATGAAGTGGTCCCGATTTTATGGCCTGCAAATGTATTTTATCTTTCTTCAACGGGATGTAAAAAACTGTTACTTGGTTTGGCTGCCTTCCATTGCATCTCAAATGTATATGAGACAGACAGACAGATAGAACAGACAGACAGATAGATAGATAGACAGATAGATAGATAGATAGATAGACAGATAGATAGACAGATAGATAGATAGATAGATAGATAGATAGATAGATAGATAGATAGATAGATAGATAGATAGATAGATAGATAGATAGATAGATAATAAAGTGCTTCCCCGTCGACTTGTAGATGACTCGTCACACACTTGAACTGGAAAAGGACTTGACCTTTGCCTCTATGTTGTCCTCCAGTGTTTGTCTAAATGACAATCGCCCTTTATAAAGGACGTGCGCACGCCTGACACCTCCTTTTCATCAGATGGATGTTCGCACTGAGAATGAATTCCGTGGATCTGAATGGGTTCTGGATGTTTGTAAACGTTTTTGTGTCTAGTCTCTCTGTTTTCAATCAATATTAAGACTGTGCGCTCCTCAACGAGATTTGTTTTGAAGAGGCAGCAGTGATTTATACAGTATAGCCTACGTATAGAAGAAATGTTCAAAATGTCAGCGCCACTGTTATAACTATTGGATTTATTGGAAAGGTGGGGATTATAACACAATCATAAATTGCAATGGATTTACGTTAAGAAGAAAATAAAAAAAATATTAATCTTTGGTTAACCTATTTTCCATTTAAAGTTGCAAATTAACAACATTAGGGGGAGGAAAATTGTAGTCTTAATTTCAATGAAAATAAATAGATTATGAGTTATGATAAAACAAGCTAATGGTATTTTAATGATTTAATGAAATAAAAATCTAATAAATCGGTTATTGAGCATTTATAACGTTTGTTTTAAAGGATACAACTGTATTTGCCTCGATCAAAATAACAGACATATATATATATATATATATATATATATATATATATATATATATATATATATATATATATATATATATATATTATTATTATATTTTTTGTAGTTTGAAAGTTCAATAGTTTGATGATTGACAGATTTATTTTGTTATATTTCTAGAATGTTTCCTAGAATTATGTCAAAAGTCGTATTTGTGTTCCTTTTGAAAATTATTCACGTAAGTTCGACATGTAATTAATAATAATCTTTTAATTTGCTAGATGTTGTCTATTTGTTTAAGTGAGCGGGGCTGAGAGAGAGATATAGTGAGTGTGTGAGAGAGAGAGAGAGAGAGAGAGAGAGAGAGAGTGTATGAGTGAGAGAGAGAGAGAGAGAGAGAGAGAGAGAGAGAGAGAGAATGGAGAAGGGGAGTGACTTGATGATTGCTGGTGTATTTCAAACAGTGTGCCATGAAAGTCGACACTATAGACATTCAATTAGATAATGTATGGTCCATATTAAACAAGTTGGCCAACAGAGACCAGATACATCTGTAGATCCTGGTATCAAATTAGCCATCATAAAAGTCAACATGACTTTCTTACATTTACCAAATGCATCTTGTGGAGTGATGGTGGTGTAGAGGTCTAAACCAAATAACTGGTAAACTTGTAATCAGAAGGTTGCTGGTTCGATCCCCACAACCACCACCATTGTGTCCTTGAGCAAGGCACTTAACTCCAGGTTGCTCCGGGAGGATTATCCCTGTCATAAGGCCACTGTAAGTCACTTTGGATAAAAGCATCTGCCAAATGCATAAATGTAAATGTCTTTATTACTTGCATAATCTTAGATGTGCAAAATTTGGAACTGCACTGAAACATTCTGAAACTGTATGACATCAATCATCTGCTTTTCCTCGTTGTCCAGTAAAATTAAGAACATCTAAAAGCCGGAACACAAAAGCCCCTTCTCTCCACAACTTTGTTCTTTTCACTCGGTCGATCAAAGAAGTCTAAAATTGGTGTCCAGGAGATGAACATTGTTGGGGTGACAGGATGACAATGGGGAGTGAAAGCGTGCTGGAGCAGATGTGTCAATGCTGGAGAGAAAGAGGACGGGAAAGGACTCTTTTTAATTCATAGAGCATATTTGCCATGGCTTTCAGAGAGAAATTAAGCGTTCTGTGTTTAGCTACAAACATGTCACAATATGATCCCAAAGCACATCGATGATGTGATAAGTGAAACATTTAGCACTCTAATGAAAATAAAAAAAAATATGACATGCCTGTGTCGAAGAAAGAAATAAAGAAAGAGGCCTAGCTCCTTCAAGTGTATATTCTGTGCAATGTACAGAACCTGCTGCTGCAACAAAGCCTTGAAACGTTGAAAAACAGCTGAAGTGACTAGAACGTGGACATCAACAGAACCAACCATATTTGTATTCATTTGAGAAACGAGGGGTTTGAACAACAAGACAAAACCAGACAAAGACAAGAAAGAGACCATGAATACTGCCATTGTCCGTGGCTTTGAGATTCTGATTCACCATATCATAACCCCCGCGAGGAAGAAAACATCAATATTCCCAGGGAAAGGAAATGTTTCTATGGAAAAGCAAAGCATTTTAGCGCATAACAGATCTGCTGTAGAAACAGGAGGGGGAAAATTGAAAGAGATCAAAGGCTGAGCTCTTGGGTGCGTGGATGCGTCTGTGAATCAAAGATAGACGATGTTGACTTTTAAGTACTTGGCAAGAATTGGAAAGGCGCCTGAGACCCGTTTCCAGGACATTCTCCAAAGAAGAGCCAAAGCAGTCTACACACTCAATGAAGAGAGATACTGAATGCAACTGTATCCAACCCGCATGCGCTTTAACAGTCTAGGGTAAAACTTTATAATAACGTAATTCATTAGCATACATATAATGCTTAAAAGATCATTAGATCATGTATCTCAATGAACATTACCCAAGAGTCTAATGAGCAAATGCATTGTAAATTAATTATATATATATATATCCTCAATATGCTGACGAGGTATAGGAGTGTATATGAAGTGTAGTATACAATATATTTCTCCCCTACCGTAGCTATTTATAACAAACTTCTACTTCTTTTGCTCTGGTTTTCTCAAAAGTCAACTCATAAGACAGAGTTCTCCTTTAAAGCGTTTCGTCTTGCTTGTGCAGGTTTGAAAAATGTGTCTTTAATTTGTTTTAGGACGGTAGCCTACTAAGTAAACAAGACTGAACCTTTTTTGACGGGCCAAAAGAGCGGCCCGGCCCACCATTGTACCTAGATAGACTGACCGCAACCAGCTCAGTGCACAAGAACAGAGGGGAATGTTCTGACAATGAAGAGTGTCAGTGGAGTTCACAATGTCTTAGTAAAACAGTCCTCAAGTGATGGAGAGTCTCTAGCAGGATGTTCAGGCCGGTGAATCTCTGCTATAAGTCAGAATGATGTCCATGAATAGTCAATGAGTTATTAGTAAAATGTGTATGTCACGTTATCAAACTGAGCCTTCAAACTCTGGTTCGACCTTAAAAAAATGGACTCCTCCTCCTCTCAAAGTTATGAGACTGGGAAACTATTTTTAAAATAGGCAGAATTTTAACTTATGTAGGCCTACAAACTTTCGCCAATATGTCAGAAGACTTCTCAACATGAAAATAGTGTGGAAATACTGGCAAACATGGAAATTGTTTCTTAGCCTTGACTATAATCCCGTGGAAGCGCCGAGAGTTTTTAAATATGACTGAATTGAATTATATAAATGCCTAAATGTGGTTTTGGAAAGACATCGTTTCAGATGTATTCATTCTCAACTTTATAGGAATGATTGAATGCGTTGCAGTCACATATGATGATATCTTTTGAATTCAACATGATTAAGAGCATATCTTTTTATTGGCGTTATGCTTATTAAATTAGGTCAACATAAAGCTAAATTGCCATCCAAATTTTCATCTAAAGTTTGACCTATCATGCGCATGCGCGCGGACGGTCGGGAGTAAGCTGTTCTTTTACATGCGATTTTGGGAAATTTTCGGAAATAAAAGACCATGGCTTTTCAATTATTAACAAACCTAAATGTAATGTATCAAATGTCCCTTTGTCTCTAATAAGGTGTGAAAGATGCCAGAACTAAATGTTTAAGTTGCACTTGAGATGTGTGTTTTACGTGCTACGACAAAAATATCTTTAATTTTAACAGCAAGAGAATGTACAAATGCTGTGGTATAAAAATAAATAAAAATAGTTAACTGTTCAACGCATAGTTTGTTACCCTAACATAATGTGGGAAAAAATATCAAATATGTAACAAGACGGTACACGGTAAAATACTATGAAAAGTATTATTATTTAACGTTTAATTAGCGGTAAAAAAAAGTATATAACTTTTAACAGGAGGTACTTTTACGTTAAACTATTGTTATAATTATGGTGAAAACCAATAATCACACATTCCCAGAAGTCCCTGTGTGACCTATCACATTGCATTATATATTTTTGTCAGAATTATATATTTTTCTTCTTATGTTTAACATCAGTTCTGTGCTTTGGGGAGTTTTGTGTTATCTTTTTCTGACTGTCTATTTACACTAAATGCAAATAGCCCATCTTGTTGGGAGAGGCTATTTACACTAACTCTGCCCACCACTGCTCAGCCCAAACTCAAAACAGCCATAACAGATTTATGTGGGGTCAACTGCTGATCAAATGAAGACGGCATATTTAAAATTTTCACGATGGGGCAGATACATTAAACTGGTTAATGGGTTAGACATTTAGTGGATTAAGAGACTGGATAACTAAGTGACTATTTGCACTCCAATATTCTGGTGGAAACACAGGATTTTACAACAAACTGCATCCCCATATGCAGCTGTAGTAGCTCTGGGTGTATTGACCATATGTATTTCAGGGTGTGTATCCCAGTTCGAATTTCACCCCTTGACATACTATTTTCAATATCTCTACTCTTCATATTTCCTATAATAGTACTTATTGTAATATATAAGAGATTCCTCACAGTGAAGGTCGAGGAGTTGAGAGAAGGATTTGATCTGGGTAAAATGAACCATGGTTTTACTGTAGTAATATTGTAGTAACCATGTGTTTTGGTGAAATATATATTGTTCTGATGTACTAACCATGGTGTTACTACAGTAACATGTTGTTAATAGTATATATAGTAACCATTTTAATTTTGTGGTTACTATGATTTTACTAGAAAAATAGCATGGTGTTACTATGGTTACTGTAGTAAAACCATAGTACATTTTTGTAAGGTAGGTTTAGGGGTAGAGGTTAGGGTGTCTGAATAAACACAATACAAATGCTGCAGTGATGCCACTATACTGTATGTTAGTATTTAAACAGGGGTGTAAGAGTATCACTGTTTACACTTACTGTAAATAGCCTCTGTTTAGTTCATGTTTATTGCATTAATGTCACATGTTTCCCTGATGGTGTTTTGTGTTTGTGTGAGTGACACTGTGCACTGTCTTTACATGTTTATAGATTATTGCTCCTGGAAGGGCCCCTCTTAATGAATTTTAAGTCATTATGTGTCCTTTTTTAGATAATAAGGTGATTAACAATACATTTTAAAGTGAAAAGCAGACTTTTATAGTTCCAAAAGGTTAGTGTTAGTTTATATCATGTAATGATATAAACAGTAGTGAACCGTAAAATATACAGGCATTAAAATTGCATCTGGAAAAAGCTTGCAATTTGGTCACCATATTTTTTACGGTCAATTTCTGCAAACCACAGCTGCTGGATTACCTTATATGTAACATTGTTTTGTAATTTGCTTTTGTTACAGTTTGTTGGAAATACACTGTAGAGATAGCCTACTAACGTTCTACTTTGTGGCTTTGGGAAACCCAGCCACTTCCTTTTAATTTTTATTTTCAGCAATAATTATATTTCATATATGCAATTTCAAAACAGGAAATTTAACTGAAGTGCATCAAAATTTAGCAAAATATTAGACAATTCAGCAATGTCACATGTGCTGTTCATATAGGTCCATAGGAATCTTGTGATTCATGTATGGCTGTACACTGAATGAATAGAATTTAAAGAAATACATAGATGTTTTACAAAACGTAATGCAAAATATACTGGAGTTCAGTTGAGATGCAAAATTTGTATACTGTTTCAAATTTTTGTCTTCTTTTCCTATTATCTCTGGTGTAAAGACATGCAGCAGATCAAATGTGATCAATGGGACTTCATGTTTCACACACGTATCAATTACAAATGTATTATAATTCACTGAAAACTTTGTGGTCATTGCCTGATGATGTACAAGAATAAACAAACAAACACAAAGTGTTTTTGCATGCTCAATTTCATTGCCGGACACACTTTTAGCAGTTTTACAGGGAGATAAAAGGACAGCGTAATAACCTTCATTTACAGTCAATGTGAAAACCAGAATATTGGTGTAATAGCTATTCTGGAGCAAAGTTTAAAATGAATGAACGAAAAAACAACATCTACAGTGTCCTTTAAAAAACGTTTATTTAGATAAACACTTAAATGAATTGGAAAGTCTTGTTATAATTTAAAGAAAATTTCAAGTTTTTATGTAATGAAGAACTGCCAATGTGTCCCCTCCACAGACCTGTACATTTGCCCTTAAAAACTGTCATTTCAAGTTCTCTTCTATAATAAAATAATAATAATGTCATCAAAAAAGCCTGCAGTCAGTCAACCACCCAGCACTTCCATGGCAGCAGTGGGCGTAGGAGCGGGTGGGAGTTTGAGGCTTGTGGGCACAATGAATAGCAACAACCGTGCGGTCCCTGAACAGCAGTGACAGGTATACTAAAGCTGTGATGACTTGTTGAACGTTGTTGTGCAGGTTTTTAGAATTTACATAGATGGAGGAGACGTGCGGTGCCTGGTTCCGTATGGCACTCCTCAGGCGCGCCCTGCTCCAGCCAGGCCTGGAATTGTGCCCCATGCAGTGACTGGAGGTCCATCCACGACAGGGGAAGAATACGACCCTGTTGTTTCAGAATGGCCTTTTGATTTATACTCGTCACAGTTTAAAGGGCTTGTCATGTCAGCAGATGCAAAGGTGTTGACAGTCATACTGGACTGCCGCTCGCCCATACTGTTATAGTACTGTTCTGCTTATTGCAGTGTGTTGCTCAGGCCCAGTCAAACTCCCAGAAGGCTAACATAGAAAACACCACATCCTCTAACAGAGAATGCTGAGATTGGGCTTGAACCATTTCACAGACACAGGTTCAAGCCGTGCTTTTGTTATTTAAATGTTCAAAAGTCAAAGACTAGACATGGTGACCATCAATCATTTAAAGTCAAATCTCTCCAATTAAAGAGCAAATCTCTCCAAAATTGAGACTTGCAAAATATTGGTGGGCTTTTCCTCTAGATCACCATATGGGCAACGAGTCCATATAAATGCATTGGAACGAAGAAGAGCGCAAAGATACATTTCTTGCAGAAATATCTTGAACCCAATATCTTTGTTGACTGTGCAATCCAAAGGCCATAGTTCAAGAAAGCTCACAGCATACAGAGCTGCTGTCTCAGCCCAGTCAGCATTTGTCTGAGCCATTCAGTTGCCATGAGCTGCACATTCTAGCCCCAAAACATATGGATACATATGAGATTTCAACAAATGGATTAAGAAACTGTAGAAGTGAAATTGGATTTGTAAGCAGGGTTGCACAAATCTCAAACGGACATGTATGTGTTTGTAAAAAAGCACACATGGATGAAATATCTTTAGTGTGTACTTGCTGACTTACAAGAAATTTTCCTCAAGATGCAAAATACCTTTTTACAATAATTTTAAAGTCTTTGTTCTACAGTATACAATTGTGTCAGAGCCTTTAGGGTATCCCCTTAAATCCCTGCTTCATTTTCCAACAGAAAAATCAAAATTGGATTGTTTATGTAAACTGGGACACATAATGGACAGTCTCAGTGCAATAATTGGACAATAACTCAAATAAAATCAAGTTTTATGTTTCTAGTATTTTAGCTTCAATAAAACAGCAAGTGACCCCCCAAGTTAAAGTTGTTTTGCTTTATGGGGGTTCTTTAACTCTAAGGTTGTACTCACACTAGGCAATCTGAACCGTGCCTTGGCCCGCTTGAAGAGGTGTGCTCTCGGAGCTCGAAACGACGTCAATGATGTGACTTGTCAAATGAATCACTTTGGTCTACGGCATAGGTGCAGTGTTTACTGAAAATTTGGGCAGACTAGAGTATACAGGAACAACTGGATACAACACACGAGAACTATTTGATATTTGGAACATTTTTGGCTATCTTCGTGCTCATGGATACCAAAGGACCATTGCGAAATGACGTGACAAGCTGAAAAAAACTGCGGGTTCAGTATCTGAAGGTAGAGAATGCACTCGTCGGACAAAAAGGATAAATTCCAGTGGTTCGATGCTGTCGACAATTAGGCATGTGAGTGAGCCGTCTGTCATCGCGCCCCAAACGACTCAAAATATTTGAGTCATTTGGGGCGTGATGAATAAATTTATATATAGCTGTCTCCTATTGTTAACTCCTTAATAAATGCTGCATATGTGTCTGTTTTACATTAAGGCATTTTCATTGGTTACTTATGTTGAATAAGGGTTATTAAGCATTTATAACATTTTAGGAAAAATAGCTCACTATTTGGGGGGTATTGCAAGAAAGTCATCCTTTTTAATACATGTTGCCATAACTGCATAACAATAAGATATTAAGCATTATAAATGAACTGTTGATCGTTAATCAACCCTTAACAAATGGAACATTAATGTTGAATGATTGTAATTAAACATTCATGTTAAATAAGCATTATTAAGCATTTATAACATTTAATAAACAATGGAGCACTATTTGGGAGGCATTGCAAAAAGTTATCCTTTTTATGTATGTTGCTATAACCCCATATCAGTGATTTATAATGATTTGAAATGATTTATAAAGCATTTGTAAATGAATTATTAGCAACTAATAAATGCCTATAAAGTATACCAATATGTTGTGTTTGCAATGAACGGCTAAGGTAGTATTAACAGGCCTTATGTGATTATGATCCCCAGTATTTATGCAGATATTTAGTGCATCATATAAAACAGACAACCCAGCCTTGCAAAATAATGCTTTATTGTTTGATCCAGCAGAGACGGCAAGGAAAATGTAATGGAATCTCAGCCCCTCCTGCTTGTACATCACATTTGACATTAAATGAAGAAAGTAACCACTAGATTTCTTCACAATCAATGATATTCACATTTGCACAAATGCTACAGAAGTGTTTTTTTGGATTCAGATTCAGTGTTTTGTCAGACTAAACAGCTCTTCCAGCCAAGAAAATCGATTCTTTTGTCCAAAATTCATTTGTACTCTCTCAGTCTGTGTAAGAAGCCTGCATTATTAGGTTTTCATTGATTTTGCTTTCACTTCCCAATGCCTCCTGAAGTCAGTAGCGCTGTTTGGAGTATGAAGCGGGAGATTTGTAGTTTGAAAAGGGGATTTGGGGGATGGGAGTTGGGATGGTTGTATGGATGAGTGGTGAACACATGAGGGGGTCAGTAGGGGCCAGTCCTTCCTGCCCTCTTTCTTTCCTGCTCAAGGGCCCCCCACAGTAGTTGGAACAGCATGATGGGTATGCATGGCTGCCATCCGTGGGCCCCTGAATCTCACACATGTAAACCAACAGTCAGTGGACCGAGGCCTGACAGAGGTTTGCTTTATACGTGGTGCACTAAACATGTGTTGCGGCCAAAGTTGCATCAAAGGTCAGGGAGCTATGCTTTGAACACTTCAAAGCCTTCGGATGGGACTGTAGTTTTGAGTTTTATGGCAGGTGTAAGCAAGGGTTGCTGACCAGCCCAGGGTGGTCTTTGCCCTGGTCTGGAGGAATCAGAATGGAGGGGGGTGGTTGAACGGCAGCCTAGCTGACCAGACTGTCCGAACTGTCTATATGCGACAGGGCACATTTGGAGTGTCAGAAAGGCTGGAAGACATTGTGGACTGGTAGGACCATGCAGCCGTTCACTTCAACAGTCTCTGGTTTCAGAAGATCCCAGCAGGATATAGCTGAGACCTGTGTCTCTCCTACTCTGAAAGGGATACATTGGGCAGAGGGCAAGCCCTGCTGGTCTTCCCTCTCACTGGCTTCTCGTACTGACTCCAGTACTGTCAGCGCACAGCTAGACTCCAGCAAGTTCACCGAATCCAATGCATCACTGACACTTGCTCTTGTTTCATGCAGTCCAGAGAGAGAAAGAAAAAACTATGTTAAAGGATGACACAAAATGATGGAGACATACTGTACTAAGCCAGCCTGACCCTATAGGCACATCATATATTCTTTATTGTTCAACATTGTCTCCAAATCTGATTTTCCATGTAATTGGGATCTTTGATTCATTATTGAATGGGAGTGCTGTTTGGGAAAACTTTTTTAGCTGACTTAAGTTCCTCTGCACATTGAGAAAAGCGTTCATGTAGGGTTGAGCAGGTGTGACTAAGGCTCTTCACAGATGGTGTGCAATTTAGCATAGTGACTGAGAAGAGTTTAAATAAATACATTTGAATGCTTAGCCATTTGAAGTGTGCCATTCTTTGAAGATGTGTTGTTACTTTATTGTGGTGATTTATGTGAAAAAAAGAAAGAAAGAAAGTTAAAGCAAACATGCATATGCAGGCATACTGTAAATACTTGGCATTGCAAGAGTGCAGTGTTGGGTAGATTACTTCTGAAATGTAATCTGGTGCTGATTGCTAATTACATGACTAAAATTGTATGGCTGGGAAGTTTAACACGTCAATTTCTGCTATAACGATTTTTCGTCAATTTCTGCTATAACGATTTTTTTTGTTTAATACGTAAAAATAACATGAAAGCAATTAATGCAGTATCTGTTTGTTTTTTATTCCTGAAACTTCACGTGATAGGAGAAAGGTGTCCAGAGTTGTTCCTGGCAGGCTACTTAGCCTTACAGGCTCCGATTAGGGTGGGGGCGTGGTTAAGGCATCTGCCAGGCCCTTTTGTATAATGCACGAAACTTCACTAATGTTTCTCCCCTCTTTCTCCGGCTAATATTGGCATATATCAATTTTCAGGAGAAACTCACTTGACTTGACTGCACATCAGAAACTGATTGTGTGGAGCAGTGTACTATTATTTATTATGGCCGACGCATGTCCCAGACATAAAAAACATGATTGCGTATTTACCGTATGGAGAATGAAGACTTCACCCACAAGTGTTAAACCAGGTCTGAGAGAGATACGGGCAAACACCAACTAAATGTCGCCCAGGGCACCATACAAGCTAGAACCGCCACTGACTTCAGCATTCAATATGTTTTATATCTAATGTATAGTGTCTAATAATGCATTGGCAATGAACACTATAGTTGATCTTGCCAATAAAGTTACATTGGATTGAATCTGCCCATTTGAACCAATTAAAAAAAAAAAAAAGTCAACTGGAAAACACAAGAAGATTTTGCCCAAATTGTAATTACAACATGTCCACTGATTTTATAGCATGTACCGTATACATATACTTTTATCAAATATTCATACCTGTAAAAACGTGTCTAATGAAAATAAAATAAATAAATAACATGTACATATTCAAATAATTAAAATAAATAATGACTAAACACTTTTAAAGTTAATATGGTAAATATTTGTTGTAATGCATCATGAACCGTAATTTAATCATAATTAATTGTTATTAATCACACAAAAACGATCCTCAGCCTATAAACAGTAATGTAATCTTTCTAAAAATTGTATTACTTTTGGATTACTTTTAGATTACTCATTGCAATTTTCGATAAATTGTATAATGACTTTTAAGTAGTTGCGTTATTTTAACCTAAACAATAAATGAATCATGTGGGGGCCTGTGTAGCTCAGCGAGTATTGACGCTGACTACCACCCCTGGAGTCGCAAGTTCGAATCCAGGGAATGCTGAGTGACCCAAGCCATGTCTCCTAAGAAACCAAATTGGCCCGGTTGCTAGGGAGGATAGAGGCACATGGGGTAACCTCCTCGTGGTCATGATTAGTGGTTCTCGCTCTCAATAGGGCATGTGGTAAATTGTGCCTGGATCGCGGAGTGTAGCATGACGAGCAATGTGATAAGATGCATGGATTGATGGTCTCAGAAGTGGAGGCAACTGATACTTGTGCTCCGCCACCCAGATTGAGGTGAGTAACCACGCCACCATGAGGACCTACTAAAGTAGTGGGAATTGGGCATTCCAAATTGGGAGAAAAAGGGTTAAAAATATTTTATCATGTATTCCATAAAATATCCTGACTGTAATATGATTATGTGCCATTTAAAATGTAATGTTTTCTAATTACAAGTTCTTGAAGTTTTTGATCTGATTACATAATCCTGATTACATGTAATCCATAATTACCCAGCACTGTAAGCATGCAATACCTTTGTACAAGTGATCATGCAATACTGTGGTGGTAAAAAACTTCAGTAGCCAAGGAATGGGGAGGTTATGAATAAAAAATCCAATGATATCTTCTAAAAGACAATGAAATATAAGGCTAATGAAATAAAAATAATAATTTAGAACTTTCAACATAAGCTTTCCCAGTTTTGTTGGAGAAGCAGAATTTTAGATGTTCTTTATAATCATCTTATTAAACTGGCATTTAACAAAATAATAATTTTGCAACCAAAGAGATACTATCTTCCTCAATGTGCTTTATTTTTCTATTCATCTGTTGTGACATGAAAAGTATAGTGTCACATGGAGATGATTAAAAGAACATTACCTGAGCCATGTGATTCCCTGAATGAACAGTTCATTGCTAAATTGGTTCTTTTATGTTGTTGATTAATTGAACTTTCAGTCACATTTCAGCATGCTTTGTTTTTTTGTCCCCAGTCATCTCTTTTTACTAAAGAGAAATTCTAAATCTTAGTCTTAGAGTCCAATTAAGGATTTGCATTGTGACTATATTTTTCACTTTAATTACTGAATATAAAGTGGAGCTTTGACTTATTTCCTTATTTATCAAGCAAGAACTAGCAAAAGCGGATTCGTCAAGTAAATAAATGGCTACACCTATAATTGCTTGTGACCACACAAAGGAAATATGAACATCTAAACATCTTTATGGACAGTATAATAAACATTAAAGTAATTAAATCTTCCATAATTGACTCGGATGTCTAATATTGGGAGAAGCAAAGTGCGTTCATTTTCAAGTAGACGTTTGATATCGAGTGACATCAACGTTTGGAGGGAATAAAGGAGCTATAACAAAGAGCAATCATAATAAGCTCCACACACTTAATCTGAAAAGGACCATTGTTATCCAGATTATCATGCAAACTAGCTGGCTGGAGCAATCACAAGTCAGATTTCGGTATCAGAGCAGCATCATTAGATTCTTGCAGCCAGTAAATCTTCCCCACCAAACCCTTAGCATTACACGGCGGAGTTATAAAAATCTGTAAGGTCTCATGGGAATTCCCGCAAATGCGCAGTCGACGTTATTAATTCCATTATACCCCACGTTGGGAAAACAGTAGGACTCGCTTTATAGTCATGGTGGCGATGTAAAATGGCTCTTTGTTGGGCTTGCCAGAGAAAGTGTTGAAAACGTGGTTTAGAATGATTCCTTGTGATAAATATTGTGCATGGTTTAGTAAGCTCTAAACTGGACCTGGCCGCAAAGATTCCTTTCCAGACAGAGAAATCGATGTAATGCTGTTAAATCTTAATGACATGAAATTGTCACAAAGTCCTCTGCGCCTCTCATTTTTCTTTCCCCTTTTTTTTCTTTCTCAGAGTCACTGAGCACCTAGCACCATGAACAGGGTTTTCTGCAGGTCCGTGGCATAAGGCAAATACTTTGAAAACAGCTATAAGACCCATCCTCTAGCCAAGCTCATGTTGATGGGATAGGGAGCTTGTTTCGCTGATGACAGCAGATGAGGATGGCCTGCAGAATTTAGTAGCTCGGCGTCCTGCTGTATACCCGATTTTCCTTGCCACTTCCACACCAACTCCTTTGTGTGACCCTGCAAATATCCTCTGGGCCTGCTCATTACTCTATGCAGCCAGCACAGATCAGCACTCTGCTTAATTTGGCACCCCTGGATCTGCTCTCTTCAAAACGGGACTGAGGATGAATAAGGGAAGGCAAACTCCCTGGTGCTTATAATCACACAGTCTCCGATGCATGCCATTGTACACATTCAGATTTCTAAGTGCGTTGTTCTTTCTTTTCTGCATCCGGCTTGGCCGTTTTTTAGGATTAGGAAATGGTGAGTTGGTGTTGACGAGCTGTTGGACGTTATTGTGTCACACCCTGGATTGCAAGCATTGGAGCAGGTTGCCGCAAATATGCCGTTATTATCTTCCGAGGCCAGTTTGACTTAGAGTTTGCTGGTTCAGTTGACCAAAATCAACATAAGCTTGGTTTCAATCCAAAGGTTTTGCATTAAATTGACTACAAAAAACACTAATCATTGCGTGTTTCCATCCACTAAGTTCATTATCCTGAAGCAGCCCACCGAGCAACTGAATGACCTCCTTGCTTTGGGGAGAGTTGAATTTATGGTATTGGAGCAATTGCACATTTTATTAAATGCTGTCAGGAGACAATGCAGAATGAGTGTAATATCTCATATAATGAGGGTTAAAATGGCTGCTACGCCCATACCCTGGCAGCCTCCATATACCTGGGATTACAAACGCTCAAAACGGTGTTGGTGGATTGTAAGGACCATCTTTAATGAACAGCTGTGGGTTAAACACTTCCAAATGTCAAGGACCATGTTTGTAGAATTGTGTGCCAAGTTCAGACCTTTTGTGAACATAACACGTGATAGTGAATAAACTGTTTCCATCACCTTAATGGGCTTTATGACTTGCGAAACTCTAGAAAATCCTCTTCTGCCTAGCGCATAAACTTTTAAGCAATTTTTGAGAGTTTATGTGCATATATCATTTCCATTCAGGTTTTTTTAAGCACAGATTTAAAAATTGCATACAATGGAAACCCAGCAATAGTTGCATGACATCTCATAGTAATGCATACAAGATGGACAAATCGTAAGAATCTGTAAGAAGAGGTACCCTAACATTAACCCTAACCCTAAACCCAACCAATCATTTATGCTTCCCCTGTCTCATTCCAAGCCCCAATATTTACTTTCTTTCATGGTACACTAAAGTTATATTCCTATTAAAATCATGGTAAGGTTCAGGATGTGGATAAGGGCTTAGACTTCATGGTTAGGTTGGGGTTAGGGGTTAAACTTAGGAAGCAACTTGTACAATTTTGCTATCTAGTTCTATTATGATGATTTGCCATGATGGATACTTGGACTATTCCCAGGGGTGAAATTATAATTATATCTAAAATATGAGATATACATTTGAAATCAGTGACTGTCACTCATTCCATTGTATGACATGATTACCAGCTTAATCAACATAGCTCTAAATATGTTTCGGTCTAATAGTACGCTTTAGTACAATCTGTCCATTCTATGCCACAGAACTTCATAGTTCTAAGTGATAGTAGTGACAGAAATGGTGCACTGGCCTCTCTGCTGGTGGCTAGCATGATTAGTTTGGGTGTGACATGTGCCTCCATCTGAAAGAGCACAGCAGTGGCATCTCTAGACAAGAGGTGTCCATTCACGCCATTGAAAATGGAGAACCCTGCAGAGTCAATGCTCTCTTCCTGGCATCAGCCGTGGCACCAATCACTGCGTATGGTGTTACAAGCTACTTTGGAGAACAAAGGCTTGTGGGTTGCACAGTTTGAATGAGAGTCGGTATGGGTTTGTGAAAAAAAAAGGAAATAGTATATATTACATTTTATACATGAATATCAATTTGGAGCTTTGTGGATTCAAATCATGGTTAAATCTCACCACGGATTTATTGGTTATGTGTCTTGTCTGCACTGGTTTAGCTTGTGCACCTCATCTGAATCCCTTTCAACATTAAATGAGAATGGAACTGTAAATGTAAGGAATTTTAATAGTGGTCTTCAATGAAAAAATAAAAACCACGGAACATTTATTTTCTATTCCATAGGCCACATTGCTCTTTAATTGCATTGATTATGCCCGTTGATTCTGGGTTTACATCAAGGAATGGAACCCACATGAATACATATTTTATAATCAGTCATTATTTGTGTCTGTAAATTCGTAATTGGTCATTTTTACTATTTGAAACTACAACATAATCACGAGGGAATTTGATATATGTTCCAGTTCCCTGTCATTGGCCCCATTCTGCTGAGCTTCTGTCAAGCGCCATCTCACATCAGGCATTTTTGCACCGGTTCAAGTGTGTTCACCTTCTTCTATGATGCACTGCATGGAAGACCCGAGTTCTCATCCCACGTTGAAACAAGGAACTAATTGCGTTTGCAAAATCAGTGAAGAGTGGGATTTGGAGGTTCCCGTTTACCTCTAAGTTTAAATTTCTACTACTCTGACGGTTAGGTTTAGGGTTAGGGTTTGGGTGTGAGGTTAGAGATAATATGCATTCATCTTCATTGTATTACATAATTTACAGCTAAAAACAACTTGCTTTACAACTCACATTTGGAACCCCTCTGTGGGCATTTTACCTGGGCTATGATACCTACAAAAAGGTAGGCTCACACGTGCCCTTACTTTCAGAAACACTTCCTGCTTTGGCCAAAGAGGGCAGTGCTTCAAATTGTGCTAAGCACACAGCGAATTAAGCTCATGAAAAGTCAACCTTCTATGCTGCAAGTTGAAATACAACTAAAGTGATTTGTGACAGATTTACATTCTATCACAAAACGAGAGACACATGCATTAAAAACAAGCTGATGTGACCCAAAGTGTCAGATTTAATTTTGGCCTTTCTGGCATAGCGTAGTCTCTGCATTTTATGGTCTATTTTTTTGCTGGAGGTGGGACAAATCTGTCTGTTCACTGGAAAAGTTGCAGGGATTGGGATTCTCTCCAGACTCCCTGGAGGAAGTAATCTACATTGCAGAGTACTGGGAGCACATGAGCTTTAGAGGACAGGGATGTGGGTGTACATTCCTCCTTGACTGAGCTTACTCAAATGTCATTGCACAGCCAACAAGTTTATGCAAACTGAAAATGAAAAACTGATGTTTTAATTAATAGGAAACGGGATTGTGCTGAAAATAAGTCATTGTTTCAATGTCAAGTTTATAAAGTCTTGCATTAAAATGTGTTAAAACAGCATTAGCTACTCTATGTACTCTAAGTAGTAACTTTGAAAGTAAATGGCATTGGTTTGATCAACTGCATACAAATAAGTGTTAGGAAGGATGACCTCCTGGTAAGATACCTATCCATTCCTCCCTTTAATGCCATTCCAAGTTAGTTGTCAAGTACATGTAGACCACTATTTGCTTGAAAGGATGCCATTGTACATGGTGTGATATTGGTCATAGGAGAGACTACATTAAGTTGTTGTCCACTTGTGCATAATAAACCTTACATTGCATCTGCTGGCTTGGATTAGAGCAGCATATTGCTCATTTATGACTCAGATAAACCATTTAACAGATAGCTGGACTGTTAAATATCACCAAGATGTTCATTACACAGAGAAGGTACAACATCATCAACTTTCCTCCAAGTCATTTACGTCAGATCGGATGGCGGAGTGTTACTTTTTCAACTGACCATTTTTCTTGCTCGACGTTCAGAGACGTGGGGGGTTGGTGGTTTAATCGTCAGAGTGAAATCATAGGTCTACAGATGTTTTCAAGATGTTTTTCTGTCAGTAGCAGATTATCCCCTGTAGCAAAATCTCATTAAACTGCAATTTACGGAGCTGTGCTGATGTTGCCATCAACCAAAATTAAAGGCATTAATTTTTCAAAAAAAAAAAGTTTGCAGAAGTCCTTGCAATAAATTATATAACACTTCAGAAGACTGATTTGCCCAGGCTGTATTTGTAAAAAATTAACCGACGTTACCAGAGTGAGGGAATTGGGTGTGAGCGGCTTGGGAAATTTGCAAATCCGTCCATTTAGCTGGAGAAGCGCTGCACAGAAATGTGTGTATTAAGGCTCCCATGCTGGGCCAGATGAGGGAGGAGAGGAATATGACACCCTGGCCGGGGTTATGACACAGACGCATGCAGAAATGTGTCCCCATGCATTACTTCACCCGCCATAACCAGGGGAGAGCAGCACTTTCCAGACTGCCACTAAAACTAATGTTGCACACGACTGTATTTCACAATGTAGGCTACATTTCCAACCAATTTTAATGCTCTAAATTGTCAAATGCATCCTGTTTAAGCTTTATTTTTGACCAGTGAAACTCTCATTTACCTATACCTGTGAATTGAAAGTGATTGAGACCGGGAGTTACAGTTTTTACAGAAAAATCAGCTGTTAAAATGTTCACCTTAAACATTTACTGAAACCAAATGCTAGTCTAGTCCTATAAATCTATCAATATGTCTACATATGTAAAGACAACTTTTATAGCAGGTATAAAGGTAATCTGCATAGCAAAGGCCTATTCAAACATGAGCACACCTAAATTGGAAAAAAAATAATATTCTTTATTTACAACAATATAAGTGTGGAGCCCTTAAATATTGGTTGACAGACTGACAGACAGACAGATAGATATATAGATAGATGGATGGATGGATGGATGGATAGACAGACATATAGACGGATAAACAGATAGATAGATAGATAGATAGATAGATAGATAGATAGATAGATAGATAGATAGATAGATAGATAGATAGATAGATAGATAGATAGATAGATAGATAGATAGATAGATAGATAGATAGATAGATAGATAGATAGATAGATATGTAGATGGCTGAAGGGGAATATTTTTAATTAATATATATATATCATTTATTTATTTTTTCATATGAAAGCTACATTTCGCGAACATTCATTTTCAGCCAATCTTGTCGTTCACGCGTAGAAATGTTAACAAAACTTAGAAAGGTGAAACATTTAGTCTTGGGGGGAAATATCGTTTGATTTTGAAAAGGAGGAACATATATTAAATATAGCTAATTACATTTTTATTATTATTAATTATTTAAAAATGCGTAGATGCTTATTTAACAAAATAAAGACAAATATTTTGTATAAGCTACTTGCTATTATTAATCCCCAGTGTCCAATACTTTTTTTTTCTATCCTGTATTTTATGTCAGGAAGTTTTTTTAGCATGTATATAATCAGCTCATTCAACGGATAGTGCGTTCACATATTCGCATAACATATTCGTAATACATTATTATTATTATTGAAATAAGAAGGCTATACAATAATACCATTTATCACATTTTAATCATTCTAATAATATATTGTAATTAATTGTAATAATATTTAGAGCTATTTCATATAATTTTTAAATAATTTCCAATATATAGTTAAAAAATAATTATAATGCCTTACTGTTATTATTACTATGCACAAAAACAATAATAGAGCTATCAGTAATTATTAGAATCAGAATAGTAAAAGATGAGACTTCTGGCATAAAGTAAACTGCACACAAAGCCTGGAAGTGTATAAAATAACTTGAACTGTGATGTCTTTAAACGCTTGATCATTTCAAACTGCTCCTGGCTTTCAGTAAGACACGGGGTCCTAATCTTCACCACAGAGCAGGAAGCTCCTGGGAAGTGAGTATATGATTTATTAGGATGGAGAGCGACTGCGGACCGTTTGGAACGTGAAAATACAGGCGAGTATTGTTATACAGTGTTGTGTATAGTATTTGCAATTATGCTAGGGAAATGGCGCAATTAAAATTCATAGACTCGGGGTATAATAAACGCACTCTTGCATGCACTTCACTCTTATACACACACTTTTATGGGACTATCAAATAATCTACATTTACGACGTGTTTTGTTTCCTCGTATGATGAAATGAAGATATGGAGACGTGCTATAAATAAATGACATTCTATTTAACCTAAGACTCAACTTTACATAACAGATCTAATTGAGTACATTATAGTGCAATATAAATAAAACTGTTCATCCATTATTATTTTAAATGGATTTGAATGATTATAATTAAAAAAAAAAAAAAAAAATATATATATATATATATATATATATATATATATATATATATATATATATATATATATATATATATATATATATATATATATATATATATATATTATTATTATTATTATTATTATTATTGCTGTGAGCAAGACAAGAATAATAAAGCACAAACAAGTACACAAATGAAGACAAACCTTGTACATAACAGTGTTTTAAACTTGAGTGATGTTTGAAGACTGAAGGAGAATGTGAGAACAGTCTCGGGTGGATATATGTTTAATTAAGTTAACTGATGAAAAAGATGGCACAGCATGGTGCTGGAGAACACAAAGCAATGGCTCTTCTGGATTCCTTGGGCCCTTTTCGCCAGGGCATTATGCCAAATGTAATCAAGTAAATATTTTGGAACTGAGCAGAATCTTTTCTTTTCTCGCTGCTTTTAGTTGTTTTTTCCCCTTTCCACAACCACCTGCTGGTGAGGGTTAACTTCTTCAAATCCGTCTTCTTTTAGGGGCTCGAAGGCACACAACCTGATCCTGCGCTTAAAACGGCATTGTCGTGTTTGTTTCATCCTCAAAACGGAAATCATTTGCACAGAAAATTATAGGCCACAAGAGAGCGGCTCTTTTGCATACTAATTTTGTTAGACTTATCTCCCGTGGACCCACATATAAGGGGATACATTAGGGAGTGTGCGCGCATTCATTTGGTCCTTTTGTTCGTGAAGAATGAGTGGCCCCTGTCCCATCTCACCTTGACGGGCCCTCTGGAGAAGAATGGACCGGCAATCTTCCATATGAAAAGTCGTCAGTTTAAATAAACAGGTTCTTTAATCAATTAGAGCTGCAACCAATCTGCTGTGAATAATTCATTTCAATATACATTTTTATATGGCTGATCCGTGTTGTCTCACAAGTAAACACCAGGAAGTCCCCAGACCCCACAGTCAATTTGAACAAGAGGTGTACAGACACAGTTTTAGTCGGGCCATTGTCTGGTTTGAGACCCCCTGTGACACTCTTACCACTGAGGGCACTAATGCCACCTCCACCACCAGTCTGAGACCACCGCTCACCAGCATGAAGTCCAGCAGCTGTACCCCTGTCAAAAGATGCAATCTCGCTTTTAGAAATCGACTGATTATGGTGGGAAATTTGGTGAATAACGTCGTACAAAAAGTTTTCAAAAGAATCAGAAGCAGTCTGCAGAAGTATGTGCATTTATTTTATTTGAATTCTTATTAAAAAAAGTCAGAGACGGAACGATGTGAAAATATATTTTAAGGCTGCAAACGAATGGTTTGGAGTTTGGCTTTGGTTCTGCGTGAATGAAATGCCGCATTCATCTTTGCTATTGTGATGTCAATCAACAGGCGGTGTCTGTTGAAAAATAGATGTTGTTAAATAACATGGAAATGTGATGTATGTGGTCACATCTGAATGAACGGGTTTTCAAATAAACAAATAAATTAATAAAACAAGAACAATAATAATAATAAGTAAATTAATTAATTAATAAACCAGACTTAATTAGGTTACATCAATGCAAGTATTTTTTTTATGACCAATATAGAAATATCACCCTAATAAATATGTACATAGCCTATTATATATGTGTGTGTGTGTGTGTGTGTGTGTGTGTGTGTGTGTGTGTGTGTGTGTGTGTGTGTAAAGTAAATAGATGCAAAAAAAAAAAAATACACAATTCACAATGCAAATAAAGGCAGGAAGGAAGATCAAGCGCAACTCAGTATGCAAATATAACGGTGACGTCATCGCTATCGGTAAGATTTTGGATGATAGTCTTTTTCACATAGGCCAACATGTGTGTAAATTCTGTAATCACAAACCACATTTTATGGCATTTCTGAACGAATTTACCAGAAGGTTACTTTGAAACGCTCTCTACGTCTGAGAACAAAAAAAAGCTAAAACGCTTAGGCTATTTGTTGTGCTTATTTTAAGATTTTCAGTTGATATTAATAATTCATTTCAAATTGTATTGTTTTTAATTCTCTCTCTCTCTCTCTCTCTCTCTCTCTCTCTCTCTCTCTCTCACACACTATATATATATATATATATATATATATATATATATATATATATATATATATATAATTCAAAGTAGGCTAATAAACAATAAAATAGGGAGAGCTATATGCTAAATAAATATTAAATATGACAAGGGATATTTTCCAACTTTAATCTTAGAAAACAAATAGTCATAAACGATATTATATCTCACAAAAGTGGCAGTGTAGCGTCTGAAAGAAGTTATTGTTATTATTATTATTTTTTACTCATCAATAGATTTATTATAAATATGAAAAATCATTACATCTGAAAAAAATATACAACAAACAATTATTAACATGTCGTATATTATTATAAGTGATGCTATTCGAACATAATGCAGGCAAAAATCAACAAGGGAATAAAGACTATATGCATTTCCTTTCTCAACGAATGAGAATTTATCATGAGTAACTGTTCTGAGGGGAAATTCAGAGAGAGAGAGAGAGAGAGAGAGAGAGAGAGAGACGGCTGGGGGTGTTTTTTAAGTGGCCACACAGGGGGAGAAATCAAAAGAGATTACCAGCAGGTGGCGGCAGCATAACGTTCAGCTGCCCCACCCCTTCTGCCTTCCAGACTACTGAAAGCTCATGGCATTTTCAAATGATATATCATATTTACCTATCCAAATTATTCGCATTACATTGTTTAACATCTCTCAGGCAAAACCAGAAGTAGTCAAGGCCAATTTGTGCCCGCACACCAACACGAGCAAATGGCTTGTGTTGGTGTACAGATTTGTAATTAAACACCATTTTGCCAAATTGGACCAAATCAGACAATTTAGGGTTAAACACAATCATGTACTCATCCAATCTATGAAAACTTAGATATGATTTGACATTTGTAGCAGATGTTAAAATAGCAATATGAGGCAGTTCTCCCTGGTTTTAAAGCACACTTCCCGACATTATAATGTGTCTAAAAACAAGGCATGTTGTTTTGTGACCTCTGTGGTGACTCTCCCATATTACGCTGGTCCTGATGCTGAGCTCAGGATGAATCTCATCTCCATCAGTCGGTCCAGTTCTCTGCGGGTCAGGTGCACGCAGGATGGCCAAGCCGCAGCAGGTAAGCGGAGTGGCATTTAAGACGTGATGTATGAGGGTAATTAACAAGACAAGAGGGAACTTAGGTCAATGTGCTTTTCAGACAATTTTAGAGAATAATTAGTGACATTGGGCTTGATTTCCTTCCCTAGATTGCATTGATTTGAACGTTAGATTCATGCATCACATTCTAGGATTATTGGATCTTTGCAAATAATGATTTGACATATGTGCCGCTTATCAACACGTTTACAGACGACGGGGCGAATCACACGTCTATTTCAGTTTTTGGTCCCTTGATTGGTTGCAAAATATATTAAACATATGTTATCACTCTCCTCACCCCGACATGGTGTAACAACTGTAGAAGGTAGGGGTTAATTACGGGGATATGATGGAATAACGAGTTCAACCACGTTCCTTTTGTATCAACACCTTCTGATGGATTGACGAGAACATCTTTTCTTATTTCCCCCATTCTCCGTATTACAGTACAATATCTATTCCATCTCCAGAGGTCAATTATCTCTAGAGCTGTACATCTTGTATGGAGCCCGGAGGTTGAAAGCTCACCATATGTGGCCTGACAGTTAGGTTTTATGTCACAATATTTTCAGGATTGGAGATTTTAACAGATTGGAGCAAATGAAGGTGATAGTGCAAATAATGTGGCCCTTTTTTGGAGAGGATATTACAAAAGAGCAGTTTGTTGAAAATTAAGCACATACCTAATTGCATTGCCTGTTCAATTCTTGCATCCCTGACATACGGAGAGGACAGTGTGTCAAGAAGATTAAAAACAGAGAGACAAGGAAAGAGTGGAAATGGGGGTGCAAAATGAAAGGAAATAACCCAAAATGTAATAATGTGCCGGACCACCTCTTGTGCAAGTACAAGCATAGCATCTGTGTCAGATGTTGTTAATTAACGTCAGTATGTTCCTCACTGGCACTCGGCTTCCTGTATTCCACACAGGGCAGAGCCCAGTGTCATGGCGCACTCACACAGGGGTGTTGTGTGTGTGTGTGTGTGTGTCGGGATGGGGGAGTGCTGCAGTAATCCCACTCATTATAATTCCAATCTGTGTCCTGTCAAGGGACTGGTTCTGTTGAGGACCACCATAGCAACTAATCAATATGTATTTTCTCTGCGTACTCCTCCCTGTCAGACCAATAGGCTCAAAATGTGAATGCTTGTGTGTGTGTTTTGTTGTTTGTGCAATTGCAGCTCCAACCCATGGCCATCAGAAGGATGACACGAGGTACTGAGAGTAAATTTAGGGTTAGTCTCTTGGTAGTGGTTTGAGTCAGGTTTGTTTTCTAATTTATATTTTCTGCTCCAGTATTTATTTTTTCACAGTCTCATGCTGCTTTTTTGGTTAACACTCAGTATTGTTGCACAATATTCAAGCAGTCAACCAAATACGGGTTTATGGTCAATTCTGATGCCAAGGTTCCCAAACTTTTTGACCAACATGACTTTTCATGACCTTTCATTTCATTACTGTTTGTAATAACGATTTAGGATTAAATTTTTTTTTTATTCAGATTGATCCACTAATTAATTCTTAATTTGAATTTGTAAACCCGATTGAACGATTAATTAAAAAGATGTATTACACGGCTCTCTGGAATACCCGATTCTGATTGGTTAATAGCGCCATCTAGCTGTCAGATATTTCTCAGTAACAACCGCACATCCACATATAAGACCACTAATCACGGTAATGTCGTCATCATTCCTGCGTCTCGGGTCAATGTATGGTCTATACAAGTAGCGAATAAAATCATTTCAACTCAAATCAATGTTTCATATGCATTTATGAATTTATTTGGCAAGCAGTCTTGTAATAAAATGCAATATGAACAGTCAGACGTTCATTTATTACAAAATAAACACCAACAGATCTCTGACGCAAACTGGAGGTGGATTCCAGCTGTTCAGCGATTTATTCCTTCTCAAACAATTACAGTAGATAACATTTTGCATATATGTTATATTAGGGGGACTGTACAGTCAGCCAGTTGTTATTGCAATATAAACCCCTTTAGGCTGATATAAGACCCCCCTGCTTCGTGTCGGGGTCCTGATCACCCTGTCGGGATTTATTTTGTGATAACAACCAGCTGACTGTACAGTATCCCTTGCTATAAAGAGATAAAATGGAGCAATCTCTAAACGATGACATATTTTAGACCAGAGCTAACCACAAAAATGTAAATTCTCTGTAGAATTGTCCACAATTTTTACATGGATTTTAAGATTTTATTCATTTAAATTACTCTTCCATTGGTAAAGTTTTACTAGGCATTTGACCACAGAAAGACTTCAGAATTTCAGGCAGTTTCATAGATTCTGTTGCTTTAAAGCCGTCACTTATTGCCATATTTATCATATCACTCATCTGATAGTACTGACACTTATATAATCTTTGCTGATACTGATTGATAACTTCTCATGCTGAGACAAAGACAGTCAGTTATGAATTATTACGTCTGGATGAGTCAAACAGGTTTTTATGAAGGAAGAGTTTGCAGCTAAATCTAAAGCAACATCATTTATCCTGTCATTCATCATGATCAAATAAGAGACATTATCAACGTCAACATACACTCTTGATTGATATATTTTAGAAGTTTATAAACCCTTATTATCATAGTATTTAGAGAAAGATGGCATAGTCTCTCACTATAGAGGTTGTATATATATACACAGATCAGCCACAACATTAATACCACCTGCATAATATTGTGTAGGTCCCCCTCATGCCACCAGAACAGTGCCAACCCACATCTCAGACTGTTCATCTCAACACAATTGTACAGAGTGGTTATCTGAGTTACTGTAGACTTTGTCAGTTTGATGAGAGAGATCAACAGAGAATGACCAGACTGGTTCAAACTGACAAAGTCTACAGTAACTCAGATAACCACTCTGTACAACTGTGGTGAGATGAATATCATCTAATAAGTGACAGCTTTAAAGCAACAGAAAACTATGAAACTGCCTGAGATTCTGTAGAACAGATGCTATACTGAGATACGGGTTGGCGCTGTTTTGGCGGCATGAGGGGGACCTACACAAAATTATTCAGGTGGTTTTAATGTTGTGGCTGATCGGTGTACAGTATATAAATATATGCTAAGATATAAGTGCATAATGTTTATAAAATATTTATAAAAATGATAAGCACTTTAATATAAACAGGAGCTAAAGGGCCCCTATAAAAAGAATAGATTTGTTATGAAGAATGTTCAAAGTGAGCTCACATTGACTGATTCAATTACAATTCAGATCTTTAGCCACATTGTACCTTAAATATTCTTAAACATACTTATTATACATATTTTAACTTGTATCATATATGGAGTACTTACTGTGTATCCTGCCATTTGTAACTCATTTGCCAATTTTCCATTTACCATAATTAATTTCTATGCTATATTACTAATTTCACTTGTGGTTAGATGTCACAACTTTATTTCACTGGCTCTGTACTCATGCTCTGCTGATGACCTATATACTCCATAAAAAAAAGAGACACTTGCCGTCAGGTGAAGTTTTCTTTTTGTTTCACACAAGACATTTCCAGCATTAAAATCATCCTCGAATTCGCTAACATGCACCTCAGCTGGCGGTTTACTCCTTAAGTGTTTCTCGCAACAAATCAAGAGTTGAAAGTCAGTAAATGATCTTTAATGCTGGCAAAAAGAAAGAAAAACGAATAGGCTATTTTCTAAATAATGTGGCATGCGGCCCTGCGATCATCAGGCTGTTGTAGTCGCCTCCCTGTTGATCTGATAATTTGCCGAGCCGTGCACCTGGTGAGTCTTATAGAACGGCAGACTCTGGAGGCAGGGCTGAGATATGTTATATGCATGAGACGGAACATCTAAAGACCTGCCGCTAACAGTGGTTGCATTAACATTCCATTTAGAGTGGAATAAAATCAGTGTGGAAATAGATGGAGGATGGGACGGGACCAAGACGGCTAGGATTTCTGCTTCGGCTGTGGGCAGAGTGTACTTTAAAATGGATACACTCATGATGTGATGGTTTTGAATGGACTACTGTAGTTCCTTCCTCGAGGGGCCTGTAACCCTCTGCCTGGGACTGATGATAAAAGCCGAATGGTTGTGGCTAGCAGATGGTGGATTGGTTTGAAACAGCAACGAGAGTGAAGGGCCCCCAAAGCACATAAACGCGGTTGCAAACTAAGTGCTAGCTTAGGAGTCAGACTATGGAGTTTTCATTGTGTTGTTCATTGCAAATGTCTGTCTAGTGGTAGCATACACATATACTGGAGGTGATCATGCTGGGGGTTTTTTGTGTGGTTTTGGTGGCTGGTACAGCTTGCCAAATGGATATCGGTCAAAGTGAGACTGGAATGCATTTTGGAGCCATGCACCTCAGCACTAATTTTAGGGTTGGGGACCACAGAGTGCGAGCGTGCTGTTGCCATGGTGATAGTAGACTAACCGTGCAGTGCTCTCTTTTGCACTGTTGTCCCCTCCTGATCATTAGCCAGACTGCCGTTGGTTCATACCATATCTCTGTAATCCCCATCATGAGTGCCATCAGCCTAATTGTACACTAAAATCGATGCACTTATTTATGTCTAATTGCCGAGCTCACCACTCACCAGATAATAATTAGCCGTTCACAGTTTCAGGTACAATATATGTACAATGCTAATAATATCCTTTATAGCTGCATGGTTTCAGCTCATCAGCACATTCTACATCTGTTGTTGTGGAAGATATTCCAAATGTTAAAAAACATTAATAAAATGAATGTAGATTCAGTATACACTGCAGTTAATCAACTGTGAAATTCAACATTTTTGAAATGCAAATATTAAAAAATTAAAACAGGTGAAAACTTCAATAGCAACATGCTTGAGAGTCCAAATGAACTGTGTAAACCCTTACAGATGTAGAAAAACTAGCTCAGAACCAAAGGAGCCATTAGCAGCCAGTCATTTCAGGAGCAGAACTACAGATATTAGCAGTCAGGCTGCAGATAACCGCCTGAGCACTGTCTCTCCTCCCCATCATTCTCCTTTTGTATTTTTAGACGCTCCTTTATGTGAGAACAATGGCTTCCATATCAAACATTTTAAATGATGCTTGAAATACCAGTCACTTGACTTTGATGTCACAGGCAATTAAATCCGACCTTCCCCTTCCCTGTTAATAACAGCAATCTCGCCCAGTCTAGTACCTAATTAATATGTGCTATTTGTCACTTTGCAGTGACACGTGTATTTCAAAAAGGGAGAAGGATAGTGCTGTTGGAAGGAACCTCCTCTGTTATTAGAAGAAAGATGTCACTCGTTCTTGTCTTTCTCGTGATCTGTTCTGTCTTATGCTGCCATTTTGTGGGAGAATGGCACGAGAAAAGCGTGTGGGCACGGATGTGTGACACATGATGTCTTCAGACTGTGTGCTACAGTGTTTGTAAACATGTTTTCATAAAAATACAGTTTGTTCAATAAAATATGATCTTTTTAAGTCATGTGTTATTATTCAATTCTGTTGATAACAGGAAATCATATTTGGGGACATGGAAGTTTTAAGTTGAAGTAAATACAAGTTAAGGTCTATTGACAACATCTGTCCTGTACCTCAATTTGGGATATATAAATAAGTCTTTAGGATAACACTATACGTTAGTGTTCCATTTGTTAAGGATTTATAAAGGGCTTCATTAATGACTAAGTTGTTAACAAATGCATTAAAAATTATTTTCTTGCAATTATAGCAACAGGCATAAAAAATGCAACTTTAATCCAATTCTTGCCAAATAGTGAGCATTTTAAATAACATGCAATAAATGCAGGTATTACATGAAAGTCACCCTTTCCGAGTATTTTGTTATAACCGCATATTAATGATTTATAATGCATTTATAAACGTATGCAATATAAACTATTAATCATGTATGCAGCCCTTTATAAACTCTAAATATTCTGTGTTCAAAACAAGTTAAGCTCAGTTGACATACTTTGTGGCTTAATGTTGATTACCACGATACATAACATAATAAAATTCTGGGTTAAAATGAAGCGAATGGGGCCAATCTGTTAACATTAAAATACTCACAGTTTAAAAAGTACAGCCACAAGATGTAAACAATATGCTTGTTAGCATGATTTTATTGTCATAAATTTGCTTAGTAACATTTTATGTGTGAAGTTATATCCAGTTTTACAACTTTATAACCATGACGACATAAATCTGCAAACCCTAAAACGACTGTAAAAACGGTGATTTAAACAACCTTATAGCTCAAATGATACACGTTTAAAGAGAAGAATTAAAGAATTATAAACACAGTAATATTTTACATTAATATTCTCTTGGTTAAAGGAATATTCCTGGTTCAATACAAGTTAAGCTCAATCAGCAGAATTTGTTGCGTAATGCTTATTACCACAAAAAATAATAATAATTTAAACTCAGCCCATTCTTTTCTTGAAAATGTTACAATGAGGCACTTACAATGGAAGTGAATGGGGCCAATCTCTGGAGGGTTTTAAAAGCAGAAATGTGAAGCTTATAATTTGATAAAAACCATTACATTAATTTATTTGTTAAAACGTATGTATCATGAGCTGTACCGTTGTTTAAATCATTGTTTTATAGTCGTTTTAGGGTTTTGGTGTTTACTGCATTTTGACAAAATGGCACCTAAGCTCAAATAAAAGTGATGTTTACTTGGATATAACTTAAAGGGTTATCACCCAAAAAAGGAAATTACTCACTTGCATGATATCCCAGGTGTGTATGACTTTCTTTCTTCACTAGAACACATTTGAAGAAAAATAGAAACATTTCTCAGATCTGCAGGTCCTTAAAATGCAAGTGAATGGAGATTTCTCTTTTGAAGCTCCAAAAATCACAGAAAGTCAGCATAAACGTTATCCATACGACACCAGCGGTTTAAGTAATAACTTCTAAATAGAAACTATAAACAATCACTTTCGGTCAGCAGCGTTATGTTATGTGACGTAATCATGTTGGCATGTTCAAGCGAGAACTGATGCACGTGCGACACAGCCGGAAGAGCAGTGCTGTTTACAAGTGAAGAGGAGGAACACTGTAGAGAAGCTCCAAAAATCACAGACAGTCAGCATAACGGTCATCGATATGACACCAGCGGTAATGACTTCTAAAGTGACACGATCACTTTTGGTGTGAAAAGATCAATATTTAAGTACTTTTTTAAACTCTAAATCATGCTTCTGGTCTACGTCACATGAGAGACCGCTTGATCTCCACCCTCTCCTGAACTATCATTCTGCTGCTGACCGGAAGTGATGATTTATAGTTAAAAATTACTTCAATATTGATCTTTTCACACCAAAAGCAATCGTCTTTAGAAGACATCAATTGATCGCATGGATGACGTTTATGCTGACTGTCTGTGATCTCTGGAGCTTCAAAATCAGATCCACTTGCATTTTAAGGACCTACATAGCTGAGATATTCTAGTCTTTTCTTCATATGTTTTCTACTGAAGAAAGAAAGTCATACACACCTGTGATATCATTAGGGTGAGTAAATGATGAGAGAATTTCCATTTTGGGTGAACAAACTCTTTAATACAGAAACGTTTAGTAAGCTATTTTATCATCCTAAAATCATGTTAAGATGTACAGTATATTGTTTAACTCTTGTGGCAATACTTTTGAATAACTTTTATGAATTTGCCACATTCACTTCCCTTTTAATCAAAAGAATAAAAATCAATTTCTTCTGCGGTAATCAAGATTAAGCCGTCAACAAAAGTGCTGTCAACAGAGTTTAGCTTGTATTGGAATATTATACATGGGAATATTACTTTAAGATGTTGGTCTGTGCATCAAAAATGTATTTCACAATTCGTGAAACCCTAATACAGATATTCATATGTAATATTCTTCTTCTGAGAATTATCTGTCCTGCCTTTGATCATGGCAGACATGAATTCAGAGGTCCAAGTCAGAGGATTTGTGCAAATGAAGTTGATATAAGCCCCTAGATGGATGGACAATTAGCATAATCCACCCATATGACAAGCTCCATCACGAATGAGGGAAGTGAGATGCAGTAATGTGAAAAGCATGAGTAACATTCATTGGACTGTCTCTTTAATTAGAGCCATGAGGTGTGTGTGTGTGTGTGTGTGTGTGTGTGTGTGTGTGTGTGTGTGTGTGTGTGTGTGTGTGTGTGTGCGTGTTTTTGTGATTTACGAGGACAATTTTGTAAGTTACAAATTAGTAATTACAAGGGTATTATGCTATAAATGTGATTTATGAGGACATTTCTAGTGTCCCCATAATTCAAATCGCTTATAAATCATACTAAACAATGTTTTATTGAAAATGTAAAAATGCAGAAGGTTTTCTGTGAGGGTTAGGTTTAGGGGTTGTGTTAGGTTTAGAGGATAGAATCTATAGTTTGTACAGTATAAAAGTCATTATGTCTATGGAAAGTCCTCATAATGATAGGTAGACCAACATGTGTGTGTGTGTGTGTGTGTGTGTGTGTGTGTGTGTGTGTGTGTGTGTGTGCGCGTGTGCGTGTGTGTGTGTGTGTGTGTGTGTGTGTGTGTGTGTGTGTGTGTGTGCGTGTGTGTGTTGACAATCGCAATTT
The DNA here is from genome assembly GCF_025860055.1 of Xyrauchen texanus. NCBI lineage: Eukaryota > Metazoa > Chordata > Actinopteri > Cypriniformes > Catostomidae > Xyrauchen > Xyrauchen texanus. The sequence goes on from NC_068317.1 coordinate 5,517,875, forward strand.
CAGCAGCAAAGCAGCAGGTGGTAGAGCAACATTCTGGACAAATCAGTGATACTTGGTCTCTGAGATGTGACCAATAGACTGTACAAGTCCTCGCTTGAGTGGGTCAAAAAAACAAAACAAGAGACATTATAGTTGGTCTCAGGTCTGAGATGATCACTTTGACCAACAGAACTGCAACGAGCAGCACTTGTACTGCTTCCATACCAGATGTCACTGTGGTCACGGTCAAGAGATTGTCTCATCTGTTCTGCCTTTTCTCTCTCAATTTTCCTCTCCATTCCTGCCTCTTTTTGTCTCTTTCCATCTCTCGCTCAACCACATTCACACATGCGGCTCACCCCATGCCGTTTCCCGCCAGAAACCGGCTGCAAAATGCTGGCAGACTCTCACATCTGTGCAGAAAATGAAGTTTCCCCTGCGCACTCTGACTCAAGGATTCAGTAAAGAATGCAGTTTTTATTGGATGAACTGACTAATGTACCATGCAGCGTAGTAGCACTTGCATTTATGCCACATTGGTAGAGACAATTAATTTGCATGATTTGGTGTGTGGTTGCCATGACTCTAAGGAAGTCACGTCTGCTTCACATGTTCTAATCGATTCATCATTCCACACCATTCAATTAATTACATTTATGACAAACTGAAGCCTCGGCCCACCCGTAGGCCTCTGCGGTCTTCCAGCGATATTGCAGCTTCGCCGGAGCCCTCTGATTTACGGAGCACCTTCACACGGCTCCACGCCTTAGGCTGAATAAAATTAATATTTTGCTTCCCATCTGGAGGACTCAGTAAAATTAATGAGGGAAGGAGGCCTGTAGCTAGAGCAGGACCTGGGATCAATCTATCCTTGTGCGCGTTTCTGGATGTGTGCCTATCTGCGCGTTTGTTTGCTTGGCTGTGAACGTTTCACTTACTGGGTAACCGGATGAAGCTCTCCTTCACTTTTGAAGACCATTGATTTCCAAGGAGTGTGCAGTTAAATCTGTTTTATTTGAATAGCACTCTTCACAATACATATTGCTTGAAAACAGCTTTATAGAAAACAGTGCCATACAACCCCCCAGAGAGCTAGCCAAGGGTGACTGTGGTGAGACAACTGTAAACTGTCAGACAAGAATTCCTTTAGATACAACCAGATAAAAGAAGACTACATTCAATACGGATTCACTTACAGTGAGGATAAAGATGTTTGTGTTTAGTTGTCAACACCTTTACAACATACCATTGTATGTGAGTCATTTTGTGAAATTGGTGGCTTTTCTGTCCCTCATTAACTTATGTGTAAACAATGACTTTAAAAAATGTATATCTATTGCCACCGCTTACGATAACATGTTCATACGAGAAGTCAGCATGTAATTTTGGAGTGTTCCGGAATCCTAGGATCGGCCACATTAGGCAGACTTTATGACAAGCGACATCTCCTATCAGACATGTTGCGTCAGCAGCACGGAGACCCGGGATAAGATCCCGCTTTGAAACCAGGAAGTAATCACATTCGCATGATCATGACGAGCACATTTGCAGGTTGCATTTTTCCATCTAACATTCGATTTTGTCTCCACTGATGGTTAGGTTTAGGTTTGGGATTTGAGTTGTGGGGGGGGTGGTGGGGGGGGTTAGTTTTTAAAATATGCATTCCTCTTCACTGGATTGCATCCTGTACAGCTGAAAACAACTCGCTTTTGGCACCTGTCTGCGGACATTACATCCGGAAAATGGAGCTTGCACGTTCCCATATGGCCAACAACACTTACTGCTTTTGCCAATTCGAGCAGTGTTTCACATTTCATGATGACAGTATGATTCTTTTAGCTAAAGAGAAGTCAACCTACTGTTTCCGATTTCACTGTGAGATTATTCTGTTTTCGACGTGTTATTATAGGAAATTTTCTTAGCACATCAGCAAAAATCTAGTAACTCTACATTTTTTATTTAGTTTTTTGTTTCCTGTCCTGTTTCCAACTCTTCCTTTGGGTAGATTAGTTTAGTTTTGTTTACAATTATCCTTTCAATTTGCCATAAAATGTAAATTTGCCTTTGACACTGGGATAAAAAAGACAGACAAACATTAAACAAAGACAGACATCTAAATTATGTTAACAACAGTGTATTAAAATATCACCAAAACATCATGAATAAAAGGCGAATTTAAACTAATCTGTTTAATCTAATCACTGCCAATGGGACAAAAGTTTTTTTATATACCTTTATTTTTCTGGCAAATTTATATTAGCAAATATACACATTGTGATAAAAAAAAAAAGATCTATTGTAAAATCTAGTATTTAGTATTCTTTATCTCTCTCTATTTTTATGTTTAAGTGGATAATACATATAATGTGTGTGTGTGTATATATATATATATATATATATTAGGCATGTAACATATATACACAAATACACAAATTCATGATATGATATGATGCAATACAATACGAGCACCACAAATGTGTCACTCAAACTTATTCAAGGATTGGACATAAATATATTTTAAATCATAAATGCCACAACAGTGTCTGACATTGGCAACAAAAAGCAGAGCTCTAAGAAACTTCAACAACAACGCTGCATTTATCTTATTTGATTGTTAAGAAAAATGAATATGCCTTGTTGTCTGAAACCCCTGTGAACATGCTGAAGTGACTGTAGCAAGAACAACAACTGCTTTCAGTGTTATTCAGTTGTGAAAAAAAATAACTCAAGATGAACCTGTCCTCAGGTTATACGATGTATGTACATAAGCCAATATTATTTAGTTAATTATACTGTTTTTTGTTTTTGTTTGCCCTCTTCCCCCTGTTTCACGTTACATGTAAACTTTACAGCTGTTATTACCGGCTAATATCATGTGTGCAAGTGTTGTTCTCAAAGCCGTTCACATTTTGAATTCAAAAGCAGATCATTATACGTCTCATGTAATCACAGGTTCCTCATGTTGTTGTTTTTTTAATAAGCAGTTTTTTTTATAGTTATGACTCACAACTTATGAGAGTCTTGCTGTGCATGTCCCGTTCAGTGTCGGCTGTGAGAGGCGGCTGTTATACTTACTGCTGCTGTTTCTGCCTTACAAAAAACACTTTTTTGCACGGTGATGTCGGCATAAATAAAATTACATGTTTGATGTACTGCAGCACCAGGATATCACACCGTTTTTGTTCAACAAGCTGTACCGCTACAGATGTCATTTCCCATCGATCTTCTCACCTATGTACTGTAAGTGTGTTGCTCTGTTTTCCTGTGAGGGCTCAGCACCGCCTCTTGTGGGAGGAGACTATTCCGCCGCTCTCAATACTGCGCTGCTTCGTTTGAATTACAATATATTGTGTTTGTTTATGTATCGTACCATTCATATGGTATTTTATAGTGAGCGTCTCGTATTGTACGATACAATACAATATTTGTATACACCCCTAATATATATATATATATATATATATATATATATATATATATATATATACATATATATATATAATCAATTGCATTTAGCTTGAGATTGCAGAGTGCAATTTATTAACACTTACTGTATATACATTAATATTCTTCTCTACACTCAAGAGGCTATTGCTGTCTTTTTCAAAGACAATTCACTGGTTATGCTTGTGGTTTTACACAGGACATCAAGTTGTGACCCAGCAAAAAACTAAATAATCATACAAAAGTGCCCTTAACCCTTAAATGCATGGGTGTTTCACCAAACACTATTACTGTATATACCACTGGTCTTTAGTGACCCGACTTGCATATCTGTCACAAACTGATCTACATTGATATAAATGCCCTGATGGTGTAACATATTCAAGACAATCAGAAAATTATATAATACAATAGTTTTTGAGATATTTGACGTTTTATTTTTCACATTTCAAAGACGCAACACATATACATGTATTAGTTCCACACTGAAATTTCATGAGACACATCTGACTGTCAAACACACATCAAGCTACACATAACACATAAGCAAAATACAGATGTATTTTCTCAGGCACTTTTTGAGTCTAAAAATAGCTGCACAACTTTCAGTAGGATTCCCAAATAGCCAAATCAAACTGTTCATGCGTTACACTTGCTATAGTTTACTTCCATGTTGCTTCTTCATCAAATTGCAATGTTAAATACAAATCGAGTTAATCACTGTAACATCAACACCACCTTGATTAAGAAATAGCATGTATAATGTGCATGTGTACGTGAGTATTGGATACTGATAATTCACTGTCACACAGAATGTCTTCATGATATAGGCTAGCAGTCATCTGTATGAATATAGTACTCGCTGCCATTTTATAAAGTTTGTTATGTCTAACAACTCCGTTTAACTGTGGTCAAAAAATGCATGGCCTGATGTAGCTTACTGCTTTAATTTAGTTGGTGATCAAAGTCCTTTATTGATTGGCGTGTTTTGCGTTTGAATGGGCCGCTGTGTGAAACGCCACGTTAGAAAGCTCTCTATATGCTAAACTCCTCTGTAAATCAGGGTCTGTAATGTTTTTGACACTCTGTATTGACCTCATTTACCCATCATGTCAGTCATAATAATTAGCCTTAAATGTTGATAAATGATGATAAATTCCCCCCAGTGACATCAATGAATATTAATGAAAAGGTGTTGTTGTCTCCGTTCAACAGCAGTGATTCTTTTGTCGACGTTGTAGTGGTGCATTAGCCGTTGCAACATTGTTTCACGTTCACACTGAGGCCAGCTTGATTTAAATATACATTATTTAAAAGTTATAACTTTTGTTTTAACATGCAATGAAATACCATTATCTATATGCATGTGGATTGGCAAAAAAAAAAAAATCAAAACTATAAAAACCATCATTGAAGACAGTCATTCCACACCCTGGAAAATGACTCTCAGTACACATTTGTGCAATGGTGGAAAAGAATACATTACATCAGATCATTTGATTTTATTTATCCATTTGTGGCCTCAACGCAACTTAATGTTGCATTTGTGTCACTCATTTAATGAGTGAGAGGAGACGAGAAAGAAGGACAGAGCGGGAAAAATGATGAGATGGGGATGTAGCGAGCAGCTGTAGGGGAGATGAGACCTTCCCACAGAGCTGTCCCTGTCCAATCAAACGGACACACACACACACACACACACACACACACACACACACACACACACACACACACACACATACACACAAACACACACACTGGATGGTGTCCCTCTCAAATGGTCCCTTCTTTTTCCACTCTCACTCTCTCTCTCTCACACACACACACATGCACACACACACACACACACACACACACACACACACACACACACACACACACACACACACACACACACACACACACAGTATCTTGTGAAGGTGGTGGTCGTCGCTTTGAAGTATCACTTCAATTACGGGGTTTAACCCTACAGGTCAGCCCTTGATTATTAACACAAAGCCAGTGTAATTCTGTTGGAAAGCGTCACTTTCAGGGTCATTACAAAGCAGGGCCGAGCACTGGTGGAATAAGTGTCACAACTCTCCTCTTCTGCTTTTGACCTGTGTGTGATAGGGTTAGACTGCATCTGAAAAACTGCATTCCTTCCACCTGCTAAGGCACACACATACCAATTACACCCATGACATGTTTACATTACTAAAATAAACCTTAGTATATAGACAATACTCATTTTGGTTGCGTAAACCATGAGTATAAAGATTTGTTTCCATGTGTACAAAGGGACTTGCAAATGCATTATCCATGCATCCACGTCTGCATTTGCATATTTACATTCAAGGTGTAAGGAAATTATTGTTTATTTTTAGAAAATTCTATAAATGTGTTTTTTTTTTTTTTTACATTTGTGAAACCAACATGGACTCTACAAACTTTACGCATGTGTGTTAAACTAAATGTATCAAACATTTATACATTTTATTAATTTGGCCTCTCTTATTTGTCAATGACCCCTACCGTTTTTTAGGTTTAGGTAAATTGCTGCAAACTTGCCGCAAATTTGCCACTCATATTTTTCACATTCAAATGACCTTGTTATTCACTACAAATGTTTTCCAGAAGTTTGGAGCTTTTCACCGGTAGTGATGAACCTACAACAAACGTTTAGTGACAATGAAGTGTTTGCTATAAAGCTAATTTGCACATGAAAATTAATAAGTGGTGAATTTGCGGCAAGTTTGCATCAATTTTATTATCAGGTATCTCTAGATTATTTTGTAAGTGATTACAATTTTGATTTCATGAAAATACATTCTTGCTGTGCAAGTTAGCTAAATGTATTTAAATTAATGTTATGTTTATATCTAGCTACCTTCAAGCAGTGGAGTAAGCTTAAGTTAGTTAACAGTGTCTGTATGCTTATAGCTTGCTACATAGCAGTGTTCTATCTACACAAGCTTGATTTCATGGAGCATTGTAGTGTGAAAACAAAGTTAGTTAAACTATCGGCATGTTAATAGCTAGCTACCTGAATAATACTGTAGAATAATAGTACTGAGGTTTACTGTGTATACAAAGGGACTTTACGGTTGCCATGAATTGGCTAAGCTTCTATACAAGGCTGATTTCTTGGGAATCTTGCTAAGCAAGGAAGGTTCACAATGTTTATAGCTAGCTACTAAGATACCTTCTAACACAAGTGTAATTTCACGCATCGGTGAGTTCTGAAATGTATTAGAATGCACTTCATAATGCAATGGAAGCATGGGGCAGAGACTAAGGACAGTAGAACAAGAACACATTTCTATGTATGTACAACATGCTAGCTATTTGCATACTTGCGTGAAATATGTTTTTTCTTTCTTTTAGCTACCAAGCTGCCTACTAGATGTTTAAGCTTGATTGCATAGAAATCTTGCCGAGAAAGATAGCCTAAGTTAGTTTAACTGTCGGTATGTTTTAGATCCCTTCTAGCTTCATAAGCTCAATTTAACAAGATGCTTGCTTAGTGAGTTTGTTATGTACTGTAAGGCATCACCTAGACTGCAATACTATTCCAGTCCACTAGGGAACACAGTGCAGTGTAAATATAACCTGTCTGCAAGAGAGCAAGAGTTGAAGTGCTCGAAGAAGTGTGATGGAGTGAATAAACTTTCAGACGATGTCTAACCAGGAGTCTTCTACTTTTATTCATTTGACGGAGTTAACATTACAAAATTGGTGACGATGTCTGCTTCCGTACCCATGCCTGCATCCTTTCTTCCAATGGTAGGAAAGCCTGCCATACCATTTTACATTGAAGAAAATCTTCCAAAATAACTTACTAGTCATATGAGCACGCGATGACACATGTACTGACAACAGGCAGCAGTTCTTTTACATTGCCTTGGAACGGAGGGCCAGAGACTTTTCTATACTCTAACAAATGGAGGTACGACAAATGATTATGCCATGGCAGCTCTTGAAGCTTACTTTATGCCCAAAGTTAATGTTGCCTAAATTCAGACAGCGAGCACTGCGCTGTAATGAAACTGTAAACCAGTACTTAGCGAAGTTACGTCAACTAGCTGTTGATTGTTAGTTCAGAGGAATGAAGGGTGAAATGCTGCGGGACCAATTAATTGAACATGCTTTTCTCGCTGCTGTGAGAGACAGACTCTTAATTGAGCCCGATCTTACATTAGAACCTGCCTCTACAATAGCACTTCAAGTTGAATCGTCAGTATAGAATGCCACAGTTCTTTCGGATGCTGGTCCATCTTCATGTTCCTGTTCAAGCCATTGCAAGGACAAAGACAAATTACAAATGAGGTTAACAAAGATATGAAAGAATGCCAGCACAAATGTGAAACCACAGACTTCAAACAATAGACGTTGTTTTCGCAGTGGATCTACAACACACTTGGCCAATGCACAAAACTGCCCTTCAACTGTACATGTAATCACTGTGGAAAGAATGGACATTTTGTGAAGGTATGTAAATCTTTAGCTGTCGAAGAAGTGAAAGAAATAGTTGTGCTTGAACTGACTGTGCTATTTGTAAATCAGTCTCCTGACAAAATGTGTGGCCAAGTTGAGATGGAAGCACCAAAAGGAAATGTAATACCTGTTAAGTTGATTGTTGATACAGGATCAATCTTGTCCATAATGCCAGAGACACTGTGCAGGTGTCACTTAGGTTAGTCACTTATTCACGAGAACACTTACCATTTTTAGGGTGTTTTACTGCCTCCATGTTGCTTGGTGGTGCTACAAAAGTTGCAACATACTATGAAGTCAAAACCGTTATAGGGAATGGACTTAATCAAAGCCTTGAACTGTCACATTGTCGGTGATAGTGTCATCACATCAAAGTCCCCTGAAATTTCACCTATGTGAGAAATGCGCTGTACAGTAGTCAGCCGTTCAGGACGCATAAAGGCGTTTGTGCATAAAGTACAGATTGATAACTCAGTCAAACCAGTACAACAAAAGCTACGCAGATTACCGCTGAGCGTATGTGAGGAGGTTTCTAAAGAAATCAATCACTTACGGAATAATTGAAAAGATAGATGCTACGCTATGGGTGTCACCCATCATTGTAACCAGAAAGAAATCTGGAGAAATTCACATATGTGTAGACTTGAGAGAGACAAACTGTGCAGTAATTATAGACTGTTACCCATTGTCTCATATGAACAATCTTTTTTACTGATCTTAGAGGTGCTACATTGTTTTCTCAAATTGATTTGCAAAGTGCATATCACCAACTTCCCTTACATGAGGAGAATCGAAAACCTGATGGTATTCATCAATCACGATGGGTTATTCAGATTTACGAAGGTTCCATTCGGGTTAGTCTCAGCACACTCAGCTTTTCAAAAAATTATGAAAACAGTACTTGAGAGCTTACCAGGAGTACAAAATTACTTGGGCGATCTCATTGTGTATGGACAGGATAAAACCACTCATGATTCCAATTTACATGTGGTTCTGAGCCGGCTCAATAATAATGGTCTAAAACTAAACACGCAGAATAGCTAATTTATCCAGAGTAGGATTCGTTATCTAGGCCATGACATTTCAAAAGACGGATTGCACCCTAACCCTGATTCAGTTGAAGCCATTGCAAATGCTCCTGCACCAACAGACATACTTGCACTAAAGACTTTCTTAGGCTTTGCATCTTGGTTTAGCAAGTTTATTCCAAGAAACCCTGCACAAGCTACTTAGAACCATGTGTCATTCACATGGACTGAAGCAGCTGATTCAAGTTTTCAAATGCTGAAACAGCTGTTACTCCACTGCCCAGTCTTGACTCTGTTTGACTCTTGCTTACCTACGTGCGTGTCCATTGACGCTTCAGATAATGACATTGGACACAAATCCACCCAGACCTCACAGAATGACTGATAGCATTTGCCTCTTGTACATTGACACCAACTAAAAGGAAACACAGTACAGTTGAGAAAGAAGCATTACCATGTGTCTGGACAGTAGAACTTTGGAGAACTTACCTCTGGTCAAGAAGGTTTACCTTGAGAACTGACCATCAAGCACTGACCACACTACTGGCCACTAGAGGAATGAACGGAACAGGAATGAGAATAGCTTGTAGGTCAGCCAGATTGTTTATCACGTTTGCCACTGCCCGTTTCTGGTGCTGACCATGAAGATGAACCAGGATATATTGCAGAGATCTCAAGGGACCTTTCAAGAGCCATTCCTGTTAAGGAACTAATTGAGACCTGTGAATCTTGCCCAGAACTGTCCAAGCTATGTGCTCAAATCAGGCAGGAATGGCCTAAAATACAACAAAAAAAAAAAAAATGCAGTACATGGGCTAGACAGACTCCTGTGTGAATAAAAGACTGTGTTACTAAGTGAGAAACCTTCAGACATTATTATTATAACAAACACAGTTGAAGTAAGCTTGTTTAAAATTATATTGTGTTGAATTATTGTTATTGAGTGTACACATGAGATTACATTTATGTTGATATACAATAGTACATGCTAGGAAAGTACATTTATAATGATACCACTGAAGTTATAATTCATTAATAGGTTGATGCTGAGTTAAACTGAATGATTCTTGTATTATTAGTAGAACTCTTTAAAGTAAAAGGTGGATGTTATATTCTGTAAGGTATTGCCTATGCTGCAATACTATTCCAGTCCACTAGGGATCACTATGTAGGGTAAATATAGCCAGTCTGCAAGAGAGCGGGAGTTGAAGTGCTTGAAGAAGTTTGATGGAGTGAATAAACTTGCAGATGATGTTTACCCGGGAGTCTTCTACTTTTATTCATTTGACTGGGGTTAAATATTACAGCGTTATCTAAAGTTAGTGGAACTCTTGGTATGTTTATAGCTAGCTATAACTATATACTGTTTATAGCTATAGCTATAAAGGTAGCTACTTAGCTACCTTTTAGCTGTGCAAGCTTGATTTCACACGTTGTTTCGGAATATATCAGAATGTTATTCATAAATCTATTCTAGGATGTGTTGCATTCTCAATGTTACCACAAGGGGTTGCTATACCGGATAATAGTGAAAACTGTTTTTTTTCTATGGTCAGTTTGCTCCTTCAGGTCAGCTACAGTCAGAGTAACGCAATAGTTTGCAGAGAATCGTGCTGAGCAAGTTAGTTAAAGTAAAAAAATATATAATTACACATCCAGTTTATTTGCGCAGCAATTTTAAGGAACAGTATCACCCGCTTGAGTACCAAGGCTACTGAGATAGGAGATGAGAATGACCACAAGGATGTGTGCATGCAATGATGCATTCTATGTACAACAGGGCAGTGTTCTTGCATCGAGTTGACCAATCATTCACATCTGTGTTTGCCCACTCGCATATAGTATGTTTCTGTCTTAATCCGCATTTAGTGAGTTTTGTTTTATCAGTCCAGTACTCTTTAAAATTGATCTAGTGCATTGGTATTGAATAATGGACCAGGTTGGTGTGTACCTACCCTATCTATAATATCTGAACATCCCTTCACAGCTGGGGGCAACCTATTCACCACTTTTATTTTTCATGAGGACAAGAGAGAACAAGTAGTGATGGCCTACTACAATACACAAAGAAGAAAATAAATGACTTTCTCTGTTAGTTTATTCTCTGCTAGCTCACCTGTATCAACTCGAGATGCGAGACAAACAAATGGACGGCGTCATCAAGCAGAGGGATCTGTCTTTCTCCCTCATCTCTCCTTTTCTTTATCTATCTCTTCCCCTATTCATCTCTTTCACTCCCTCTTGAATGCTTTCATAACCACGGAAGTTGTAAGTGGCAGCTCAGGTAGAAAAATGTTTTTGGAGTAAAAATGTATTCAATAAATAGAGGGAGCAGCATGGGGTTGGCCCAAGTGTGCATGAAACGGCAGTTTGGAGATTGGAATAATGGAACGGGAAGGGTGATGGAGCATGAGTGTACATTAAACAGTGGAGCTCCGTGCCCGTGACAGCAAGGCCTCCGCTGGGAATACAGCCACTAACAATCTTCATATTCTTTCAATTTCAAGTAACGGCCTCCACTTTCATCAGGGTGCTTTTTTTTCTCCCCTCGCTCTCATCTCTTTCACTTTGTTCAATTGTATTGATGTGAATATTGAGAGAAAGTCTTGTTGTCATCATGAAATCGGAATGGCTCCGTGCAGCTCTGGGTTATTCATGTTTCATGACCCCTGTTACAGTGTTGTGATGCGTTCAATGTTCTCCATTGTGGAAGTAAAACACTGTACTGTTACCATTAAGAATGTGCATGCAAAGAGCGCAAAACAACGAAACCAGATCGCACACATTATACTTCAGAAAGCTGTTTACACTGAAAATGCCCAATGCATTTTGACATATGGTTTGAATGCGCCATTATTTGACAGATGCCACATTCTTATTTTTGTTGCACTGTACATCTACTGCTGCCATGTTTTTTCAATACCAAAATTGGACACAAAGTAACCCATGATCCCAATCTTCTATTTTTTGTCTAACCACATGTATCCACAGTTATAGGTAAAATTCTGTGTACAATTGTGTCTGTATTCTAAAATTGTACTAGCAAAGTACAACTGAATATCACAATAAAGCTGGAAATAAAGTTTTTGTTCCATTTTAACGGACTATAATTGAGCTTACAGCTGATTGGTCCTTGGTTAGTAACCATTCTGAGGTGATATGCAGACAAACTCAAGCCATCGTGCTGTGACGTTGCATCGTATGCCATTCATTGCTGTCTTGTACCTCTCTAAAACATTTATGATAAATAATGGAAAAATGTAATGAAAAATGTGTCAATAAAAAAATATGAAAAGTATGACTTTGCAAATTGAAAAGTTAAATAGCTATTAGATTATATTCTGTGTTCCTATTTGTAAAAAAAACATGTAATGTTCTTTGAACATTTGTTTATGGTTAAACGAAAACCTAAAAATTGTTACATTGTGTATATATGTTATATAAGGAATAATGTACAGTCATATGGTTGTTATCGCAAAACAAACCCAGACAGGGCAAAGCAAAAAAGGGTTTATTTTGCGCAAACAACCAGATGGCTGTACACTATCACACTTATTACACAGCTACTAACCAAATAAATAACTACTTTAACATAAAATAATGATTCACGTTGAAATTATGTAGTTATGCAAACTTACATCCACTTCCAGTTTGCGCCAATGTTCTGTTGGTGTTTATTTTGTAATTAACAACTGTCTGACTGCTCATTATGCATTTTATTGCAAGACTACTTGCCAAATAATGTAATAAATGCACGTGAAACATTGATTTGAGTTTAAATGATTTTATTAGCTTTTGTAGAGATCGCCCAGTGATCCGAGAAGCAGGAACATTGGCTCACAATTACCAGAAGAGCAGATAGTTCTCAGAAACATCCACACATCCACGTATCAGACCACTAGATGGCGCCATTGACCAAGCTAATTCACTATTAATATGGTGGAGGGAGAGGGTTTATCCACTTTACTACAGCAATCGTGAAGCTGCATTTACATGACTTCTGCTTTGAACTCCACATGAAAAGCACTTTCAGATAACATCTTGTTTTGCTTGTAGCACTGGCTATGCCCACATCAATAGCTGGGTTTCCATCCAACTATTTTTATGCATATTTTGAAATTGCGCATAAGAAATCCTTTAGGAAATGCTTGATATGCGAACAAACTTTCATTTGCATTTAATAAACTTAATATAATGATATTGGCCTACTTGCCCCAATCTTGCAAATAAAACCCCTCCTGAAGCAAGGAGGACATTCAGCTGCTCCATCATGACAAGGCAGACCGCTCATGATAATGCGCATTAATTAGTGGATGGAAACGCACATCAATTTGTATTTTCTTAAGTCTAAGTTTTAGAAATGTGCTTAAAATATTTCAATGGAAACCCAGCTAATGATACTGCATCCGAATTATCTGGAACCCGACGCTGGGGAAATGATGTTTTGTAAAAATAAAATTATGGTTAAAACTTTCTCCATCCCCAGATAACTGGCATAAAATCGCTGCTGTGTGTTTTTGTAGCGTGTGTGTCAGTGTAACGTCCCGGGACACTTCGTAGAGGTTCAACCCTACTCCAACCACTCTGTTTAGCACTCACACGAAGATTAATAAAATGTCTGAATCTGTTATAAAAAATTGTAAATGCATTAACTGTGATTAAGAAAAATTAACACAAAAAACATTTTAAATGAATCACATGTTAACACGTTAATTTCGATGACTCTATAAAATATGCAGCCCTGTTGACTGTATTACATCATTTACAACTAAAATGACGAGTTGACTGCAACTCGCTTTTGGCACCACTCTATTGACATTTCACCCTGAAAATAGAGCTGGCACGTGCCCGTTCATCCTACAACACTTCCACCTTTGGCCTCTCGGGGCAGTGGTTTGAATTTCAGTGAGCACAGACCAATTTCAGCTGCAGAACTTTCGACCTTCTGTCACTAAATTCACAGTGAGATCAGTATAAATGAACAACTAGTTTTGTCACACTATACAACCATTGACCATTACAGTAAAGCCAGCTTTTTACTTTGGATGTTAAAATATGTTCTCAAATCTCGGGTTAAGGTTTGTAAACGAATACCACAAAGCATGATTTTAGTTTGTGGGCAAGAAATGTCATCATGTTGTCGTACGGCTCTAAAAACAGTGAAAACATGGCCCAGCTCTGACAGAGGCCTAAGCAGTACATTTTGGTGATAATGCACCAAAGGGTAAACATGGTCATGTGCTTTCCTCTACAACTGACAGTAATTTAATTAGATATGCAGCGTACATGCATAGATTAGAGCAGTGTTTCCTTAACTGGGGTATGCGTACCCCTGGGGGTACATGAGGTGACAATGGGGGTACAAGACTAAAATTAATTTTCATTTTATCACAGTCTAAAATAACATTCAAATCCAGTTCATGTATTTCTCACTGGCAAAAATAACTGTGTGTGCGCTCTAGTGTAGAAACACCAAAATGGTTGTGTCATAAAGGTCAGAAAAATATGCAATGAAATAATCTTTTGTGATAAAATGCATCTACTCATGTTTTACCAAACTCATACATGTCAGTCAAAATGTAAAGGCAGTTTAAAATGTAATTTGTATTTAAGGTTAGATGCATAGGGAGTTTTGATTCTGATGGTATAAGTTCAAAAGCTTTGATGAAAGGTGTCAGACATCCGATACGGCCAGATAATGTCATGATGTTTTTTCTGCAAATGAGCTCAACCTTGCTAACAGTGTCAAATATGACATAAAAAGTACCTTGAGCTGACCACGCAATTGCACAGATACTTACCAGCAATGCTCGAACTCGGCCGGCACTACCGAACATGCAATGATGCGAAATTCCTGGCACAGAACCGAACGATATTCTACACACGATGAGGGCGGAGTTTTCATGTTATGCAGTTATATCATATCTAGCATACATATCAAAGTCGGTATATGATTAATACAACATGTACAAAACATGTACAAATATAACATATTAATATAAGGGAAATGTTTTACAAAGATAATTTTGTTGAATATACATATTTTCAAAATACCTTGTGTGAATTGTATCTATGCATTAGAGAGGGGGTATGTCAAAGGAGGTTTGGTAACCACTGGATTAGAGAAACATTATGTCAGACATCTCTCCTTTGCAGTGACACTCACACATGCAAGCCAAGCATTCATTTAACACCTTCAAACAGAACATATCTGCTGTCTTACCCCCTCTCACATTCTGGATGTTTATGCATAATTGAAAATCATTATGTAAAACATTTAGCATGTTCTGGAGCAGCCATTGTATGTCTTGGGGAAGTAACACTTAGACAGGCATGAGTCCTTCATTTAATCATCCGTCCTCTGTGGTCCTCACACTCTGTAATCTGAATGACACAATAAAGGACATTTAGCCTTTACAAAGGCCTACCAGTCAAAACGCCTGCCCTGCCTGCTTATCTCTCAAGTGCAGCCATTAGCACTGCCTCTTCTTATTGGACAGGACGCATCGTTTCAAGAGCATAAGTGTGGGAACGTCTGGTACACAAAATACTGCCTTTTCACCTCATCAATGTTCTATTTACCATTGAGGGTCAGAAGACGGGACCTCCAACCCCTTTTGTCTTCCTCACCTTCTCTGAAAAGGCGATTATTTCAGGATGAATTTACAACTTACAACAACATCCATGATGAATAAGGCCTTCCCGCTCAGGGAAACACAACAAAGCTATTCAATTTGGCGCATCTGCACCGTTTCAATAATTCATGGCGTTTGGTGGCATTTTAATGTTTTATAAGTAAATTGTGTACTCTTATGGAACATGGAATGGCATTTAATTTGCAGCTGTTGGATGTTCACTTTATCTTTCATAAACAAGCTAAACATGGATGCTGCCGTAATGTGCTTTTCCACAGCCTGTTAACCCTTCATTGTGCCCGCCTGACAACTAAATGTCTTTAGCTGCTTTGGTGCATTGCTTTATAAGAAATTGTTTCAAACCATTTGAGTTGGCATTCTCAGTTGGTCTCCACCCAGGGGCGATTTAAGGATTTTTGGGTTTGGGATTTGGGGCCACAAAAAGAGGGGCCAACCTCATGTTGTGTATTTATATACAAATCTGGATACCCAAATAATTTGTAGTTCAATGCGCTTTAAAATCAACAAGAAACATTGATACCTCATTAGCCTTTAATTGCATTTATTCACTGTTGTAAACTAGAAGAGTCTAACAAATAGGCTAATCTGAATTTAAATTAATATTACATAATTGCAATTCATTCATATTTAATGTAATTATGTAGTTGCATATCATGTTACATTAGATACATATACTGCACAGGCCAATTTTGTCCATCATTTTCCCATTCTTCTTAGAGGTCCAGACTTTAAAGACCTTTAAATCCCCTTTCAGCATTTGTAAAGCCATAACCACTGGTAATACCATGGATGGTTCCCCATTTACATGGTAATAAATAAAATAAAAACAGAATCTCCCCGAGAGATTATTTAATATGGAAATATAATAATTCTCTTAGAATTTAGCATGATCCATTTCAGTAATGGTGGTGATGTGTACTTGATGTTTGTGCCTGGCACAGTGTTTTCTCCTCTTTCCCTTGTCAGTGATGTTCAAAAGGATGTGGATGTTTGTGATGTATGACTAACTCCGTTGAGATTTAAAGCAGAACATTTGCAGTATAAAATTGGACATAAAGTTTTATGCTCTGTGTCACAGTATTGAGGAAATTTTGTCATGCCTTAGTCCCTTTCAAGGCAAGCCAGTTCACTCGACAGCCATCTTGGGAACATTCCCGGGCAGATATTTTCTATGGATAGAAGAGGCATAAGATTACAGCTCCTATCTACTTAAATAGGGCTCGACTGAACACTCCAAAACTGTTGGTCAAGATGGAACCTTTTACATTGTAACATAGCCACATAGGGACATGTTTTAACATTTTATACTATGTACAAAATAATGTTTCTTGGTTGTCATAGTGTTTTAATATTATGGTGAACATGTTCTCATATGTCCATTTGATCTCTTTTAAAATTGCATGGTTTGTCTTTAAGAACTGTACAGCCAACTTTCATGTGAGAGGGCACATGGCAGAAAGCAAGTGAATAGTACTGGAAAAAAATGAGCCAACATGGCACGTAAGGGAAGGATAAATTGTATCACCTATCCCTGGGATATGTTTGGACTCTGGAGTACTTCTGTGGATTTACTTACCTTTGCCAATACTATTTGAACTGAGAGGCAATGTCTGTTTCTAAAAGGTAATTGGCTCTTTTATTTGAAAGACAGGACTGTTTATATGCCATATTGTGTGTTCCAATTTCTCCCATTTATTTCAATACAAGAGCTCTGTCTCGGGATTAATAGTCTCTGATTATGCATTCTGTGCTATCCTGTCTCTGGAGCGCACACATATCGGAGGTAGTCTTGATTCGCGAGCATCTGCCACATAACGGATGGTGCAGAGCGAATTACTTGCATAAGTGGTTCTACTCACTTGAAACCAGATTTCATTTGGGCAGTGCAAATGCACATTTCAGACCAGAGTCATATTTGCAAACGTCAGACAAATATAATTTCATTTGTTTTGGTGGCCTGTAACTTCACTTGGGTGGCCGCCGAAAATATCACCAGCAAACTGCTTGCCACAGACTGAAAGACCATATACCAAAGTCTAGCAACAACAACAGGAAACATTTAGAAAGTAATGAAATGACAGTGAACTTGAGAAGATGTTTGAATTGGTGAGTGAAAGTCTAGGGGACAGAGGTAGGTATTTAATTTTTCCTTTTTTTTTTTTTTTTAACTTTCTTAGTGGCTACTAGTTACAAATCAAAAAGGGGAAAAAACATTCACACAGTAGTTGCACTGGGGTCTCAGGAAGATAAGAAACTGGCTATTATTACTGTAGTTTAAAGGCGTTTTCACACCTGGCTCATTTGGATCGTTTGTTTCTGAACCTGGCATGTTTTCTTCCTTGGTTCGGTTTGTTTAGGCATATATGAACACTACAATCACACTCTAATCCGCACCAAAACAACTGGTCTGAGTCCGCCTGAATTAGGTGGTCTCAGACCGATTGCAAATGAACTCTGGAGCGGTTCACATGTGGTGAGAATGCAAAACGACCCAACGGACCAACAAACCAAAACATATCCCTATAAACACCATGAATATAACTGAGGGATCTTTGGAGAAAACATCTGTAGATCAGCACTTGTCTGTAATTCATCATCAAAACGTGGACATAGGCATTTTCAAAAATTAGATGTAATTTTAGTATGATTGTTTCTCTCTTTTGGATAGCATGCAAATGCAAGGGAGAGCGAGAGAGAGATTTGTGAGAACAGGCACAACAAAAGACAATGCATCTATGCAAACTTCTGCAGTTAATCCAGGATGGACTTCAAAGATATTAGTCCTTAATCTTAAAGTTCTTAAATATATTTTTATCTTAACGCTTACTTAATTTACAAATTCAAAACCACGACTTGCACTGCACATAATTAACAAATATTGCCATTATATTCATGTTGTTCATTCAGAGGGGAACTGGCCCCCACAGTGAGTCTGGTTTCTCCCAATGTTATATTTCACCATTAACCAACATCATTTTGTGTTCCTTGCTACAGTCGCCTTCGGCTTGCTCACTGGGTTATAAATACAATTATTATTTACTTATTTATTTTTATATACAATTTACAATCATATTTAATCAAACTACATAATGAAGACTTTATATATATTTCAGTTTCATTTTCTGTAAAGCTGCTTTTAAACAATGTGTGTTGTGAAAATCACCTTACAAATAAAAATGACTTGAGGTATGTTTCAATGGAGAAATAATGCAAAAGCAACTAATGACGGATAAAAAACAAGCATGATGAAAACTTTACAACTCCTCCATCAGAGTGATGGATAAATTGAATTTGGAGCACAACCTGTAATTGGCGATCCTCGAAAATTCTCTCAAATTTGTAATGGTTGACAATTTGTTTTACAGGCATATGATTTTAACCGGTATATCAATGGATGAGCTTAATCCTGGTACAGCGAACAAGCATAGTGACCAATAAGGGGACAGCTTGCTCACATGTGACTGTTATTGACATCCATTTTGAAACATTGCCTTGTGAAAGCGAATCGAACCAAGAAGAAAATGCAATTTAGTCCCTGTTTCAGAACAAAGCAAACAGCCTACAGGTTTGAAATGCCCCAAGACTAACAGAATTGAAAGTGAAATTAATATATAGAGTTTTTTTATATAGCAAAATTATATAAATTGATGACCAAAAAATAAATAAATTATAAATATATATAAATTTTTTGGTCATCAATTTATATAATTTTGCTATATAAAAAAACTCTATATATTAATTTCACTTTCATAATCCAAGAAAACATGTTTTGTTTGAAATACTTTAATTGAAAAATAAAGTCAAATCTGGAACATTCCAGTTATTTCCTTTTAGAAATATAGCACCTAACACAGGCAAAAGTGCCAGAATATGCTCAAACTAAAGTAGTGAAATGATTTAAAATTCACTCCTGTGCTTATTTAACTGTGAAACCGTAATACAATAAATTGGTAGAATTGCCATCATTAAAAAAGTAAATTTACTATGTCATCCAATATATTAAGACATACAATGCGGACATGAAAATGTACTGCATTGTGGGAATGACCCAGTTGGGCTCCAGCGATCTCTCAGCATTTGCCTACTGTGGCGGTGGGCAATGGTGATGTCATTCTTGACACAAGGCCAGACTTTAGCGATATGCACAACTCCATATTAATGCAACGATTAGCCATTATCTCACATGATTTTAATAACTTCATTTAGGATGTTGTTGAAGATAAAGTCATGTATATAACCGAGGGCACAATGTCTGTATCTCACTCTTTGCGTTTCACGATTCCATCATTTGTGTTTGCGTTCAGCTCAGTGACTGATTATCATTACCTTTTCTTGCAAATATCTGGCTCATTATGACTAGCTTGCTGCCAACACGAGTGCACCAAGCCCATCTTTCTGGGAGAGGAGGAGAGATAGGCCCAGCCTAGCCTCCTGAATTTGGCTATTAAACACAATGAATGCGCTGCTTTGTTATTAACATCTGTTCATCAGGGATGGAGGCTGGATAATCACCCCTCACACCTTCTGTTTCTGCTCTCCAGCTCCAGCAATCAAGACCATCATTTGGCAGCTGGTTGAAGCCACTAATGCTTCTCTCTGTTCCCTCATTTCGCTCTCTCGCTTTCATTTCCTACAGCGCAGTTTTTTACCCATCCCATCCCTTTTTGTGCTCTCCTGTTCTGTTTACATGCACATATTTTTGTCAATATGATTGCAGATTCCCAAAGTACTATTTATATCTAACCTTATCCAGTGGTTCTCAACTCGTTTTGCTTTAGGACTCATATTTTACATTGGACCTCAAGTGGCATCCAACACAGTACCAGAATTGTTATTGTAAAAAAGAAAACTGTCCCTAAAATCGAACATTGAAATTTATTAATATTATCACAATCTGCAAAGGTCAAACAATGTGAAAAATAACATTATTAACATGACATAACAACAGCACTATGTATAGCAAAACTGACAATTTACCAACATAATCACACAGGACTTTGGCATGATGAGACCAAATGTCCAGTACCCTGACATCAACCCACTATGCCAGGTTTCTGACAGTCTCCAATCAGACATTTTGGCATCAGTTCAAAGATATTTGAACTAGAGTTTTGGTCCAATATAATTATAAATTATATATTCCAAATGGCTCTGACTAGCAAAGGAAAGAAACATGGTTCATGGCTGTGATGTAACCTAAAGGCTATTGGCTATATTAAAAAGCATAAAGGATATGTTCCGACCCAATTGCCTGTTTCAATAAGAAAAATGTCAGTGCAGGAAACTGTGCTTGTCAATGTCAAGTGATTTCATGGGGTCTATGACTTGGATTATATGTAAACATTGTTACTGTCTCACAAAAAAATTTGCAAATTTCGTATGAACACATCGTTTGCAATCTCTGTTCTGTAGCCCCTGTGTGTCGATTTTTTTAGAGCACTGATTCGAAAAACAAACCAATATATGACACATACACAATCCCTTCTTACAGATGTTTTATGATTATAATTGTTTACTTGTCATGAGATTTCAATTTCATTTTGGATTGCGTCAAGATCTGAGTCATGCATTCTTTGGCGGTAACCAGGGGTGGACTAGGATCAAAAAGTGTGGAGCAGCCCACCACATAAGCCACATCATAACACACCAGCTCATTGATGCATAGAACAATGAACTTGCATAAAACATTTATTTAAATTATCACTGAATGGATATCAAGTCTTATTTAGACACAAAGGTAAACAGAACAGTGTAACAAAGAACATTAATAATTTAAAAAGACAGCATGGTCACTAGTTGGGGGCATTATCTGTAGTAGCTGCACCAATCAGTTGTGCCACTCCTAATTCAGAGAGAGAGAGAGAGAGATTTTTTAGAGACTTTTAAAACCATTTATGTATTTCAGACCATTAAGGGTTCAAATTCAAAGGTAAAAAAACCACAGAAAAATTCAAATATTCCAAAAAACCTTTACAACAATGTGTGTCGATAGTATGTATATTCAATGACATCCGAGATTCCACCAATGTTTTAAACAGGGTCACCCTATTGACATCCTGTCCTTTATTTCTACACCGGTGGGATTTGAGAATAGCTAGCTTGGCTTGACCTATTAAGAGATTGGCAAGTGTGCACTGTTGTTGCCCGACCTTCTATACTGGTAGTTGAATATGAAAAGGGTATTTGAATATGAAAAACCCAATTTTGTGATTAATTCTGCCAATATTTCAAACAACAGACCAAGTCTTGGACATTCAAAAAACATGTGAAAGACAATATCATGAGCATTTCAAAAGGGACATGATAATGAAATAATTTAATTAAACATTGAGACTAAACTGTTTGAAGCTATATCTACAGTGGAGGGTACTCCACTGTAATCTCCACATCTCTTAGAGGTTTATACAATAACCTCCAAGAAGGATGTACATTTAGTGTCTATCTTTCTTTGTAATTGTACACAGATTTAACACAAATGTGATTTAAGGTTTTCTTTCCCACATTATGAAAAGCTAAATCCATATATCCCTTTTATAGAGTTTATAAAGGAAGATATTGTTGACATTTTTAAGACTCTTAATTACCTTCTCTACAGTTCACAATGATTTTAACCCAACCTGTTCAGCAAGTGATTGTACTGTTCGCCACTGGTATTCTGTTAAGTCAATTAAGTCCATTACTTTACTGACCCCAGCATCCATGAATGTTGTAACTGAACAATATACATTGGATGGTAGTTTTATAAGAGGATTAAAAAACCGAGGCTCTGCAAAACCATAATGTGCATCTTCTACTCTTGTCAGATTAAACAATTCCCAAGATTTAACTATTGATGTATATAGAAGGTGGAATGAAAACAATGCAACTTCTCTACAAATAGCTTCTGTATTAAAAACAACTGCTTATCCATACTTATTCCACTTAGTTCTGTAAGTATAGACAAACTAAATTCAACCCAATGCAAGTGATCAGAACAGTACATTAGCTTTTGCAGTGTTTGTAGTCTCTTTACTGATATTTTGACTCAATATGTATGAGTCCCAGTCCACCCTCTGCCACTGGGAGGTAAAGGACCCCAGGTGGAAGCCAATGTTCACCATTACAGAAAAAGTCCACACATGCTTTTTGAACTGTGATAACACATCCTTTGGAGGGTCTAAACCAGTAAGCTTATGCAACAGCATTGTAGCAGCCAGGTTATTGTTGACTAAGCATCTCCCTCTGAAAGAATGCTATGGAAGAGATCATCGCCTCCTCTGGATTCTACCAATCACCCAATCAGCTAATCCCTCCCAGCTCTTTCTGTGTACTGGGCTGTCCCAAATTAGACACCAAGCACTTTGAAACCTCTGGGCCATCTGCCTTGCTGTGGTAGTTGAGGTGGTCCTACATCCTCCCAGTTCCCCAGCAACAAGTATGCACATTTTTCAGAGTTAATGCGGGCAGATGTAGCTTTCTGAAACCCGCCCAAATAGGAAGTGAGTTTTGTAACATCATCAGTGCTCTTAATTACTACTGTCACATCATCCGCGTAAGCTGTAAGATTCACTGGGACCATATCTAGGAAACCCGGAACACCAACACCACAAAGCTGTTTCCTCAGCAAAACCAGCAGAGCCTCAATAGATATGGAATAAAGCATGAGAGAGAGAGAGAGAGAGAGAGAGAGAGAGAGAGAGAGAGAGATATTAGTGATTATTCAATATTATCTTCAAAAATATATTTGTTAGTGTAAAGAAAACAAGACATTAAAGAAGGTTAATCATAATGAGTACCTGTTTTGTTAATTACATAAGCAATTTCCGTAGTTCTTTACTTCTCTCAGTAATGACATCAATGATCAGATCACTATCCAAGCTATTAAAACATCTCTTTCAGAGGCTATGAGCATGAAAGCATCTAGATGCTGTTGTGAAAGAGAACACCTGTGCATAGAATTTTCGAGTGGAGAAGCTCCGTTCACAAGCTACCTGGGTGACTGATAATGTAAGTAAGAACTTGTATGCATGTCCCAAAATTTGGTATGGTAAGAACATGGTAACAACACACTGAACTGTTCTTGCAAGATGAACATCTCTT
Organism: Xyrauchen texanus; assembly: GCF_025860055.1. Lineage (NCBI taxonomy): Eukaryota > Metazoa > Chordata > Actinopteri > Cypriniformes > Catostomidae > Xyrauchen > Xyrauchen texanus. Next base: position 5,541,537 of record NC_068317.1, read on the forward strand.
GTTCACTATTTCCACCTCATTGTCTCCTTCAGGCATATCCTTTGTTGTCCTGGTAGTGTATTCATCAAATGTTGATCTTTTTAATCTAGGCCACTCTTCAGCCAGACTTGAGTGCTCACTTTGTAAATATTGGCCACTGTTGCTGAACTGTCAAACTTTAGCAAACATTTGTTTAGTTCTTGATGTACTGTCTGTGGAAGACCACTGGTGTTGGATGTGATATGGTCAAAGTTTTTTGGGTCCAGAAGTGTCAGTTCAGTATATAAAATGCCATTACACAGAAATCATAGATGGAGGCTCTAGATAACTGTATCCATAATTAAATTAAACAATCCTGAATGCACTCTCTGCATCAGTAAAGGTTTCATGTTCAGCCATCTCTCCAGGCATAGTTTTCTTCCTCCATATCCTTTTTGCCGGCAAAGTGCCCTGAAGCTCCAGCTCTGTTTTTGCATCCCACACCAGTGTCTTTCAGTTGGCCCACTGAACAAATGTGTCTGCAGCTGCTTTGACACTCTCAAAATCCCATTAATTTCAGCTGTTCCTCTGTGCAGACAATCATACGATAGGTAGAGAGGGTATCCATGCCACTTGTCTGCAGGTATTCAAACACTGGAGAGGTTACAGCAAATATCCTCAGAAAGATCTGGGCTGTGAGGATATTCTCATATTCAATAAAGCCTTCTACCTTGACCCGTGCATTTGTGTTTTAAGGCTGAAAGGGTGAAGAGGAAATCAACATACATTGTCTGGCTTACCAAAATATCCAAATACCTTCCTCAACATGCTGTCATTGGACCACCACCATGTTTCTCCAATGGGGTGTGTCGTCAGTGTTTCGGGTCATTGCTTTCCTTCTCCCAGATGTTTATCCTCTGGTAGGATTCTCAAAGGAACACAGCAGTGTTATTCAAAAGGGCAACAAGTGATCCACTTGCCAACACACTCTCTGTAGTGTCTGCCAAAACCAGATTCAACACGTGAGCATAGCACCATACATGCACCTGATTAGAAGATTTTGCAGAAAGCAGGGCAGAGAAGCCCTTATACTTCCCCTGCATACTTGCGGCTCCATCAGCAGTGTTGTTGATGCATGTGTTCAAGTCTAGCTTAATCTTCTCCAGAACATCAGTCAACACCTGTAAGAAGTGCTGCCCTGTGGATGCCTCACATTTCACTACTGCCACAATCATTTCTTGGATGTTGTCACTGACATCTGACAATAACAGAACACTGGTCCTGTGTTGTAATGTCCTGCTTTGTGTCGATGTGCACAGAAAACATGCCTGCTTTCTTAATTTGATTGACTATAGTGGTTTGCATTGCTGATAGATGGTGGTAACGATGGTATGGTAGTTTTGGACAACAACGTGATGAGAGCACCTCTGCCCCCCTCTTGACACAGACTTGTGGATTGCTTGGCTTTTCTGTATACCATCAATAAGATGCTCATTCATACAAATTTCATATTTTTATACCATATTCATTCACAGGGATTTTTTGGAACATGCATTCTAGGCATGGTCTCTGCTGGTTTGAAAGAATGAAATGTATAACTTTTTAAGGCTATTTAAGGCCAAATAAAAGAAAAGAAAATTAAAGACTGCTTTCGGACTGAAACAAATTGTTTAAAAACACATAAAATAGGGGGCCTGTGTAGCTCAGAGAGTGAAGACGCTGACTACCACCCCTGGAGTTTGCGAGTTAGAATCCCAGGGCATGCTGAGTGACTCCAGCCAGGTCTCCTAAGCAACCATGGCCCAGTTGCTAGAGAGGGTAGAGTCACATAGTGTAACCTCCTCATAGTTGCAGTAATGTGGCTCGCATTCGGTTGGGCACGTGATGAGTTGTGCGTGGATGCCGCGGTGGATGGTGTGAAGCCTCCACACATGCTATGTCTCCACGGTAACGTGCTCAACAAGCCACGTGATAAGATGCGTGGGTTGACTGTCTCAGATGCGGAGGCAACTTTTGGGCATTCCAAATTGGGGAGAAAAAAACATATACAATATTTAATTAGCAAGTCAATACAAAACCAAAGATGTTTATTAGATGTCTGTTCTTGGCAGATAACTTAAATACTTTAACGGTATGTTAAAAAAGGTGACTGACAAACATTCTATCTAAATTCTACTTTTGAGAAGGTGGGTGTATAATGAAAGAATTTTCATTTTTGGGTGAACTACTACAAGTTAATAGCTACTCACCAGTTAATCTAAAAATGGCCTTTTCATGTTGATAAAATGTGTTAAATGTTAACAGTTAAAATCATGAAAGAGAACCTTGCTGCACTATCAGTTATGATGTATATTGAAAACATAATATACTATACGGTTAAAGATAGATAATAATATATTGTCATGTTATTCATATTTATACAGTTATATTATTATTATTTTTGTATATTGCCACATATTAATATGGATTATTTCACATGGTAGAGAAAATACATGTAGCATTTACATCAGATGGACCTCTAGAGAGATTAAATATGTGACATGTGTTTAAGCATTTCTCTTTACCCTGGCTGCTGGCAGCTGAATAATTCTGGTATCTTTGCAATTCTGTCTTTCTTTTCAAAGATGTTGTATTATATGGGAGCACTAGCACCACTAAATTACCAGATTACCAGTGGTCTAAAGCACATAACTAGTAATCTGGTAATCAGAAAGGCGCTGGTTCGATCCCCACAGCCACCACCATTGTGTCCTTGAGCAAGGCACTTAACTGCAGGTTGCTCCAGGGGGATTGTCCCTGTAATAAGTGCACTGTAAGTCGCTTTGGATAAAAGCGTATGCCAAATGCATAAATGTAAATGTAAACTCAGCAAAAAAGAAACATCCCTTTTTCAGGACACTGTAAAGATAATTTTGTAAAAATCCAAATACATTTCCAGATCTTTAATATAAATTGTTTAAACAAAGCTTTTCATGCTTGTTCAATGAACCATAAACAATTAATGAACATGCACCTGTGGAACGGTCGTTAAGACACTAACAGCTTACAGACGGTAGGCAATTAAGGTCACAGTTATAAAAACTTAGGACCCTAAAGAGATCTTTCTACTGACTTTTAAAAACACCAAAATAAATATGCCCAGGGTTCCTGCCCATCTGTGTGAACGTGCCTTAGGCATGCTGCATGGAGGCATGAGGACTGCAGATGTGGCCAGGGCAATACCTTGCAATGTCCGTACTGTGAGATAACTAAAACAGTGTTACACTGAGACAGGAAGGACAGCTGATCATACTCATAGTGGCAGACCACATGTAACAACACCTACACAGGATCGATACATCTGAATATCACACTTGTGGGACAGGTACAGGATGGCAACAACAACTGCCCGAATTACACCAGGAACACGCAATCCCTCAATCAGTGCTCAGACTGTCCGCAATAGGCTGAGAGAGGCTGGACTGAGGGCTTGTAGGCCTGTTGTAAGGCAGGTCCTTACCAGACATCACCGGCAACAACGTCATCTATGGGCACAAACCCACCTTCGCTGGACCAGACAGGACTGTTCCATTCAACAGACAACCCCATCGCCACCACCCTCCATCTGGCCCTCACCCACCTAGATAAAAAGGACTCATACATTTGAATGCTAATCATAGACTTCAGCTCAGCATTCAACACAATAATTCCTCAGCACCTGATTGGAAAGCTGAACCTACTGGGGATGGACACTTCCCTCTGCAACTGGATCCTGGACTTCCTGACTGGGAGAACTCAGTCATTCTGGATCGGGAACAGCATATCTACCACCACCACACTGAGAACTGGGCCCCCCCAGGGCTGTGTGCTCAGTCCACTGCTGTTCACTCTGCTGACTCACGACTGTGCAGCAATGCACAGCTCGAACCACATCATCAAGTTCGCCGATAACACGACCGTGTTGGGTCTCATCAGCAAGAACGACAAGTCAGCATACAGAGAGGAGGTGCAGCAGCTAACGGACTGGTGTAGAGCCAACAACCTGTCCCTGAATGTGGACAAAACAAAAGAGATGGTTGTTGACTTTAGGATAGCACACAGTGACCACTCTCCGCTGAACATCGACGACTCCTCTGTGGAGATCGTCAAGAGCACCAAATTCCTTGGTGTTCACCTGGCGGAGAACCTCACCTGGTCCCTCAACACCAGCTCTATTAACAAGAAAGCCCAGCAGGGTCTCTACTTTCTTCGAAGGCTGAGAAAAGCACATCTCCCACCCCCCATCCTCACTACATTCTATAGAGGGACTATTGAGAGCATCCTGAGCAGCTGCATCACTGCCTGGTTTGGGACTTGCACTGTTTTGGATTGCAAAGCCCTGCAGAGGATAGTGAGGACAGCTGAGAAGGTCATCGGGGTCTCTCTTCCCTCCATCAAAGACATGCTATGCTAACTGCTATGTCCATAGAACTGTATTTCATAGTATGTTATGTTTACATTTGGCATTTTTAGAAAGTGTCATCTTTTTGCACTACTCCGATTACAAATGTGTACTGGTCAGTGCTGCACTGTCTCTTACTGTGCCTATTGTCCTGTTCCTTTTAGTAATTTATTGTACTTTCCCATACTTTTTTACACACGTTTGCATGTGCACTTTATGTAGAAATGGTATTTAGTATGTGTAGTCTCATGTGGTTCTGTGTTTATCCTATGTTGATTTATGTAGCTCCATGGTCCTGGAGGAACTTTGTCTCGTTTCGCTGTGTACTGTACTAACTGTATATACCACTTGCAAAAAGTGCTCTTTACTGACATGTTGTGGTTTTGTCTCACCAGGGGCGATGGTCGGACTTGCGTTTATCATCAAAGGAATGAGCGTTATACTGAGGCAGGTACTCTGGAGCTTGGAGTGTCCGTCTGGGGCGGTGTGTCACAGCATCATCGGACTGAGCTTGTTGTCATTGCAGGCAATCTCAACGCTGTGCGTTACAGGGAAGACATCATCCTCCCTCATGTGGTACCCTTCCTGCAGGCTCATCCTGACATGACCCTCCAGCATGACAATGCCACCAGCCATACTGCTCGTTCTGTGCGTGATTTCCTGCTAGACAGGAATGTTAGTGATCTGCCATGGCCAGCGAATAACCCGGATCTCAATCCCATTGAGCACATCTGGGACCTGTTGGATCGGAGGGTGAGGGCTAAGGCCATTTGCCTTGGTGGAAGAGTGGGGTAACATCTCACAGCAAGAGGATGAGGAGGAGATGCACTGCAGTACTTAAAGGGTAACTAAACACCTGCTCAGAGTCTGACTCCACCCACTAGAAATATTTGAAAATGCAGGAAAAGTGGGCAGAGGGAGCGAACCGAGTGCGGGGCTGAGCGGTGGGGGGGGCACCTGAGACTCGTAGTGACGGATTAATTGACAGCTGCTGTCAGACTCTATGTTATTATTATTCCTCACACGGTAGCAAGACGACATGTACATGAATCTGGCTTGGTGAGCTGGAACCTGCTTATGTCAGCTGTCACCGCTTATGTCACGAAGTACCGCAACAGCCAATAGGAAAATTCAACTGCAGTAGCCACCGTTCAACCTGAAGAGGGCAGCACTCAGACGTTTTTACACCATATATTGTAGAATTAAAACACTTTATACACAAATGTCAAAAAAATTACTTGAATCAATGACCAGTACTAATAAAGCCCCATGCTTACAGATCATTAACTAAAAAAAGTTGGTTTAGGGTTTAGTTACCCTTTAATGCAGCTGGTGGCCACACCAGATACTGACTAGACTGTTGATTTTAACCCCCCCTTTGTTCAGGGACACATTATTCCATTTCTGTTAAACACATGTCAATGAAACTTGTTAAATTTATGTCTTAGTTGTTTAATCTTTTTATGTTCATACAAATATTTATACATGTTAAATTTGCTGAAAATAAAAGCAGTTGAAAGTGCGAGGACATTTCTTATTTTGCTGAGTTTAGTTTACTAGCGTGAAACCACGAGCTAAGTCCAGTATTGATGTCACATTAGTTTTCGGGTTCAGACTGATTGCAATGCTCCTCAATAGGCTCAGGTAGGGAGGAGGAGAGATCATCAGTTCATCATCAGCAGGTGCTGAATCATCACTGAAACCGCTGATGGGCCCAGCCTTCACTGTCCTTGGCTGTAATGCTCAGGTCGTCAGTGCCTGTGGAACTGGAATTTGCCTTCAAGCAAAAGGCAAAATCTGTTAATTTAAAGCATCTCAAAGCATCTGCCTCAAATGCCTTTAACTTATTTTCGCAGAGCTTTTTAGCCACACCTTTTCATTTCTCCTATTTTTCATCCATAGAAAATTATTTGTTAAATTACTCCTGCAGGGCTATTTGAATGTATTGAGAATGGATCAATATTTTTCTATCTGTGTGAATTAGACAGGAAAGGGGGCGTGTTTCAAGATATGCAATGGAGTGGTCCAAACTAAAATATGAGCGAGGGGAGGTCAGGTGAGAGTTGGGGAAGAGTTAAAGGATTTTGAGGGAGATGGGACAAACAACACCCAAACACCCCCCGAATCGAGAAAAGGTGTTGAGCGGGGAGAGGTGATGTTGGTCACTTTTGGCATATCACAGCATCACTTTGCGGCCCGCTTCAACTTATTGCGACCACCTTCATCGCATCGCGGCCCGGTTTGGCAGCTGGCCCACTGGGAAAAATCCTTCTTCTCCCTATGGCCAGTCCGCCCCTTGCGATAATGCTTACAAATACACATTAGCAGTTCACGCAGTTGGCTTGACTGTAAGGAACTTGTCATTCTGATGGTGGTAAGCTGTTAATTTTACTGATGGGGTCTCTGCACCTCTCGCTGGGTGGTGCAGCAAAACTTGCTCCGCTGTATCAGGTGCAGATGTTGTGAGGAGCAAAGGAGCTACAGGCACGTGTGCAGCGTTCAGAAATGGAGAGTGATCCCCTCTGAGACGCCAGATGACATTCAGGTCAATTTAGCAGTTCAATAAGAGTGAGTCCTCAGAGGGAAGCTTGTTACAGTTATTTCTGTGGTACTTTTAACAACATTTCTCTGTGCACTTTCAAGGTCAGTTAAAGCATCACAGCGCATTGAGATAAGAAACTCCTCGAGATTATGTCATCATAGGTTTGTACATGTTTCAACACTGCTAATGTTGTGAACCACATGTCAGATACATAATTCATGAGTCTGTAAATTTGCCTCTAATGCAAGGGCCGAGACAGCTACCACTAGACCACACTCAGATGTTTAACATCAGAACTGATTGATGTTGTGTTGCACCACTTAAATTTAAATATGGTTTAACAAATCAGAGATTCAACTTTTAACCCATGATCAAAATGGTCCAAATTAATTTTGTCCGCCATGATAGATTCTGAACTTAGCAGCTGTAGATTGTTAGTACACAGGGCCAATCGAGGAGGCTAAGAAAATGTCACAACAGTGTGTACAATGTCACAAGCTATAAAATATGGCCTCATAATTTAAGAAAAAAGGACCACATGAGTCTCGTCAGCGCTACTATTGTGACCAGAAATTAACAGCCCATGCTGCCAACTGAAACGAGTATAAGAGAGGAGGGGAGCAATAACGATCACCTGTCGCTTGTAACCGCTCTCATTAAATGCTGAAATTACATTCTACTCTCGCTTCTCCTCGAGAGACTCATCTCTGTCCGGTGTCTCCGCATGTAAAGGATGGGGAAGCGGGTAATCGCGCCGAGACGAGCCACCGCACTCGCACATCGAATTTGAAAGCACACATTGCGGCCAACGGCCCAACAATTTGGACCTTAATAAACATAAATAATATGATAAACATCTCACTGAGGGCTGACTGCACATCCATTGTTCATTTACCTAGTCATTCTTGTTAAACTGTAGGTCTGTTTTTTTATTTCAACCACCTCAGCTGCAAGTTTAAAGATAATACCTAACTGAGATTTAAATATGTGATTAAATTATTGGAGCAACAGGATTTAAGTTAATTCAGATTTACTGTAAAATTCAAATCAGGATAAAATCGATGGTTAAAAAGCGGGGAGGAGCTACCTGTGTCACTAACCCTTAAATGACAGTGTAGAGTGTTGTGAACAGTATTCAGTGGGTTTAAATTCATTTAAATTGTGCGTTGCGTTTAGGGTCTATAACCTTGTGGACGTGGGGTCGCACAAGGTTATAGTACATTACAGTTCCATTAAAATAAAGTGGTATATGAATATGGTAATCAAACAGTACCATGGTATACAGCAGGGGTGGTGAACCCTGCTCCTGGAGGGCCACTGTCCTGCAGAGTTTAGCTCCAACCCTAATCAAACACACCTGCCCTTAAATTTTTCAAGTAATCAAGACCATGATTAGTTTCCTCAGGTTTGTCTGATTAGGTATACAGTATGCAAAAATATTATGGTATTACATCCATCATGATACCATCACCGAACAATAGTAGCACCACTGTAATTTTGTATCTGCACGTTTTATCAGTCTGTGTTTGTGTTACATGGCACAGGGTTTTCGTATTGAGATTTTCGGGAAGGTCTGAATATCGCCAAGCGTCAGCTCCGGCCTGCCTGCTTGGCGCTCTGCTCTTCCTTCTGTCGTACACAGGAAGAGCTTGACTCTGACATCTGTGTCTCTGTTCATTATGTCTAAATCAGCACTCTGCGCTCTGACAGAGGAGAGGAGAGCAACAGACTATGATGTCTTCTCCCTTTGTTTGGGGCCGCCGCGGCCCAGCACCCTGTCACTGCCACGCATGGGGGACCGGAGAGAAGGAAAGCCGTTCTCTCAAGGACATCTTCAAACACCTATCATATCTTTCCACCAGCACTCCTGAAACTTGTGCCATGCACCATGCTGATTATTGTATTAAAGGTTGATAGTTTCTCTCTTTCTTTCTCTCTCTCTCTACTGGTCCAAGTTTCCATACTGGTACATGCTCGAGTTTCCATGCTGGTCCATGCTCGAGTTTCCATGCTGGTCCATGCTCGAGTTTCCATGCTGGTCCAGGCTGCTTTATACTGGTTAATGCTGGTTTGGTGCTGGTTTATCTAGTGGACCAGTATTTCTTTCTTTCTGATGAGTATGCTCAACCTTATGTTGCTCCAGACCTGTATGACTTTATTCCATGGAATACAAAAGGCAGAAAGTTAGGGAATGACAACATCAGTCACTATTCACTTTCATTGCATTGTTTCCCTTTCAATAAAAATTAATGGTGACTGAGGCTAAAAAACACATTTTGGTTTCCGCATAAAAGGACAGTAATATGGGTTTGGAGCAACATGAGGGTGAGTAGGCCTACATAATGACAGAATTAAAATGTTTGGGTGACCTATCCCTGTATAAAGTCACGTGGAGACACCAGCACATCCGCATGTTGAACACAGCATTCACTGACATGATATGATAGCATTATTTCTTAACACCTTATTTTGTGTATACTGTATCCTGTATATTGTATATCATTAGGTGTATATTGTATATTGTGTTGGGTAAAAAAGATGTGTGTGTGATATGTAAAATCTCTCTCTCTCTCTCTCTCTCTCCTTTTTGACTGTTTGTTTTTTTGCTGGTATTACATTGCACCAGCTTGGCAGGGAGAGTGAAAGTGTGCATGAATCTCATAGGTGACCATATGCAGGATGACTGCAGTGTTTTGCCATATGCTCATGGCATGCACATGTGTGAGGGGGCTGGGGCAGTGCTGTATGGTGGAATATGGAGCAGATCTAGCTAGTTTTAAATGTATATACCGGGATGTTGTAATAATTAGGACAATGTGGTGACAAGTTAGTTTGTACAGAAATGTATGACTTTTACTCCATTAGAGAAAACTAAACAAACAATGTTTGAAATGTTTGTGTTATTTTAATTACAATTTAACCCCTAACCCAATCCTAAACCTAACCATAACTTCTAACCCCTTATGCTAAACCTAACCATGATTTGAATTAGGACTGTCGGTTTAACCATTACATTTACTGCAACTAATTATATTTAAAAAATAACCTGTTCACATTTTTAAGCAATTAATGATGCCTCTGTTTCATAACAAAATTTAATATTTTCCTACCATCTAAGCAATTCAAGCTCTAAGGAGTTCATGTTTTTATGGATCGCATCAGCAGGGGTGGTCAGCACGCCTCAACTAACCTCTCAAGCAGCGCAGCCACAGAATTGGAATCAGGACATGTTCTTAACAGCTTTGAAGAAGAACAACAGAAATGCAGGAATCTAAAGATGTGATTTTCAAGGGGGCCCGAGTAACTCAGCTAGTATTGATGCTGACTACCACCCCTGGAGTCGCGAGTTTGAACCAGGGCTTGCTGAGTGACTTCAGCCTCGTCTACTATGCAACCAGATTGGCTCGGTTGCTAGTGAGGGTAGTGTCACATGGGGTATCCTCCTCGTGGTCGCTATAATGTGGTTCGCTCTGGGGCGCGTGGTGAGTTGTGTGCGGATGCCGCGGAGAATAGCATGAAGCCTCCACATGCGCTACATCTCCGTGGCAACACACTCAACAAGCCACGTGATAAGATGTGCAGATTGCTGGTCTCAGACGAGGAGGCAACTGAGATTTGTCCTCCGCCTCCTGGATTGAGGTGAGTAACTACACCACCACGAGGACAAATTGGGGAGACATTTCAACGTTTCTACTACTTTGAACATGGCATAGCATCTTTAAAACACAGCAATGATAATGCTGAAAACCAGTGAGATGCTTCAGAACTGTCTGTCTGACACATTTGGACATAGACCTACAACATTATTAGAAAAAGCGCTGAGGGAAAGCAAGAATGTGTCCTGTGAGAACAGGACAGATTCACAAACTCAATTGCAAAATGAATTGCCGTGAACTGTAAACTTGTTTAATGATATGGGAATTAAATATTATATTGATTTGTAAAGCCACTTTTTGCATTGTCTATTCAATCTTTAACCATTTGTCAAAGTAATGCAATCTTATTCACTATGATTTTTTAATTAATACGTTATAGGCTATTTATAATTATTTTAAATAATATTATTTAAATTGAATAATTTTTATTTGGGGGGCCTTTTTCAGCTAATGTTGATATACGTAAGTGATTACTTTTGAGTTAAGGGAAGTCTATGATATTGACATACATCAGTCATTTGTATTGCATACATAATATAGTATGAGCAATTTAATTTGTTCACAGAAGTGTTGGATAGGAGGCTAGCCTGTATCTTAAGTCAAAGTTAAGTGAATATAAGTCAAAACTTTTCATGCAAGTCAAGTTGTATGACATCATACGATTTTGCCATCTCGTATAAGTTTTCTAGACACTATGTTGTCAGACTCCTACCAAAAAAATCAGGCACTGGTGAAACTGAACATCAACACATCAATATTGACTTCTTTGAATATTGAATATTGTTTCTTGCCTTTTTTTTCACTTTGTCAGAATATACTGCCATTTTTGAATGGCTGTGAAGAGAAAGATCCTTTTTTGCTTGTATAATGGTGTAGTTACGGCATCAACCAACTAACCAGCCAACCCTTGCCTTCTTGGTTAACATACTAATGAGAGTGAGCATGCTTGACGGTGAGAAAAATCCCAAACTGTAACATCTTGTTGATCTGAAAATTGCTTGTGTGAAGGAAAGAGAATGAAACAAATTAACTACAGAAACTTGGAAAGTCATACTATGAGTTAGGAATTCAACCCAAGCAGACTTGGATTTTAAAACTCCAATATCTTGTGTTGGTCTGACATAGGAGCTAGTAAACTGTCTTTGTTCGAGAATTAGCCAAGCCACATGATTTGTAATGCAAATGTTACCCAAAAGAAACTAAATGCGCTACTTTCCATAAAAAGTAACAATAAAACATAATCGGTCACATTTACTAGAAGCATCCTGTATTTTTGCTAAGTACGACATGTTCCTGGATCAACATTTTTGATGTACCTAGAACAAGACTCCAATCAATCAATCAGATTTTAGAGACAGAAAAGGGTTGAAGTTGGTACTTTAACAACATTCTATTCAATCGATCATTTTCCTTTCGAGTAGCTTGACTGGAATGTTGTTCCATGACCATCAAAAGATGTTGATCCAGGAACACATCCTACTTGGCAAAATCATAATGTGGCATGTAACTTTTTCACATTTCCCAACACTGAGAACAATTAGCCATCACACATGATGAAATCACTCTCAATGCTCCAACACATTCTCTTCTTCTTCTTGGATGGAGCAATAGTCAAACTTCCGCTAATGACAGCATTGTCTAGGCATGAAGCATTCATTTTTAAATTAAGTCCTTAAGGTTATTTCTGCTTTTCCAAACTTGTGTGTGAAAGAATTTGTGTATGCACATTGTTTGTGTGTGTGTGTGTGTGTGTGTGTGTGCATATGTCTTACCCCCCTTGTTTGTTTGTGTTCATTTTTTAATTGAAGAATGCTGACTCAAATTGTCTCCATCTGTTTTGTGAAAAGCAGCGTGACCACAAATAATTATGACCTTTTGGAAAATAATTTATTGGCAATGACAAACTATAACCAAAAAGCAAATGTTACTTCAGAAGTTTGTCAGATGTTAAATAGCTGTAGGAGTATTTTTTCTTTTTCTGACTATACTTTTATATGTCAGGCTTTATAGGGTTGAAGTTCTTTTTGTTTTTAAATGTATTATTCAAATATATATTCATAGGTACTCACACTGGTTCAGATACATCAACATATAGAGCTGTTTAAATGCAACTGAATGGAGAAGAAGCTTCAGACGGCTGCATAAACTGCTGTCACGATCCCCTGTTGTCTGCCCTGTGTTTCTCACTTGTCATCTGTCCCGGACTACACTTCCCATAATTCCCTGCCCTCATCACTGCCAGTTTCATTGTTCTCACCTGTGTCTAATTTAATCATCATCCTTGTGTATTTAAGCCCTGTTGTTTGTTCATTTGTTGTCGGTTGTTAAATGTAATGGTTGTCCTTGACTGTGTTCCTGCCGTGCCCTCCGTGGATGGTTCTCGTGTTTATATTTTGTTTTTCCCCTCGTGGATGTTTTATTTGTTCCCTGTGTTTTCTTATTTTGAGTTATCCTGTTCACCTTTTGTTCTTTCATTGAAAACTGCATGTAGATCTTCACTCCTCGTCTGCCTTAGTTACAACTGATTTTGTGTGGAAACGTATCATCATGTAATAAAATGACTGACTGGATGACATTTTCAGTATGTTTGCCATGATAAATTCATTTGAAGAGGAATTTATTTGCAGTTTGCTATGAAAAACAAACCCCCCAAAAAATAAATCAAATAAAACCTGTTTTAGAAGTGAAGTCAGGATGTATTATGGAAAATCATATAATATGAATGTTGGCTGGAAAAGACTCAAGACTGTCAATTACAATCACCATGTTCCAATATGGTGGATGCGACGACGTATCGTGGACCATAGAAACAGCTGCTAATGAGGTATCTACGTATATATACCCATGTTTTTAACACATTAAAAATCTTTGAATGTTACCATAAGCTGCATAGACCCAACACTGTGCAAATGAATTAACATGACATACAAGATGATGAAAAAGAATATTAAGCATTTTTTGGCAGCCTAACTCAACAAACTGTAACCACTGGGCCACATATTTATTTTGTAGTATTAGCCAACTTAAGTGAATTTGCTACAAAATACTGGTTTGATTGGACGAATCAACAACAACAGATATGTTCCATGTTTTCTCCTACCTTTTTAAAGTTAATAACCCTCTTTATTTTGCTACGTTTAATTGTATTATAGCAATTTAGCATTGTTTTCCCCAGCTATAGGCCTGTGACCCATTTTTGGGTTGCAACCCACCAGGTGGAATCATGCTCTAAACAGTGATATCAGTAGACCTTTTCGCTCCTGTGTTAGGCAACATTTTAACATCCTCAGTAAATTGACTTCCACGCTGCTCTGCATTTCCATAAACACGCCGCTCACGATTGACTTTTACCTCTGAATAGCCGTTTTTCTTTTAACATGCTTCACAAGCCGCACATTTACCTCCACTTGCCTAGGCTGTAAATTAGATTGTTTAAAAGTCGTTCTGCCCCACCTTAATTGACATCGTTTCCCTCACATCTTGACCTAACTGCCCATGGCAATGTTCATTACCTCCGTTTCCCTCACTTTCGCTCACAGCCACTGCATTTCACATGTATTCACCTCACATAACCTGTGAGACGGCGAAAAAGAGAGAAAACCTCTCCATTACTTCTACATCTCATCTCAGTCTTAATGGACAGCATTCAGCTATTCTTTCTCCATAACATTAAAATGTGCCTGCCTGATATGAATGGTAAAATAAAACAAGAAAGGTCCATTTTCTTAAGAGAGTGTGAGTGGTGCTTTACAGGCCTTTAGTGGTACTTTAAAAAATTGGCAGTGTATTGATCAATCCATTGCATTTTTTGTAAACCACGGTTGTTTGATCTGGCATACATATTCCGTATTCATTTAGCAAGTGTACTTGCTCAAAGTAAAGAATCCCATGCCTCTATGATATTCTGTTGCCATGATATGGCTGGGGCATGTTGATATATGGTTACCAAGGTGTTGTGTGGTTGCTAGGCAGTTTCATTAAGGAAAGGTTGCTGGTTGAGCCAAAAGTGCTGATTCTCAAGTCTCTATTGGTGAGGTTCCAACTAGGCTATTTTTATGCTGTTTTTTAATTTGCGCTTTAGAAAACCTGAATGGAAATGCTTGATATGCACATAAACTCTCAAATGTTTTTAGAAAGTATATTCGTTTGGCAGAGGTGGATTTGTATGACTTTTGCATTGGTCAGAATGTGGATAAAGATCATGGAAACCATTAGTTCATAAACGATGAAGTGGTTTGACCATTTGTGGACATGAGTGTACCGATAGCTTGATGTAAATGGTCCAATGAAAGGTCTGACCTTGGCACACAATTCTTCAAACATAGCCCTTGAAATTCAGAAGTGTTTAACCCACAGCTGGATGTTAAACTGGGTCTTCACAATCAAATAGTTTAAAGCATGACATTCCCAGGTATATGGAAGCTGGCAGCGTATAGGCGCGTAACCTTTGATCTGTGTCACCTCCTAGCAACATTTAATACAATGATGTACAATTCTTTAAATACCCAATACTCCAAATACAACCCTCCCCAAAAGCAAGGAGGTCATTCAGCTGCTCCATTATAACCAGTGTTATGTGTAATACGTAACCAAGTAATCAATTATTGTAATTAAATTACTTTTTCATTGAATAAGGTAAAGTAAGGAATTGCTCTTAATTTTAAGTAATTTAATTAGTTATTTCTGATGTAATTGTGTTAAATACTGTATAGACTATAGAACAATTCTATATATAAGACAATTGTGAATTTAAAATCGAAATGCAATGTCTTATGTTAAAACATATGTTTTCTGATTTAATGTAGCCCCCTTTAATTCTTTGAACAGTTCATTAATAATTTATTTGATTTTATATGATTTATTTGAAAGAATTAAGAGAACAATTTCATGTCTATCCTTGTATTTTTCATCTGGTCGAGTTTTATAAGGGTTTTAGAAAGTAATTTGTAATAAGTAATGCAGTTACTTTTGAGCAATTTAGAGTAATTTAATTACAGTGTAGAAGATGTAATTAGTAGTTAGTAATTAATCACTTTTTAGAGTTACTTATACCAACACAGCGGGCTCCATCAAAAGAATGTGCTAAACATTTGGATGGAAAGCTAGCTTATGATATTCTGATCTGATCACTAGAACTGACCCTTCTGATCCTTTTCCAATGCAAGTCAAATGCATTTATTAAATCTTTTTCTCTGCCATTTTTAGGCAAACGTAGAAAGTCAGATTGCTTAGCAAAGTCCCACACTGCAAAATAAGTCTGGTTTTCTTTGGTTTTGGTTTAAAAAAAGGTTTAAATTTGCCAGTAGGGGATGCAAATTAAGCATTTGTCCCTTTGAATTGTATGACTTGTTTTTTGTTTTTTTCCTTATCCCATTGGCAAATAATTTTTTGTGCTGAAGCCCAGGGGGCCACAACTCCCATTGGGCCCAGTTTGCGCCATCCGTCTTCTCATTTTCCCCTATCGTTGATTGCTGGAGTTGTTGACACGGAGACGGTGCCCAACCGTGAAAGGTGTCCATGTAGCGCATGTACAACACACAGCTCCCATCAGGCTTAAATTGTGCAGCTTTTGGCATAAAACTCACAGGCATTAACGCAACTACCCTCTGGCCATCGCTTCATGTCATCTACCACTCCTAATAGGAATAGTTCACTAAAAGATTTTAATTCTCCCAACATTTACTCACCCTCATGCCATCCCGGATGTGTATGATTTTCTTTCTTCTGCAGAACACAGATTATGATTTTATGATTTTATGATTTTCAGCTCTGTAGGTCCATACAATGCAAGTGAACGCTCCAAAAAGCACAGAAATGCATCAAAAAGTAATCCATAACACTCCATTTTTTTTAATCCATATCTTCAAAATTGATATGATAGGTCTGGGTCAGAAATAGATCAATATTTAAGTCCTTTTTCAAAAGAAATTAAATCTCCCTGCACAGTAGGGGGCGATATGCGTGAAGAATTGTGAAAATTAAAGTTAAAGTGGAGATTGACTGAGCAGGGAGGAAAATTTACAGTAAAATATGAATCTGTTTCTCACCCAGACCTATCAAATCACTTCTGAAGACATGGATTAAACCACTGGAGTCTTATGGATTACCTTAATGCTGACTTGTGTGCTTTTTGAAGGTTCAAAATGTTTGCACCCACACTATAAAAAAAAATTTAAGAATTGAGAGTTAAATGTTGACTCAATTAAAGCACATTTAAATGTCTTCAGTCAATATGTCAAGTGGAACTGACATTTGTTTTAGCGGCTGAAAAAATCATAGTAACAAAAAAACGCTTACGTTTGCGCAGCCTGACAAACCGTTTGTTCAAAAGGTGAATGTAAATACATGATGGACCGGAGCTGGGAACACGTCGCGCAGTACTGAAGTCGGAAGACACGAAAGACTGTTGGTCCCAAGAAAATTTTAATATTGTGCTTCACTCTCAAATGTTATCATCATTTTGTTATACTGTATGTCTCTCATAATCCTATTATCCCGTTACAGGTGGCAGACATGACAGCACAGAGGTCCACTGCTCTTCAGGAGCTTCCTTTGAATTTGAGAGAGAAGGGCTCTATTTCAATTAAAAGGATAGTTGACCCAAAAATTATTTTATGATTTACTCACCTTTAAGCCATCTCAGATGTGTCTTTCCTTCCTCAGCAGAACCGAAATGAAGACTTTTATAAGCACATTTCAGGTCTGTATGTCCACACAATGCAAGGAAACGGCGACCAGTGTTTGACGGTACAAAAGGCACATTTAGGCAGCATAAAAGTAATCCACAAGACTCCATTTTATCAATTAATATCATATGAAGCAAATCGTTAATTATTTTTTATATAATTTTTTTTACTTTAAATCGTTGCTCCTGGCCAGCGCTGAGATGCTGGTTGAAATGACCAAACTCTCATGTAACTTCCTTCCTCTGTTGTAAACCAAGCACCACATCCGACTTCTCACGTGAATGCACCGATGCGCTTGCGTCACATGACAACTACGTGATGCATTGACTGCTGGCAAAAAGCGATTTGTTTTAAAGTTGATAACGTTTTAATTATTGATTTATGTTTAACTCAAACCTATCGATTTGCTTCAGAACACATTAATTGATCAACTGGAGTCATGTGGATTACTTTCATGCTTCCTAAATATGCTTTTTGGACCGTCAAATAGCCAGCAGCCTGACGGCACCCATTTACTTGCAATGTATGGAAAAACTGACCTGAGATGTGCTAATAAAAATCTTCACTTCGGTTCTGCTGAAGAAGGAAAGTCATACACATTTGGGATGGCTTGAATGTAAGTAAATCAAGAAAGGATTAAAAAATCTTCGTGAACGGATCTGTTTTAAATGTACAGTGACAAAATCTGAAACCACTGAAGCAAATACACATTAACAGCTAAAATTAGGGAGCGGAAGTAAATACAGTTGTACTGTATTACTGAAATCCTCTGTTGAATTGGAAAGTGCATTGGCGGCACTCTTCGACCAGACACTTCTGTGAAGTTTCCACCACTTCCTTCGTTTTTTGCAATCACCCCTACACCTGCAGTTCATTCCACTCGTTCTCATTTGAATAATCTCCGCCCATTTCATTCCAAACCATCTTTTAAACTCTCTCTCACAGAGTCACCATCAAGGTGATTAAGGACAGGGGCAAATGTACGTGCGTGTGAGCTTTTCCATTCCATTTGTCCAGTTTTACAAATATCCTATGATAACCGGAAAACAAAATCAGGCTTCCGTTATGAATCGTTGAACACTTCTGTTGAAAAACTGTAAAACAAGATAAAATATTGTGTCGTTTCGCTTCTCAATTGTATGTTGTTTTAATAATTTCTAGATATTTATTTATGGAAAATAAGACAAATATATATATATTATATGTATGTAATAATAGGGATGCTTGCTCTAGCAAAGGCAGATGGTTCAGTTTGCCTGTTGTGCTGCACTAAGGTGTTAAAGCGATGCCCTTATGTGCTTGGCTCCTAGTACCAAGAGGAAACACGAGCAAAGCCGAAAACACATACACAGTCTGCACTTTTCCGGTGTCACACGGATAAACAAGCGAGATGGATAACAGGGACCAGATAGATTTACCTCAGGCACTGCAGTGACCTGCTAAACTCAGGAGGGGTTCTAAAGACTACGTCCTGTCTTCACCTAACCTGCAGAACAGTGAGGTGCTAAACATGTTCCACCTCAGCGCTTCCAGCGTGCTAAGAGAGCCATTAGAGTCAAGACACGAGCGTGGGCTAAAGAGAATAGAGACAGGACCTCAGGCTGGCGCTGGTACAAGCCGACACTCGCCCAGAGCGGCAGACGTGGAGACTAAGAGACTTCGTGGCCTGCTGGAGTTGACCCCACCGTGGGAGGCCACGTAACAGGGGGGCTGCAAGTCCACTACAGAACGACAGCAAATGAATACCTCAGCTGAAAACGTACTTACACTCACACACTCAAAGACATGTTATATTTTATCACACATGTTGAATGAATGTTAGTGTGTGTGTGTGTGTTTGTCCATGAGCGATGGCGTCCTCTTCACAGGGCGTAAGCATGGGGCCAAATTCTGTTGTCTGTTTGGATGTGATAGATGACTCCCTCCTAACAGGAAACAGGAAATAAAGCACAGTATGGCCAATCATATCAAACATGCAGCTCCTCTCGGAAAACACAGGGGTCATTATGTCAAAAGGGATGCCATTTCCGTTTTAAAAAGGAGATTTTTGAAGTACATTTTAAAGTAAATATTGACTTTTTAAGACTTAATTGCATTGCATCTCAAACTAAATGAACATATTTTAACATTCATTCAGAAAGGTAACAGGGTTGATAGTCTTAAAATACAGTAAGGGGCATTTAACATTGGCAGTTTAGTCTGAAACGGAGCACGGTTTGAATGAAAATTTGTGATTTGTTTTTTGGACTGAGGAGTGGAGTGCAGTACCGAACCCAAGACCACCTGTAGGAGGTCTTAGTTCAGTTGCAATTGAACCGTGACACGGTTCGCACGAGTATGAATGCAACCTGTACTAACCTGTACGCATGCGTTTTTGGCGATTTAAGCATGCCGACACCATTCGTTGCACAAGGACAAAATTCTGTGCATCATGAGTGGCAGGGGAACATAAGCAGGGCTGCAACCAGCTGTCTTCTTTGCAAGCAGTAGATACTCGCCTTCTCCTGGACATGCACATACACTGAATTACGACATGTGTCGATAACTCTATGGCACCAAATAATAAAAATAAAGAAATAAAGAAATAAGGCGACCGGCGTTGTCTTCCCCATTTGTTAGAATTTTGTCAAACACAAACAATTTGTTTAACTGTCTAACAGTCTCTTAGAAAGAGTAAATGCATCCCTTCTTTTAGGCACTTTTCTGAAGTCCCTGGAAACTGCAGTTGTTTAGCACCTCCTAAAAAAGTGCAATCTGGAAAACTCCTTATGCAAATCTCAAAGTCCCACAAGGCTCAATTCTTGCACCGCTCCTGTTCAACCTATATATGCTCCCACTAGGCCAAATTGTGAAAAAGAACCAAATTGGGTACCATAGCTATGCCGATGACTCCCAGATCTACCTAGCCCTATTGCCAAATGCCCTATTCGCCAGTACATTGACAAAATTAACATTTGGATGTGCCGAAACTTCCTTCAGTTAAACAACACAAGACAGAGGTCATTATTTGTTTTTATATAAAGTTTAGCAAATTATTTATTATTGTTTAATAAGTTCATTTATAGGCAGTTTTATAATGTTTTTATTTTTTTTACATGAACAAGGCATGAATTAATGTTAAATAAAGAAATGATATATGTAATTAATTTGATTTACATTTAAACATAATTAAAGTATGTTACTGTTTTAGTAACACTTACTATTAAAGCTACTATAACTTAATATATACTGTAGGTTGTAATAAAGTATTGATTAATTGCTAACTAAGCATTTGTTATGCTGTATATGCTGTAAATTAAACATTTATTAACGATCCATTACTCTGAAAATAACATCTCCACAGCAGCTCAATCACAAAGGCTCAAAACAGACACTAAAGCTAAAAAAACTAAACAAAAAAACAGATACAACACAAAAGAACAGGAATAACAGTGAGAGAGGAAAATCCACAGTTTATTAAAAGAGATCCTCGAATTGATGGAAGCCACTTTAGGATTTTCCATTCTGTTAAGCTTCATAAGCAGACTTGTTCTCAATATTGCCCATTACAATTACTTTTTAAATCAGTCTCACCAGTGGACATATAATAAACATTTCATTAAATGTAATCCGATTCCACAAGAAAAGTCCTAAAATCCCACTACAATCTGTGCTCTGGAAAAGCCAGTACGTCACCATGGTCATATGACATAAAAAAATAAAATAAAAAAAAAAAGATAGAGAGACAGAGAGAAAGAAATAGGATGTGCATGTAAAGTTTTATTATTGATTTTAAAAGACATTTTGCCAATGCAATGCATATTAAACTTCATTAGTGAAAGTTTCCTTACTGTGCTGCTGAAGTGTACAAGCCAAGTTGTCACGCCACACGTGTTACTTTTCTCAGCGCTGGAACGGATGGAACAATAATAGTAGTTTGTGGTTACTGCCCTTAGATTTGAATGCTGCTCAAGAAGAATTCAGCTTTCAGGATTCAGTCCGCGAGGCGACCCCTTCAGGAAGACACATTTGTCTCTCAATTTTTCTTTTTTTTTTTAGCTAAATCACCACTTTAATGACAAGTTTCAATGAGCAAAATTAGACATTAAATACATCAAACAATGTTATTACTTCAAATAAAAGGCAAATGTTTAAGTTTACAAGGCATACAAAAGACCCGATGAAGTAATTTTTTTCCCTAATTCTGCTTTGTATTCCCAAATTCTGTTTTCCATTCTATTTTTTTCTAAATTCCATCTAAAAGATGAATTTGTTAACCAAAAATATGACTAATCAAATTAATTAATAAAGTAAATTATTTGATCATATAAAGTGTTTCGGTCATTAATATAGATATATAATATATAATATTAATAAACTGTTATAAAACAATTATTTTTAGACATAACATGAGCACAACAAAGAATCACTGTAGAAATTACTGATGGTAAAATTTGCTAAAATATAATTATTACTGATATAATTATTATTAAAATAAACATTGTATTTTACTATACAGAAGTAATATTTCTTTTTTTGTTGTTGTTATAATTTCTTCAATTTCACGCGTACATTTAAACCGAACTTTTATTTTGATGAATCACTGTGTCAGTATTTAAATCTGTTTGATGGAAGTTTCACACTTCTGGATATCAGTTCTATGTGATGCTTAAGAAACTGCAATGTCATGAAATAAATATTCTGGAATGTTCTGCACACTTTATATGAGCATTATATGAGCGTTTCTAATACACAGATTACAGAAGTCATAATGTGATGTTTTTAGCAGTTTGCACGCCTTCACACATCACTTTGAAGCATACAAAAACAAGAGAAATTGAATTTCTTAAATGAAATCGCAAACTGCTGTGGTTTAATCATCAGACTAGGACACATGCACGACATGTTTACAAGGAAGATTTAGTGACAGTACAGTACAGTCCTGTGCCGAAAAGGCGAAACTCTCACACTGACCCCAGACCAGCTGGTCACACTTACTGTTGAACCATGTTAATAAATGTTTAATTAAGCATATATATTTCTCACTTTAGATTAGGTCATGCAAACTGCTTATCTGGCCATTAGCAAGTGCATTATTATGACCTTTATTAAGCATTAATTAAATTAATTGTAAGTGTTCCTAATAATATATACATATTAACTAAGCAGAAATATGTATCCTATACATTACATATTTATATTTTTTTTAACTATGAATTCATGCTTTCTTAATGTTCTCATAAACACTTCTTTACTAACTGGTCAGTTAGGTGTGATTAACAAGTTGTTTAATAAGGATAAAAAAAAAAAAAAAAACATTATCAAACTGCCTATATATGAACTTATTAAAAAATAATAAATAATTTGCTAAAGTGAATAGAAAAAAATAACATACTATTTATATGTAGCTTATTAATGTATTAATAAATAAGTGGAGTGGTGGTGGTGTAGTGGTCTAAAGCACTAAACTGTTAAGCAGAAGGTTGCTGGTTCGATCCCCATCTTTATGAATGTAAATGTAATAATGTAGGAACAATAATTTATAAATGATCAATTAACTACAAACTAATGCTTTATAAATACTTTATACCATGTAGTTATTACAAAGTGTTACCTAATAATAATAATAATAATAATAATAATGTTAAATTTATACAGCGCCTTTTCAGAGCTCAAGAACACTTAACATTCTCAAATTTAGCAGTTTAAAGAAGATGAAAAAAGATGGAGCAAGTTTCAGTTTCTTTGTTTTACATAAGTAGGATAGATGAATATTCTAGACTATTTGAACTTTTTTCAGAATACATTTTTAACCACTTAATTACTTTAATCACTGATGTGAATATAAATGTAGTCAATTTTAAGAGATGGATAGATGAGCTCTGACTAATTTCATCACTTCAGGTCATGAATTTAACATTGCACACAGATTTAAGCCATGAATAAACTCATGAGAATCACGTGTGAATCGTGGGATACATAGACATTTCTAGAAGTGGAAGGTGTATATGATGTGTTATCTTAGTTTTAGAATCAGTTATTTGTTTTGAAGTCATTATTCGTGCCTTTCCGAATAGAGTATTCAGTTTCGAGCACATCCATTGTCATTATATTTGGCAGCAAAGGGGAAATTCCCAGGTGAACACATACCTTGACCCCAGGGGTCTAAAGACAAAATATCAAGTCAGGAATTTTTAGTTTCAGTAGTCAAATCAAAGCAATATCTAAATCAGCATATTATTATCTCAAAAATATAGCGAGAATTAGATGTTTTGCATCCAGTCAAGATTTAGCGAAACTTGTTCATGCATTCATCACCATTGTGTTGGACTACTGCAATGGACTCTTCACCAGCCTTCCCAAAAAAGACCATTAGACACCCGTAGCTCATTCAGTATCAATGTATATTGTGATAAATATTGATATTGAATGATTTGAAAAATAATATTATAATACAATTTTGATAAAATTCAGCCCTATAAAAGGTGATATTAAGATACAATTCTAACCTTAAATAATGACTTTAAAATATTCTATCAGACAAAACAAATATATAAAAAATATATGTCTGTAGGTGTAAGAAGAATCAATTGTGCCATCTCAAACAGAATGCATGTATGCTGACTTTTAACTATGCAATCAAAAATGTAACAGGGTTGAAATTGTACAGTTAAGTCAGATTTTCTTAGCCTATAAAGAAGCCTATAGCGTGTTCATGGCGCTATACATGTTAATTGAAAGAGATTTCAATGATGATATTTCAACGATCAGTTATTTATTGTGTCGCTCATACAGTGGACATTCTTGAAATACACTCACCTAAAGGATTATTAGGAACACCTGTTCAATTTCTCATTAATGCAATTATCTAATCAACCAATCACATGGCAGATGCTTCAAAGCATTTAGGGGTGTGGTCCTGGTCAAGACAATCTCCTGAACTCCAAACTGAATGTCAGAATGGGAAAGAAAGTTGATTTAAGCAATTTTGAGCGTGGCATGGTTGTTGGTGCCAGACGGGCCGGTCTGAGTATTTCACAATCTGCTCAGTTACTGGGATTTTCACACACAACCATTTCTAGGGTTTACAAAGAATGGTGTGAAAAGGGAAAAACATCCAGTATGCGGCAGTCCTGTGGGCGAAAATGCCTTGTTGATGCTAGAGGTCAGAGGAGAATGGGCCGACTGATTCAAGCTGATAGAGCAACTTTGCCTGAAATAACCACTCGTTACAGCCGAGGTATGCAGCAAAGCATTTGTGAAGCCACAACACGCACAACCTTGAGGCGGATGGGCTACAACAGCAGAAGACCCCACCGGGTACCACTCATCTCCACTACAAATAGGAAAAAGAGGCTACAATTTGCAAGAGCTCACCAAAATTGGACAGTTAAAGACTGGAAAAATGTTGCCTGGTCTGATGAGTCTCGATTTCTGTTGAGACATTCAGATGGTAGAGTCATAATTTGGCGTAAACAGAATGAGAACATGGATCCATCATGTCTTGTTACCACTGTGCAGGCTGGTGGTGGTGGTGTAATGGTGTGGGGGATGTTTTCTTGGCACACTTTAGGCCCCTTAGTGCCAATTGGGCATCGTTTAAATGCCACGGCCTACCTGAGCATTGTTTCTGACCATGTCCATCCCTTTATGGCCACCATCTACCCATCCTCTGATGGCTACTTCCAGCAGGATAATGCACCATGTCACAAAGCTCGAATCATTTCAAATTGGTTTCTTGAACATGACAATGAGTTCACTGTACTAAAATGGCCCCCACAGTCACCAGATCTCAACCCAATAGAGCATCTTTGGGATGTGGTGGAACGGGAGCTTCATGCCCTGGATGTGCATCCCACAAATCTCCATCAACTGCAAGATGCTATCCTATCAATATGGGCCAACATTTCTAAAGAATGCTTTCAGCACCTTGTTGAATCAGTGCCACGTAGAATTAAGGCAGTTCTGAAGGCGAAAGGGGGTCAAACACAGTATTAGTATGGTGTTCCTAAAGGTGCGTACACACTGCCAGCGACATCGCGCGCGACAGCAACTCAATACCATTCATTTTCAATGCGAGCACAGCGACTTTCGGCGACACGAGCTGTCGCGACCGTTGGCGCTAGATGTGGGCGTGTCCAGCGACGCGACAAAGTTGAGAAAAGTTCAACTTTGGAGCGACTAACGGAAGCGACAGCCAATAGGAGAGATGACGGGAGAGCTCACGTGATCCTTCTCTCTCTCTCAGCTCCTGCAGTAACGGAAAGATGGATGAAAGGCTAATTCTTGCTGTTAGAAATGTTCCAGTGCTCTATGATATGTCTCTTCCCACGTTCAAGGACATTTTTAAGAAAAATACTGTGTGGAAAGGTGTATCTGAGATCACGGGGATTTTATGGACCCAGACAGACCGGCATTTGCATTTTCGCCGCAGATAAACAGCCGCCATGGCAAACAGCACGCCTTGTTTCTCATTCATCTTTGATATAAAGCATTTTATGTACTGATTCCATTTATATTTAGTCTTTTCCCTCCAAAATGTTTGCTTTTAGTGGCAAGAAAAGAGATTCGCTGTCAACAGCAATGGAATGGCATCCGTGAATGTCATTTATAAACGTTACTAGGCAACCAGTAGTGGGAACACCCACTAGCGACTTCACCGCCAGCCACTGGCGACCTGCAGCGATAAAGTCGCTGGCAGTGTGTACGCAGCTTAATAATCCTTTAGGTGAGTGTAGATGCATTTTTGCATTTCTGAAACTGTGATTTTTAATGTTTAATTTCTGTAAGACTTCAAATATTCTATTAGACAACTGATATATTTAGCTGTTAATAAATGACAGTACATTGTGCCATCTCAGACTAAATGAGTTAAAACTGGATTTTCCCTATGCATTCAAAAAGGTCACATGGTTGAAATTTTACAGCTTATGTTTTGCTAGCTTTGTGCTCATGCCACAATATATATGATTAAGTGATGTATCAGGTGAAATTTCATCAAATATATAGTTTCAATTATCAGTTATTGTATATGTATATGTAGTTCCTCTTGAAATGTAAATGCGACATTCTTGAAATGGATGCATTTTGCATTCTGAAATGTAAATTTTTTAAGTTTTATTTATGTAAGACTTTAAATATTCTATCCAGAAGTATGTATTTAGATGTTAATAACACTGTTATTAACATGTTAATAACAATTACATTGTGCTATCTCAAAATAAATGGGTTTGTTGGGATGTACATATGCATTTCAAACTAAGCGCTTGAGGGCATGCAACTGCAAGTTGCTTATTGGAGAAAAATGAAATCATTGCTGATAATTCTACAAACATCCAGTTTTCAATAATCAATTGTTTTCAACATAAAATCAAGGTAACAGGGTTGACATACTTACAGTGTGCTTAATAGAAAGACCAATTTCTATTAGGCAATTTAATAATGTTTCTACAATCTCTACTTTTTAGTAATTGTTCCTTTACTATTCAAAAGGCAACAGGGTTGACATTTTAAGCTGTAAAAACAGTCACTCATGAACGCTCACGGGAGCCAAAGCAGATCACATGTGCAGTGAGGAAAAATACGAAATAATAGAAAACACGTTCTACAGTTGTTTTTCCTAGGCTTACTGTCCTGAATGTGGTGCTGTAGTGTTGACACACCAAAGGTCAGCTTTAAAAAAAATGCATAAAAAACTTGTGAGCACAAAGAGCTCCCTGATACTGTGTTGTTGACTTTAACACACATCGGCTCCTGGCTCCTGAACCCGCTGGCCTTGAGGGAGGAGCTCGACAATTTTTCTTGAGTGAAGTTCTCACAGCAGGTGGAACTTCAAACAGGTCTCAGACCAGGGCCACCTCTGGAGGGCAGCCAGGGATCGACTGGCTGCAGTGGGGGCTGTCCTCAGTTTGACCTGCTTGGAAAAAAAAAGCAAGGCTTGTTCCACGCAATTGCAGCTCCCTACGTAAAAATAACATAACGTCTGGGAGGGTGCACCCTGAATCGCTAGTCCACCCTATCCCCCCCACACACACACACACAAATGCCCCACGTCATTGGTTCCCTCCTTTGAAGAAGAAATGCTTGAGCTGTATCCAAATGTGTTGGAACATATGTAGACCAGCGTGTGAAAGTGATGTTTGTGACGTCAAAGATGTGAGACAATGACAGTGAGACAGTGTCTTTGATTCTAAAGGTTGTGTTTGTGAAAAGAGGAGGTGAGATGAGATGTAATAATATAAGATGTCCAAATTTGTACAAAAACTTGCAACTTTTACTTCCATATGTTTTATGATTTTTCAAAGTTTAACCCCTAACCCAAACCTAAACCTAGCCGTAAATCGACCCCCTTTTCCCAAACCTTGCTATGATTTCATACCTTTAAGTCATAACCTAAGTTGTATGATATCTTAAGTTTTTGTCATCTCGTACAAATTATTACGAGTTGTCCTGAGACTATGTTGGTTTTTGAAGTCAAAGGCCAAGTGTCAAATCAAACTCTACAGTATTTTGGCACAAATTCACTTGGTTGAAACATGCCAAATTAGGCAGATGCTCAAAAACCATGAACAAAACTATGCATGGTAAGAGAAAATACAATAAACTATTTGGTACTGTGTTGGGGTCCTGCAGAAAACCCAGTTAAGAAATACTGATTTTGTTCAGTTTTGCATCAATATTTTCATGTTAGGTAAAAAAACCCAAAAACAAACAACTCTATAACCATAAGGTACATATTCAAGATGACCATCTTAAAAGAGCCCATCAGTCTTCTTGAATTCACGACCCAAACTTGACCCTCCATCTCTGACAAAGTCATCAGAATGAAAACATCCTGCAGAGGGGTTAGCTGTTCAATGCCTGAAACATGCTGAGGAACAAGTTTTCCATCTCATTGGCTGAGTTTCAAAAGGCCCAGCGGAATGCAAAACATGTCTTCAATGTGCTGAGCAGACTCCAGACCAGAGCCTACATTACTCACTATCTCATCACTGCTGGATCTTCTGAAGAGGGATGGATGAATGGATGCATGCTTGAATAATGTGACAATAGGATCTTAAATGAATGAGTCAATGGTAAAATGGGTTAATTTGAGCATGTCCGCTCCTAAAGTAACTGCATCTGTTGACTAGTTTACTGGCCAGTTAACAGCTTTAGTAGATTGAACACATGACAACTCGTAATAATTAGTACCAGATTGCGAAATCTTAAGATATCGGATGACTTAGACACAATACAACTGATAGACCGACCGATCAATAAACAGAATTTAAAATCAATACAATACAGGCATCAACATTTAGCTAGCCTCCTATCCAACATTTAATCATTTTAAGAAAGAAACATCTGAGAATTAATAAAATTACAAATATGTATTTATGCAATACATATGTAGTAATGTCATTAGTAATTTGCCTCATTTGTCTCATTCCAAACCCAGATGTTTTCTATCTTCTGTGGTACACAAAAGTGATTTTCCTATTAAAGTTATAGTTAGGTTCAGGGTTTTGCTTAGGGGTTCATGGTGAGGTGTAGGTCTGGGTTAGGGGTTAAACATCGGAAAATGCTCATAACATTGTTCTTTGGTTTGTTTATTTGTCTCTTTGGGAGCAAAAGCCATACATTTTTGAAGAACTCACTCGATTTTATATGATTTCGCCATTTTGTACTATTGATACAACCTTAACTTTATAGATCAAATAATACATATTTTTAATTGAATAATTAATGTAGACAAAAAAAACATCAATTACTCAGAGATGTGTCTAAATTATGTTATCTAGTAATCCACATTATGACACCATTTTTTTGAGAGCATAACTTGTATAGATCTGAATCTGGAACAATCCTTTAATGTTCACATAAAAGTTGGTAGATGCATTAATGTCTGTGCATACTTTTTTTGACTGCGTACTGTTCATGTTCAAGCTACAGTTCTGTAGACTCTATCACAGCTGTGTTTTGTGTATTATTATGATGTAGGCTTATAGAAAATCCTATGCATGTTGTGTTGTCTAATTTCTTTCTGATTCAGTCATTTGCACTCTACTTATTATTCTGCAAGAGTCCTGTGTGTGTGTGTGTGTGTGTGTGTGCGCGTACATGTGTGTGTGTTTTCGGAAACACAAAATCCATTTAATAGTGTGCTGATATCATAGTCCTTGTACAAATGTTCTCATCAATGTTGGCAGACAAAGAGCAAGAGACACCAGCGTCCTGGCTGTGATAGTGAGTTTCATCAATACAGCAAACGACGAAAAAAAGACACAGACCCACAAAACACTCGTACATGCACCGTCTTTATGTTAGCAAATTGCACATTTTCTTGGAAAAAGGAATATGAAGAGAGATAATGACTGTAAAGAATAAAGCCTTAATAAAAGGCCATTTCATCGTGATCGACAAGGAACCTATTTAAGATGCAATGCGGAATGGAGGAAATCTGACGCTGATTATCCAGCTATTTGAATTGGTGATATGAGCTCAAGATAATCTTTGGTGGGGGGGCTATTTGACACAGAGGAGAGGGGTCATAGTCCCCAATGAAAAATGTCTGGGTTTCAAAGAACCACAGCAGGTATGAAGGTCACCCTGATGACCATCTCCAGTCCTGAAAGGCCTTGGAATTCTGAAGGACACCAGTTAGCTAGCAAAGCACTGGTGATTAGAGTCTGCCTTTTTTATCCAATCCTGGAATACTCACCAGGCCAGCTTCGGTCTAGGTTGCCATTTCAGCTCCCATTCCTGCACACCGGAGGAGTTCACAGGGGTTCAATTGGCCAAAATTGCTCCTCTGGTGACTCCCATTTTCTGAGCATAGTTGATTTTAGGTTCTGTTAGAGCTTCAAGGTCAGTTTACTGCAATGGTGACTGCTTGTTTTTTTTTATATTGAAAAAATGTGAAGCATTCCCTGCTGAAAAGACCAGCTTAAATTTCCTGGTGTGTCCAGGCTAGTTACTTCTGGTTTGGTACTTGTCTGGGGTTTGGGTAGTCTTGCATAAACACAACTTTGACTACAATGGCAAAGGTCTGGACCTTACAGCAACTTAAATTATTCAAGAACTGCCAACTTAAGGCTGAAACACACTCTCATATGTAAATGCAGTACTCAAGGGGACAACAGAGTTAGCTTCAAACTTCTTATTCAGGGAAGATGCCATACTTATATTGACTTCAACTTACTTGCTCATTAATATTCTCGGATGGGAGTGAGGTTTAGGGGGGTGAGTGTAACTCGAGCCATCTGGTACATGATAGCTGTAGAGTGTGCGTAAACCTCACTCTCCTAGCCTCAAGTGGCGCTCAACCGACTGATGCTAGAGGCTGTAGCCTTTAGCCTCCTTTTTAGCTTGCCCACCTCCATGACGTTTGTTTGAATTCCACTCTGAGTCGAGCGGAAACGGAAATAGTTTTTCTTGCTGCTATGTGTCTCAAAAGAAACTCTGAATATCTTTAAAGGATTTTATTTCACACAACTAGCAAACTTTGGTTAATCCAGAGGCAATCTCATCTTTAAAAGCGCATGTTTTATCAACATGGAACTTGTCAACATGACTGTTTCCAGGTGGACTGATAAAAGGAAGATCCATCAAAGCAGCCAATCAAATTGCTGCATATTAGATAGAGAAAGTCTGTTCACTTTGGGTGCCATGTGCATCAGACGGTTAGTGCATGGCCCGTGGGCGGTCCATGTGATTGAAAAAAAATGTATGCAGATTTGAGTGCCTATGAGCAAAGATGTCAGATTTCAAATAGTGTTCTTCTGAAAGATCCTGCAATTCTAAATGCCTGGCTAATAGCCTAGCTGTTCACCAGCACAACATAACTGGTAAAGCTGGTCAGCCAAATATGTTCTTTCTGCTGAAGCTGGTTGACAAATGAAGTCTTGCTGGTTGAAATAATTAAACCTGATGGGGATACCAGCATCAATTATTTTCTGCAGGGTTGTTCCATAACACCAAGGTCTGGCAAGGACGTCTATCACCACACTTGTAGTCTCCACTAATCCATAAACCTTAATTGTGGTAGAAGATACTGTAGCCCACAATGAGCCTGGAGCTCCTGTGAAGCAATGCAAGAAAGCACAGTAACCTCAGGAGGCCAAATGCTTCTGTTATCTGTCCGAAAAATGAGTAGCTGATGATATGCAAATACAGTCACCATGTTGTTGTGTCCTATGGTTTCGGCCACCCTGGTGAGTTTTTATGGTTTTGCGGTTCTGCAGTGCTAGTTAACTAGCCCGCTTCATCTGTTTCCTCAAGCCAAGAAAAGTTCATATGTTCATAAGGGCAGTAGTCTGATTATTTTTGCAAGGTATCTGGTGTTGGAACCAATCAAATGTGTCAGACAAAGATAATGCTACATCCTCACCTTTCCATCATGTGGCTAGCACAAAGAAAATGCGAGATTATTCCATTCAATTGGAAAATCCCATTTTAAGATTGGTGAAACACATTCTCGTGTGAAATTAGGATGTTGGATTTTGGCTAACACCCACACTGACTTAAAAAAGGAGATGTCAGACTCACATTACTTTACCCATCCATATATTCAGGAGGAGAATTATCACTTGATAGCAAGCATGTGGCGATTGAGGGACAGTGCTCTTTTATATTGCGCAGCAGAACAAGCAGTCCATAAAGATGTCAAGACATTGTTAAATATTCATGGAGACAAATGAAGTAATGAATTAATGGACACATGAGTAATGGTTGGCTAATGTGATTAGACCAGACAAGTAATGCCCTTTGCAAGATCAATCTAGCTCAGAGCATTAACCTGCAATACATCTTCTACTTCTGCCTCACTGTGATTTACGCTGTGCTCTGAGCATTTGAAAAGTCGATTGAGGAACAATTCATTTTTTTCTGTTAAAAGGTGTTGTGTCAAATATGCTATTACTTACTAAGCATTGTATTAATTCTATTACTTAAGTTGCATGGTAAGAAGAGCTAATACAAAATATACAATAGGTGTTTCATTAATTTGGGCACTGTGGATTTCTAGAAAGTAAAGTCTAGTCAAAAGAATTTCACACTCAATAAATATTTTAATTTAAGTAATGATAATTCCTACGAAATTGTCACAGCATCAGATGCAAATAAAATTTTGAACAGAAATAAAAATAGTTTTGCTTAGGCTAATTTCATAGCTAAAATGATATTTAATCTTAATTTCACAAAATTAAATAATGTTTTAAGACAATACAGTTTACATATATATATATATATATATATAAATAATTACTTAAAATTCTGCCACAATTACTGCTTGATTTAAAATAAAAATATTCTGCTCAAAAGTGATATTTACCTTTTTTATCATTCATTTATTGTAATTATTTAATTTAATAATTTTTTCAAAAATCACTTCTCTCATATTTCATCTCAAGCATGCTCTTTACTGACACTGTTATCCACTTGGTTAACTAGTACAATAACTTTAGAAAAAACATTATTAGGCAAAATAGTTTAGTGTGTTCAAAATGATGCCACAATTGACCGACGGTTGTATTTTATTTGTATCTATATATATATATATATATATATATATATATATATATATATACAGTTAATATTGAAATAGTTTACTTATATTCAGAGGTGGATAGAGTAGCCAAAACTGTACTCAAGTAAAAGTACAATTACTTAAAAAAAAATACTCAAGTATAAGTACTAGCATAAATAGTTACTTGATTAAGAAAGTATCCAATTAAAGGGTATTCATGTAGTGAGTAATCCATTACATTCACAAATTACATAATATACATGAACTCCCCTATATTCTATTAGATAATACACATTTAATATGTATTACAGAATTTTTAGTGGTGGTGGCTTAGTGGGCTAAAGCTCAGAACTGGTAAGCAGAAGGTTGCCAGTCCGATCCCCACAGCCACCACCCTTGTGTCCTTGAGCAAGGCACTTAACTCCAGGTTGCTCCAGGGGGATTGTCCCTGTAATAACTCCACTGTAAGTCACTTTGGATAAAAGCATCTGCCAAATGCATAAATGAAAATGTAAATTCTGTCATCATTAGCCATCATGCTGTTCCAATCACGTTTGACTTTCTTCCATGCAACGCAATAAGGACATATTAGACAGAATGTCCATATTTTTAAAGTGAATGGTGAGCAAGACTGTCGATTCCTAACATTCTGTCTAACATATTTTGTGTTCCTAATAATACAAAGGGTCACATGGGTTTGGAACAACATGAGGGTTGGGAAATGATAACAGAATATTAAATTATGGCTGAGCTATCACTTTAAAGGGATAGTTCACCCAGAAATTACTCAATTACTCACCTTTATGTCACCCCAGATATGTATGACTTCCTTTCTTCTGCAGAACACAAATAAAGATTTTTAGAAGAATATTTAATCCATAAGACTCTAGTAGTTTAATCAATGTCTTCAAAAGTGATAGGTGATAGGAGAAACAGATCAATATTTGTCATTTTTTTCTAGACATTCTTCTCCCTGTGGTGATATGCAGAGAAATATGTGAATCACCAAAAACACAAGAAGAATGTGAAGGTGATCTGTTTCTCTGTTTCTCATCCACACCTATCACATCGCTTCTGAAGATACTGATTTAACCACTGGAGTCTTATGGATTACTTTTATGCTGACCTATGTGATTTTGTTTAGCTTTAAAATGTTGCCACCCATTCACTTGCATTGTATGGAACTACAGAGCTGAGAAATTCTTCTAATTATCTTCATTTAAATTCAGCAGAAGAAAGAAAGTCATACACATCTGGGATGGCATGAGGGTGAATAAAAAATGAGAATTTGAAGTTGTTGGTTAACTATCCCTTTAAGGGCTCTTGTCAGATCTGGATGAATTTGTCAATAAGAAGAGAGGTTTGAAAACATTTCTAGTAATTATACTGGTGAAAATGTCCCACAAGGACACTATATATAATGCTGAAATATAAACCAAAGCAAGATCATGCTTTATAAATGCCTACTTTTGCTATTTCATAGCTTTTAAAGTCCTGTGTAGATTCTTATTTCAGTGTAGTTACAGTTTTCAGTGTCAAAAGAATTTATATCATTACTTCCGTTCAGCAGTACCGCCGCTTTCTAAACGCAGAGTACGCAGCATGCTCAGGGCACCAACCCCGGTCGTGGAACATTCACTGTGTCTGAAACTGCCCCTATCCACTTTATAGTGCTCTATTTCGGGTGTCTGCCATTTTGTAGGAGTGTCTGAATTCTTAGTGAGCCATTCGTTCCTTACTTTTGTTCACACATTCTTTCACACAATGCACTCTAATTTCAATGATACAATGGTTGATTGCCCACAATCCACCACGGGAAATGAAGTGGCAGCTGGGAGTTTACTGCTTCCTTCATTCCTGCAATGTTTTATTTCATGCTGAATGTATTAAATTACTTTTTGACAAAGTACTACTTGATTAATATAACATAGTTACATATAGAGAGACAAAACATACAGATACACTTTAAAATGTACTCTTTATTTGATAAAATGTGTTAACTCTTTATATTAACACAGTATATATTAAAAATGACAAACAGGATGAAGATTTATTGTATTCGTATATTATTTAATAAGAATAACAAGTAAGGCCCAAATATTTTAAAGTTCATGTGATGTTGTTTCTGCGACAGCCCCAGAGTTCCGACATTCAGTGCGTACCTCAGCGTCCGAATTCACTGACTCATTTCGTTCACTTAGTGCTGAGATATATTGCACTCACTGCCATTCACTATATAGGAAGTAGTGAATAAGTGAATGATTTTGTCATGTCGTATCATCATATGTTTTGCTCTTGTTCTTTCCTTCTACTCTTATGCCATCTATTGGCTCTCTTTTGTTACTTCTCTCCTTTTCCCTTGCTCCCCAGCTGTCTCTCGTCTCCCCTTAATTCTTCGTCAATTTCCTTCCCACCTGATTCCGTTTTCCCCGCTGATTAGCGCTCTACTTCTTTCCCTGATTTCTCTGCCTTCATTGTCTGAGTCTCACTTGAGAACACTACACGCTGTTTCTATCCACAGTCTGAATTGTCGCTGTCCAGTCCTGTCCTGTATTTGTTTCCGCTCCTCTGCACCCCTCTCTCCGTTAACCACCTGGATTTGTGTTCTATTCAGTTCGCCCCTCGCTGCTAGAGGTCTGGTTCCCACGTTCTCCCCTCTATCCCTGCCAACCCCAGGGGAATCCACAGCCTGTCGGCGCCACACTGCAAGCCCCGGCAGCCGCCTAAGGGACGCCCGCTAAGGAGCTCTGAAGACTGCTCCCTTCATTCTTTGCCCACGCTGCGGGTTGTTTATGTTTACCTTTCGCCTCTCAAGGAGAAGACTTTGTGTTCTGTTGTGATCTAATTACGAACTTTCATTAAAGACTGCTTTTTGTTATATCGCTTTTGGGTCCTCACTCACCTCACATCAGAAGACTCAGACCAGAAATGGACCCAGCAATCCCGAGTCCTCTTCTGCTGGCTGTCGAGCTCCAAGGGGCAATGTTAGGCAGACACGAGGGGGAGTTATCTGCTGCCCGACATGCCATTGAGGCCCTGGCTGCTCAGGTCGCTGACCTCACCGCTCAACTCCATACTCTTCGCCTCGACTCTTTGGCCACTTCCAGGTCTTCCGGGCCCCCTGAGCCCAGGATCAACAACCCGCCCTGCTATGCTGGTGAGCCCACGGAGTGCCGCGCTTTTCTGACTCAATGTGATGTTGTCTTCTCTCTCCAGCCCACCACCTACTCCCTGAGCAGGGCCCGCGTCGCATACGTGCTTTCTCTCCTCTCCAGACGGGCTCGTGAGTGGGGCACGACCATCTGGGAGGCGGAGGCTGACTGCATTAACCACTATCAAGACTTCAGGAGGGAGATGATCCGGGTTTTTGACCGTTCCGTGTTCGGCGAAGAGGCCTCCCGAGTCCTGTCCTCACTACGTCAGGGTAAGCGGTCCATCATGGATTATTCCATCGAGTTCCGGACTCTCGCCGCCTCTTGCGACTGGAACGAGCCTGCCTTGCTCGCCCGCTTTCTGGAGGGTCTCTGCGCAGAGGTCAAGGACGAGATTCTCTCCCGTGAGGTTCCCACTCGAGTGGATTCCGCGATTGAACTCGCCATCCGCATCGAGAAAAGAATCGACCTTCACCGCCTGACCCGTAAGGCTGATTCTGCTTCTCTCTCAGCCCCTTTTTTCACTGCGCTACCATCCTCCTCCTTCGCCGCGCCGTCAGAGCCCATGCAGTTAGGGGGCATCCGAATCTCGACTACAGAGGAGCGAAGAATTAACCATCACCACTGTCTTTACTGCGGTGCTGCTACTCATCTCGTCACATCCTGTCCGGTAAAAGCCAGAGCTCACCAGTGATTGGAGAGCGACTGGTGAGCGCAACGACCCTGGCCTCTCCTTCAAGGTCCTGTTCCACATTCCCTGTCCACCTCCGTTGGACCGGCTCTTCCGCTTCCTGCAAGGCTCTGATTGACTCTGGGGCAGAGGGCTGTTTTATGGACGAGACTTGGGCTCGAGAGCACAGCATTCCCCTTTCTGATTTAAGGGAGCCCTCGCCCTGTTTGCCCTGGACGGTAGTCCCCTCCTCGGGATTCAGCGTGAGACGCTACCCTTGACCCTCACTGTCTCTGGTAATCACAGCGAGACCATTTCCTTTTTTATTTTTCAGTCACCGTTTGCTCCTATTGTTTTAGGCCACCCTTGGCTAGTTCAACATAACCCCTCCATTAATTGGTCTAAGAACACCATCCTCTCTTGGAATGTCTCTTGTTATGTGAAATGTTTAACGTCTGCTATTCCCCCCCATCTCCTCCGTCTCTCTCTCTCAGGAGGAGCCTGGTGATTTGACTGGTGTGCCGGAGGACTATCACGATTTGCGAGCGGTGTTCTGTCGTTCCCGAGCCGCTTCCCTCCCTCCGCACCGCTCATATGATTGTAAGATCGAGCTCCTCCCAGGAGCCACTCCCCCCGCGGTAGACTTTACTCTCTGTCGGTTCCCGAGCGCCAAGCCCTTGAGGATTATTTATCCGCCTCGCTCGACGCCGGTACCATAGTCCCCTCCTCTTCTCCGCCGGGGGGGTTTTTTTGTTAAGAAAAGGACGGCTCTCTTCGGCCATGCATTGATTATCGAGGGCTGAATGACATTACAGTTAAGAATCGTTACCCGCTCCCTCTGATGTCTTCAGCCTTCGAGATCTTGCAGGGAGCCAGATATTTTACTAAATTGGATCTGCGTAACGCTTACCATCTCGTGCGCATTAGGGAGGGGGACGAGTGGAAGACCGCATTTAATACCCCGTTAGGGCACTTTGAATATCGGGTCCTTCCGTTCGGCCTTGTCAACGCCCCAGCTGTCTTTCAGGCGCTCATCAACGACGTCCTAAGAGACATGCTGAACATTTTTGTTTTCGTTTATCTCGACGATATTTTGATTTTTTCACCGTCACTCCAAATTCATGTCCTGCATGTTCGCCGCGTCCTTCAACGTTTATTGGAGAATCGCCTCTACGGTAAGGCAGAGAAGTGCACCTTCCATGCCCCTTCAGTAGTTTTTCTTGGCTCTGTCATTTCCGCCGCGGGTATTGAGATGGATTCCGCCAAGGTCCAAGCCCTGCTCGACTGGCCCACTCCTAAGTCACGCGTCGAGCTGCAGCACATTCTCGGTTTTGCCAATTTTTACCGACGCTTTATCCGCAATTTCAGTCAGGTGGCTTCCCCCCTGACCGCCCTCACGTCCGTCAAGACGCGCTTTAATTGGTCCGTCTCGGCCCAGAGGGCTTTTGACCTCCTTAAGAGCCGTTTTACGTCCGCGCCCATCCTTCTTACCCCGGATTTGTCTAGACAGTTCATCGTCGAGGTAGACGTGTCCGAAGTAGACGTGGGAGCCATTCTCTCCCAGCGTTCCGCTGCTGACAACAAGGTCCACCCTTGCGCGTTCTTTTCCCATCGCCTGTCTCCGTCCGAACGTAATTACGATGTGGGGAACCGTGAGTTGCTCGCCATCCGCCTCGCTTTAGGCGAATGGCGACAATGGTTGGAGGGGGCGACCGTTCTGTTTATCGTTTGGACGGACCATAGAAATTTAGGGTACATTCGTTCCGCTAAACATCTTAATGCACGCCAGGCTCGCTGGGCTCTATTTTTCACTCGATTCGAGTTTGTTATCTCCTACCGTCCGGGCTCTAAGAACATCAAGCCTGATGCCCTGTCGCGCCTCTTTCCTTCCTCGGTCCCCACGGACTCAAAGGAGATCCTCCCTAAGGGTTGTCATCGGGGCGGCGGTATGGGGAATCGAGAGACGGGTTAATCGGGCGCTTGGTAACACTCTTTCTCCGCGTAACTGTCCTAAACATCTCCTTTTCATTCCTACCTCCACTCGCCTAGCCGTTCTTCAGTGGGCCCACTCGGCCAAGTTGGCAGGCCACCCCGGCGTCCGGGGCACGCTCGCGTCCATTCGCCAGCGCTTTTGGTGGCCCACTCGAGAGCGTGATACGTGGCGTTTCATAGCAGCTTGCTCCATCTGCGCTCAGACTAAGTCCGGTAACTCCCCCCCAGCGGGTCTCCTGAGACCACTTCCCATCCCCTCGCGACCGTGGTCCCATATTGCCCTAGACTTCATCACTGGTCTTCCTTCGTCGGCTGGTAAGACTGTTATTCTCACGGTTATTGATCGTTTCTCCAAGGCGGCCCATTTCATTCCCCTTGCTAAACTCCCCTCCGCCAAGGAGACGGCACAGATTGTTGTCGAAAATGTTTTTCGCATTCACGGTCTCCCGTCCGACATCGTCTCAGACAGAGGTCCGCAGTTCATGTCTCTATTTTGGAGAGAGTTTTGTCGCTTGATTGGGGCGTCCGTCAGTCTCTCGTCCGGCTTCCACCCTCAGTCTAACGGTCAAGCCGAACGGGCCAATCAGACTGCTGGCCGCATTCTGTGCAGCCTCTCAGTCCTGGGCTGAGCACCTTCCCTGGGCCGAATACGCCCATAACTCCCTTCCGTCGTCCGCTACCGGTCTGTCCCCCTTTCAGTGTTGCCTTGGTTATCAACCTACGCTGTTCACGTCGCAACTCGCCGACTCCAGCGTCCCCTCCGCTCAAGCTTTCGTCCAACGTTGCGAACGCACTTGGCGGAGTGTTAGTTCAGCCCTGCACCATTTTAGAGCCCAGACAGTTAAGGCTGCTAATAAGCGTAAATCCAAGAGTCCCAGATACTGCCGCGGTCAAAGGGTGTGGCTCTCCACCCTCAACCTTCCCCTTAGGTCCGCCCCTCGTAAACTGACCCCACGCTTCATCGGCCCGTTCCGAATTTCTCAGGTCATTAACCCCGTTGCGGTACGACTTCTCCCCCGCTATCTTCGCCGTGTTCACCCGGTTTTCCACGTCTCCTGTGTCAAGCCCGCTGCCCGCACTCCCACTCGTCCCTCTTCCCCCCCCGTTCACGTTGAGGGCGTCCCCATCTACAGGGTCCGCAAGATTCTAGACATGCGTCCCTGGGGCCGTGGTCATCAGTTTCTGGTCGATTGGGAGGGATACGGTCCCGAGGAGAGAAGTTGGGTTCCCTCTCGGGACGTTCTGGACCGTTCGCTGATTGATGATTTCCTCCGGAACCGCCAGGTTTCCTCCTCGAGAGCGCCAGGAGACGCTCGCTGGGGGGTACTGTCATGTCGTATCATCATATGTTTTGCTCTTGTTCTTTCCTTCTACTCTTATGCCATCTATTGGCTCTCTTTTGTTACTTCTCTCCTTTTCCCTCGCTCCCCAGCTGTTTCTCGTCTCCCCTTAATTCTTCGTCAATTTCCTTCCCACCTGATTCCGTTTTCCCCGCTGATTAGCGCTCTACTTCTTTCCCTGCTTTCTCTGCCTTCATTGTCTGAGTCTCACTTGAGAACGCTACACGCTGTTTCTATCCACAGTCTGAATTGTCGCTGTCCAGTCCTGTCCTGTATTTGTTTCCGCTCCTCTGCACCCCTCTCTCCGTTTACCACCTGGATTTGTGTTCTATTCAGTTCGCCCCTCGCTGCTAGAGGTCTGGTTCCCACGTTCTCCCCTCTATCCCTGCCAACCCCAGGGGAATCCACAGCCTGTCGGCGCCACACTGCAAGCCCCGGCAGCCGCCTAAGGGATGCCCGCTAAGGAGCTCTGAAGACTGCTCCCTTCATTCTTCAGCCCACGCCATGGGTTGTTTATGTTTACCTTTCGCCTCTCAAGGAGAAGACTTTGTGTTCTGTTGTGATCTAATTACGAACTTTCATTAAAGACTGCTTTTTGTTATATCGCTTTTGGGTCCTCACTTACCTCACATCAGATTTTGGACACAGCCACTCTCTTGATTGTTGTCTGTTGGATGAAAAAACAATAGAAAAAGTTTTTGAAAAATTTTAAATCAGTTAATTTGCTCTGTTGTGTAGAAAATTCAATGGAAGGCCGTAGATATTCCAGATCTTTGCAGGTGATGGTAATGTTAGTAAAATGTTCAAATACATCTATTAGAGTGTTCTGTTACTGTATGTTTGATCCCTTATAGAATAACTAAATTTACATTATTTATACACATTTATATATTGTAATTTATATACTTTTTTTTTTCCTATTGGAATGTGTGTAAAGAACCTGTCTTCCACAATGTGATCAAAGTGCTGCTCTCATATGCGCTCTAGAGGTCAACAATGGTATTGCAGAGCAATATTTTTCTTTGACATGCTCTCCCTTATCCCAACAAAGGGGGTTGGACCACAATGCCATGGGGTTACTAGTGCTTATGTGTTTTTGGTATGCTCAGAGTGCCAAAATAAGGTGAAAGCGAAATGATACATGATGAGTATTGGACTAGACGATTACAATACTACTGATAAATATAAATTAAGATAGGATGTACTGTAAATAATCATAATAGTTGTTTGGCATCATTGTGTTTAATTAGCGAGTGACTATGGCTTGTAGTGTTTCTGAGGCTGTTTCTTGGTTTAAACCCCCCTGTTCCCCTGTAGCTTTATTAAGCCGGACAGCTGAGCTCTGTCTGTTCCTCAAACAGACCTCAGCACCCCCACCCTCCTCACACACACACACACACACACTGAGCAGCTGCACACACTATCTCAGTTATGCCCCTCGCTTTGAAGTTCACTTTGTGTCCTGCAATGATCAGGGGCCACAGGGAAAATATCAACTTCAGTAATGACACAAGAGAGTTTATTTACATGGGTAGAGGGAAAAGACACTTGTTTGAAGGCTTCAGAGAAAACAACATCCTTGCATTTGGACACAGCGGGGTTCCCATCTGATTGACTGAGAGGACGAAGTTCTCGTAGTCCTCTTATTGTTCGACGGCTTTTGAAATTCTCCTGGTCTGGGAATGAAACGCCTGTGGCAGAGGATGATAAATTAGAGGTACATACATTTTCCAAAAATCAGTCGGTGCATGGCTCTTTATGACATGGTACTCTGCAATCGTATAAAGTCAGACGTCTCAGTTTAATTTCCAAAAAATGTAAAAGAAAAGAAAATTGTCACGCTCCAGAATCATATAGTCATTGGCACAACTGTGTGCTATTGATAAAGTTCATCCTGTCTGCATCTGCAACATAATACACAGCTTTATTACAGTCAAACGAACCCATCAGTGAAGTAATTCTGGAGAAAACACATTAAAAAAGTGTCTTGTGTTATACTGGGTCATAAACAATGCCAGTAACTATACAGCTTTATGTTCCTATTATTGAAAAAGCAATCATACTCAATATGCATTTCCTGTATTCAATATAATCACATCACCATGATGATGGAGCTAAATCAAGAATATTGTCACATTTGTGCTGCTGCATGAAATATAAATGAAAATGCAACATTATTCAAATGAAGCCACTTTAATATGCTTAAGTTTAAATTACCAGAGCGCTCAGCTTCTAAAATACTGTCATCACTATATAAATGACTCATACAATTCAAAATATACCTCAATACTTGTTGATGTTTGTTTACCTCATTGTATCTTCCCAAATGAAACCGTTTCAGTAACAACATTTAGATTCATTATATTTAATTTAATAGTCTATTATAAAAATATATTGCAAACATCACGATATATATGACCCAAACATTGTGTTGGCGACCTGAACTTTACTTTAAGGGCCAGGGTGTTATTGCTTTCCTAAGAAAGATGAAATGGTTGTGTAAAAAAAAAAAAAAAAGGTAAAATGACCCTAAAAGTGGACCATATGAATCATGCATTATATACATCTTTTGAAGCAAAATGATACATTCTTTTGTGGGGCAAGTCTGAAATAAAAGTCTTTATTCACTTAAAATCTTTCCATTTGCCCTCAATCAAATCAAATCTGTGCTTGTGTATAATCAACCGTGCACATTAAGAGGTGTTTCACCATTTTAAATAATAATAATATTTTTTCTTTTTATTTCTGTAGTTTATTTGAGCTCAACAGCCCTAGTCCGCATGGATATTCAGCAATATATCTTATTGTTGTGTTCCATTGAGGTTTCGAATTATATGAGGTTAAGTAAATCCTTTTTTATTATTCATAATTTTTTGGTGTACTGTCTTTAATAATTATTTAGAATATTAATTTTAATCATCTGATGTATTTGTAATCACTTTTGATTTGGAAGGACAATTATTGGGATAGTTCACCCAACAATTAACCATTTACTCTTCCTCATGCCATCCCAGATGTGTTTGACTTTCTTTCTTCTGCAGAACACAAATGGAGATTTTTAGAAGAATATTTCAGCTCTGTAGGTCCACACAATGGGTGCTAAAATGTTGACACAGCAAAAGGCACATCAACGCACCATAAAAGTAAAGCATATGACTCCAGTGTTTTAATCCATCAGAAGTGATACAGTATGATAGGTGTGTGTGAGAAACAGATCAATATTTAATGTTTTGATAGAAATTCTAAAGGGTGATGTGCATGAAGAATCACCAAAAACACAATAAGAAAGTGAAAGTTAAAGTGTAGATTGATTGAGCAGGGAGGGAAATTTTAAGTAAAAAAAGGACTTAAATATTGATCTGTTTCTCACCCAACCTATCATATCTCTTCTGAAGACATGGATTAAACCACTGGAGTCTTATGAATTAACTACAGAGCTGAAATATTCTTCTAAAAGTCTTGTGTTCTGTTTGTGTTCTGCTGAAAAAAGAAAGTCATACACATCTGGGATGACATGAGGGTGAGTAGATGATGAGAGAATTTTCATTTTTGGGTGAACTATCCCTTTAAGATTAAATAGATTCTAGAAAGGTGCACTCTGTATTTTTTTCTTATTATAAAACTGTTTACCCCTCAAAAAAATTTAAGCATGTTTATAATCATTTACACACACACGAGATGCAGACTCCAGTCGCATCATTCTTTAAGATGTCCAGTCTCTTTATTCTACATAAGAGTGATATCAGCTGACATGTTGAGATCACTTGACCTTTACTAACCCCTCTTTACAAGCTACTAACAGATTTTGCAAAGATGTGTGACAAATACGCCAGCGAGGGTATTACTACGATGTCAGCTGAAAACC
Organism: Xyrauchen texanus; assembly: GCF_025860055.1. Taxonomy (NCBI): domain Eukaryota; kingdom Metazoa; phylum Chordata; class Actinopteri; order Cypriniformes; family Catostomidae; genus Xyrauchen; species Xyrauchen texanus. The sequence goes on from NC_068317.1 coordinate 5,585,305, forward strand.
TTTGCTAACGTGTGCTACCACACGTCCACACAAAAATGTCACTAGAGACCAAGACTGCTGTCAAATGAAATACACGCTCCTCCCTGGCCAGTAGCTTGTGATACACTCAAAGATTATGAATCACCAAAAACAAAATAAGTATGTGAAAGTGAAAGAGGAGATTGATATTAAAAAGATACATAAATATTGTAATGCATAAATATTGATCTGTTTCTCACCCACACCTATTATATCACTTCAGAAGACATGGATTAAATCACTGGAATCAAATGGATTACTTTTATGCTGATTTTATAAATTGTGGTACCTTTTCATTTGCATTATGGACCAACAGAGCTGAAATATTCTTCTAAATATCTTCATTTGTGTTCATCAGAAGAAAGAAAGTCATCCACGTCTGCGATATCATGAGGGTGAGTAAATGATGAGAGAATTTTCATTTTTGGGTGAAATATTATTTTAATAATTTAACTGAAAATAAATCCAGGCCAAAATGTCTCATATCATTTGCATAATTCAGATATGCATAAAGGATATACAGTATTCCTAAATCTTGCAATCGCCATCAGTACATCATAGCTACTTCTTATTTCCAAAATAACTTTAAATTACAGATGTCAATTGATTACATTTGTACTCATTTTATGACATGCAGATTATTTAATCAAATTAATTGGATGTAAATATTTTCCGAGAAAGGCCCCCAAATAAACATAAATAAAATATATATAAATAATACATAACTCAAACAATTATAAATAAACATATATATATTTTTAATTGTCAGTATATATATATATATATATATATGTCAAAAAGACGCTTTTAGAGCATCTCGCTGGTTTTTAACATCATAAACATTGTGTTTTTAGGATGCTGAGTCAAAATTGAAACTTTGAAACTTGCATCTGGAGATCCCTGCATTCTGTTGTGCTTTGTCCGGCTGTCAAGAACACTTCCCGTATGAGCGGCTTTCATTCAATTGCTGTGCTGCTTGTGAGGTTTGTTGAGGCGCGCTGACTGCCCCCTGCTGCACTAGATTAATGCATTAAATCAACAGCCCTACTAAAAACGTGTATCTCTGTAGTTTCCTTGGCATCTTTATTTTACACATGGAATTCGGCATCAATGAACACTTTCCAAAGACATGCAACTGCCCATGTGATCTGCAAGTGTACCTTTAGTCTTCACGTCCTGCGCAGAAGGACAAAAGCTTTGAAAAACATCTCATCTTCAGAGTTGAACTTGCAGCCCTTGCTCAAGCAATCCTCCGCCTGGGCCTAATGGCTTTTATCATAAATATCAGATCTGGAAAGGTTATGTTTAGATGGATTCTTCTTTTTGTCCTTTTTAGCCGAGTGCAGAGTGCGTTTGACTGATACTGTGCTCAGGCTAATAGACGCTGCCTGATGGAGGAGGTTTTGGTGCGACTGCGTTAACAAGCAGGTTACATGTGGAGGTAATGCAGTGCACGTGAAATATCAGTGCTCATGTAAAGGTTACTTCAATATAACTTTCCTCTAATGCAGCTTTGTCTCTTTGAGAGAGTGTGTCTCACTGTTATTTTATCGGGTAAAAGAGCGCAGTCGGATACATGTGGATTTCATGTGTACACTTGTACTTTTAGTTAGGGCCAGGTGACTATTTTAACATCACATGCTGATCTTTTACATGTCATAAAATCATTGATAATCCATTATTAAGCCTTCATTGCCTGAGCATGAAACCCATCAGTGCTGCAGTATGCCTGTCAAACCCAGTGCTACGTCATAATGTCATTATTCCATAGCAATACTAAAGCAAGCCGTTCCCTCAGGGAAGCTCTCCAGATTAAATCAATACTTGACCCTGTGACAGTTATTCACCATGGCCAAGCTCATGCCAACCAGTCATAACAGTGATCCATAGAAATTCACACCGAAACAACCATTGGCCTTGTGTCTTGAGAACCAGATCGCGCCGTGGCGATTTTTTGCAGGTTGAATTGCTGTCACACAAAAACAATACCTTTCCTTGCGTTCCGGCTGCGGAGCCCATTAGCAGAGACCTTTGGGACATAGTAAAGTCTCCTGGGCAGGCCTTTCCTCTGCATGGAGTAAATGGGTCATTAGAAATGACACTAATGCATGATGCTGATTACCGGTCGCACGCCTCTCTGCCCAACGATCCTGACCACATGACATCTGACCTCTCCACCACTCCGGCTGCATTAGGGGTAAATGATGAGGAAAAAGACGTGACCTTTCCGTGTTAGGCAGAGACTGATGATGTCGAGGTGACAGGAAGTACAAGAGGACCGTGCATGCTGGACGATGAGTGACACGCCCACACATTTTTGAATATGTTTCCTTTGTGGAGTAATGATAGTGCTTAATATATGAATTTTAAGTAAACTTTCAACATTTTGTTCAAAATGTTAACACAGGTTTTTTTTTGTTTTGTTTTTTTCAAATGTTGTGACCATGGCGACATTTTAGCAAAATGACATTATCTGGGTCATGAAATGCTCTTTTTATAGTTTCGTTATCTTCCCTGAGGTCCACTGATGATGTTAGTAAAGTATTTTTTCTTCACCAAAACATCATAATTTTTTAATATATGATCATTTTCCATCCTGTCTGTAACCATCTTTCTGAAAAGCCCGAGGTTTGCCTCATCTCTTCCTTTAAACTTCAATGTAAACGCCCTCTGTTATGATTGCTAACAGCGTTCTGCCCCTAAAATTCAGCCATTTTTGAAACTCAGTCAGAATAGAATGAACAAGCACCTAAAACATTAGAAATGTTTACACATAACTCACATCTGAATATATTACACTATTCATCTCAAGCACAACTGTTAACACACTGGACGCTATAATCAATGATGCTGTCTACCATGGAAGCGTCCGTTGCGGCGCATCACTCCAACCGTAATCAGGAAGTGTTCCATTCCATTTTGCACTGGTGCTACTACTGTCAACAAATGGTAAATGGTCTGCACTTATATTGCACCTTTTTAACCTTAACGGTATTCAAAGCGCTTTATACTGTGACACATTCACCCATTCACACTCACATTCATACACCAATGTTGGCAGAGCTGCCATGCAAGGTGCTAGCCTGGTATTGGAAGCAACTTGGGGTTCAGTGTCTTGCCCAAGGACACTTTGGCATGTGGAATCGTGTGGGCCGGGATTCGAACCACCAATCCTGCGGATAGTGGCCGACCCGCTCTGCCAAAAAACGTTTGTATCAACGCACCTGGTGTAGACAGACTCAAGCCACTGAACCGTGACAATGATGTACACAGCATGTCAGCATCATAATCATAACATTTAAAATATAAATGAATGGAACTGTTTACTTACGTGGGTGCGATAGTTTTAAAATAGGTGTTGATGCGGTTGCCGTAGAGGCCGTCTTGATTTAATGAGTACCCCAAGTGACCCAAGTGGTTGTCGCGGAAGTAGAGAATGGGGCGTTTTGGCAGCTTGGTTTCAATAAATGCTTTTAATGCAATGGGGATTCAGTTTTGAGTTTTGGAATTTACATGATTTTTTTTTTTTTATAGTAGAATGACCTCTTATATGTCAAAATATCAAGGAAAATTTGATTCCTCATGACATGACCCCTTTAAGGTTAATGCTTTATTGAGTTAAATCAACAAAACCAATCTCCCTACCCTAAACCTTAAACCTAAACCTAACCGACAGTGCCATAAAAGCTAATGTGAAAGGAAAAACGCAATCATACATAATTTTTAGGTGCTCTTTAAGACTGATCCCACAATGAAATCGGAAACAGTAGGTCGAATTTTCTTTAGCTAATATTGGTCTGTGTTTGCCCAAATGTGAAACTCTGCCCCCACTGGCCAAAGTGGTAAATGTTATAGGGCTTATAGGCACATTTAATCTCCATTTTCTGGGTGTAATGTCCATGCAGAGGCTCCAAAAACAGTGAGAGGAAGAGGAATGCATGTTTTATAAACCGGAGCCCCCAAACCTACATTTAACCATCAGTGGAGTAAAAATCTCATGTTAGAAGGAAAAATGCATCTTCCGAATCCTGATCGCCACTGGTTATGCATACATGATTACTTCTTGATTATAATGTAATATATGACAAAAAAAACCTTTGCTATCACTACAGACATTATAAAAACAATTGGTAAACATTTGCTTTTTATCAAATGTGCTCTGTCATTGTTCAGAGATATTACACTCATAGTCTGATAAGCTTCCGTGTTTCTCGCACCATTTAGCATTTTTTTTCCACCATAAAAGCAGATCCCCATCTGTTGGTTTGCATTACTCCATGAATTATCAAATACCAATGGAGTAGAATTCAATAAGAATCTAAATATTACACGTATTGACAGATTTGGCTTTGCTTTCAAAAGCACAGATGACATGATATCTTCTTCTGTCATCCAACACATTGATGACACCCCCAGTGGATTCAAATGTAACTGCACGATTTTGTGCGAAATTCAAAGGGAAAGTACAGTGTAATTTATCTTTGTTAATGGCAGGCAATTGTGGAAAGGAAAATCAATTTGTACTATTTAAAGAGTATATTTTACTGTGGCAGGGCGGAGGGTGGGGCCGGGCCATGATTCTACACACTCGGTCCCTTATAAGGCTAATTAAGCCTCCGAGAGGGATAAAGGCAGATTGCAGAGGATAGTGCGGGAGAGAGAGATCGTTTACGGACATGTCCGTCATATGTGTGTTTATGTTGTCTTTTTAAGGTTATAATTAAAATATTGTTTATATTATCAAGCCGGTTCTCTGATACACCGTCGCATGGTCCTCGATCACTCCTCCACCCTCTTAGGCGGACGACAGTCGCTCCTCTCCAGTGTTCACGGCAACTCCAGGGGACACTCCTCCGCCCCTGGCAGCAGCCCTACCGCTCCAGGCGGTCAGGGAGTCACTTCCCTCCTTCCCTCGTGGACGGCGTTCTTCTGTCGACCCCTCCGCGTTTCTGGGGGATGGCAGGGCACTCCTCCAACCCTGGCAGCAGCTCCATCGCTCCAGGCATTCGAGGAGTCCAGTCCCCTCTCGCCCCGCGTCCGGGCGGTCGGGCTACTCCCTCCCCCGGCGGATGGCAGCGGCGCTCCCCTGGGTGGACAGCAGTGTCGAGGACTCCACGACGGGTGTCCCTCCTCCTTCCCAGATTTCGGCACCAATGGAAAGGAGGAGGCGAGAACCGGCTTGATAATATAAACAATATTTTAATTATACTTAAAACACACAGCAAACACACATATGACATATATCTCTCTCTCCCGCACTATCTTCGGCAGTCGGCCTTTATCCCTCTCTGAGGCTTAATTAGCCTGATAAGGGACCGGATGTGTAGAATCATGACCCGGCCCCACCCTCCGCTCTGCCACATTTACTAGCTGGTGCAGAAATATTACTTGATTAGTAGAGTAACATCCTTAACTTCAATGCGGGATTCGAACCTGGGTCTCTCACGCTGCTGACTCAACGCACCAGAGGGGAAGATATACATGCTGGAGCCGATGCAAAACTGTCTTATAGGAGATTGTGCTTGTCAGTGAGTCAACATAACATGGCTGACCCTATACCGGAACTCTCTGAAACAATATGCCGACTTCCCATGTGATCATGTTCCCGACTTCGGCTCAATTGTCGACTTGTGTGCAGTTTTGGACTTGTACCCCAGTCCTTCACCTTGCAAGTGCCACACACATGATCGTGCCTGATTAAGCTTGTAAATGTAGTTGGTTATGTAATTCAAACTTTAAAATGTATCGCCAAGTCATGTACAATAGTAAAGGTGTTTTGATGTCATAAGATAGAATTGTGTGAGATACAGGGTGTAAAGTAAATGTTTATGAACTGATAATTTGCTTTTGTACTCATGATATGTATGAAAGTGAATAGAAGTCTTTGTTGTGCAAAACTCTCTAAAGGGGCTTTCTGTTGATGCTTGTCACACAAACTGTGCAGTGGGTCCCTTGACCTGGGTGTGTATGCATGTGTGTGTTTGTGTGAATAAGTGAGTATCTGTCTGTCAGGAGAATGCAGTCAGACAGGTGATGTGGGTGAGTGTTCCATTAAGCTGATACTGAATGCCTTCCCAGCATGCTTCTGCCTGCGTTCCAATGCCGGGCCTGTCATAGCCAGGAGCCGGAGTGATGGAGCGCTCCCACTATGATGCATGCCGCCCTGGTTCTAACCTGTACCCCTGGTGCAACACCACTGGAGACCAACGGACACCATAATGTAGTCCATATGTACACATACTGTATATGTGTGTGCATGTATACAAGGATCACAGATGCATTCTAGTTTCTACCTCTGAGACAGGGGAGTGGTTGAAAGCGATTATGATATTTCCCTTCAGTCCTTGACTGTCAGTCTCTAGGGTTCACCCTGTTTCCATTACAGCTACAGCACTTACGCCAATTTTTCAAGCCTGTCAGGCAGTTACATGTTGTGGTCGATGACCGGCCAAAACTGCCCCAGTGGACGCTCGGACCGACCACTCAGCATAAAGAAACACTGCAGAGCAAGACATCAAATCCTAACGGATGAGTTTGGTTGTAGTTTTTATATGCGCTGTGCACTTGCAAATCACTATGGCTATAGATATACACATCAAGGTTATTGTAATAAGAAACGAAATATGAAAACAAATACTATATGAGTGAAAGGAATCATTTTTGTTAACAGAAATGAAAAAAAGGAGCTTGCAAAAGAACGTAAATTAAACTGAAGCTATAAATTTGCACTAAAATATGAATGGAAACGCAATACAGTGTAAAACTGTTGGTGTAACCTATTTTATTCATGTCGTTTTAGTTATTTTAACCAATATTTTTCACTAGAATTAAACCAGTCAATTTTTTAAACTATAAGAACCCTGGTACATCACACCAAACATTTTATTGAAATACGAAGTGTATTTTGCTTTTGTGAGTTTTAAAGCTCCCATGTTTATTTTGTGCAATTACTGTGATATTAGTATGAGCATTTCCCTACTAAATGAGGTGGAGCAGTTTTGTTTATGCTAAGGGAGAAATATTAATCTTTAATACTTCGCGTGGGATGGGGTTGGCAGATTGACCCAGTAAGAGTCATGTTCGGGTGGGGATGGGGGGTCTCCATGAGAGATAGAGCTGTGCTTTCTGACAGATGTAATAGTCGAAGTGATTTAGCCGCTAAGAAGACAACACACTCATTAGAGAGCCATCCCTCGAGACTGATTAGATCAAGAGAGACACAATAGCAACTTCAGTAATTGATACCAAGTTTGAGCTATGACACTTATTTAATGGTTTTACAGACAGTTATCTAAAAAAAAAACATAAAAAACAGATCAGGTATAAAATGAAGAGCACAGCGAGATGTTTTTACACAGATGTTTAGAAATGAATTGTATGTAATTATTACTATAAAAGCGATTGTCTGATCAGAGGGGTGTACCCTGGGAGAATATTGCATCTTAAAAATCATATTAGCCCCATTGTTAGTCTCATATTTGCATAGTGCTGATTAAATGAGCAGGAAATAGACAAGCTGTCATCTTCAGATTTTACAATTTCCTTTTATTATGTGGTAGACAAGATACAAGAATATGAGATGATTCAAGCTCTGAAACAATTACGCCTTGATTCTCTACCATCATTGCATGTATTTGCTGATATATAATGGTGTTGGTCACATTTTACGTTGGTATTCATGTTAACATGTAATTATAGATCAAGAACTGAGTAATAACTGAGTAATAAACTGCAGATTTTAATAGCTAACCCATTTCAGTTTTTTTAAGTAATGAGTTTGCATGTTGTCTAAGTAAACGCACTTATTTGGCTCAAGTAAAATTAAACTATTTAATTACAGTTTACTAGTTGCAGGTAGAAAAAACTCATACTTGTTATTAAAGTGACAATGTTTTAGTTTTTATTAAATTGTATTTAATTAAAGGTCATAGTGAACATTCTTCTCAGTCCCACGGGCCACATAAAAAAAGTACTTTATACAATTTATTAATTTATCATTTATTAAGCTGAAAGGCTTATGGGTATTACACACAGTTGGAATTTTGTTTAAGTAAAGCATGAAGCCAACGTTTAAGGAACATATACATTTCATCGCTGTCTGACGAAAAACACGTATCTTCAGAAACTAATTTTTCAAGAGCATGGAAAAACTATTTTTCTCATAAACAAGATGCTTTTTAAACAGACAGACTGATTAAATATCTTCTCATTGGTAATTTCTATGCACAACTCTAACAAGTAGGAAGAAGGGGCGGACTGGTCACAGGGATAACCGGGACTTTTACCAGTGGGCCGACAGCGAAACGGGTCCGAATAGGCCACATTATGCCTAAATGGGCAGCGACAAGCTTAACAGGGCAGCAAAATGGCGCCGCGATTTGCCGAACGGGGCCGTTTTCTATGTAAATTCCATGGCCAATTTCTCAATTCTCAGTCCATCCCTGGTAGGAAGACAGCACTCGGTGCATTCTGTCTATAATAAAATTAAACATTTCCAAAAGTGTGCATATGTGTTTTTCATCAGACTGTGAAAATGTGATATGTCAACAAATGTTTAATTAGGACCACTTAGTGTTTATTAATGACAACATGTGTAATGGCAACTTGACTAGTAACCTGACTCAAACTAAAACTAATAAGAATAGTGAAACAATTAAGCATAAGTTAAGTTGACTATTTGTTTTATTTAATATTTATTTTATTTTTTTCAAATTTGAGATAACAATTTTATTTCCAGTGTACTAATGAATATTGGGTAGTTCATATACTGTAGCTGCTTGAAATGACATCTTGTTATTGCTATTGTAATTGATTATATTTGCAATATGTATTATCTGAAACATGGAAACTGAGTCTTACTATGATGTCTATCTTACTATGTGTGAATGATTTAAAACAGTCATCACAACAAAACATTTTAGAAACATGGTTGTTGGACACGTATCAAGGAAATTACGTTTAGTTCTTTGAATTACATTGGAGTTCCATGTAAATGGGTTGTACTTGAATTTGGTAATCCTTCATGCTAAAGGTAGACTTTCAAGACTTTATCCGTGTTACTGATTAATCGGTGCCAATAGTTGCTTTTCGGAACTATTGTCATCTGTAAAAATCTATGCCGATAGTTGCCGAAAGTTTTTTTTTGTCATTTTGTCTTTTCAAAAAAAAAAAGAGTCCCCAGTCTGTTTTGGGATTGTTTATACTTAAAAGTCCTACGTTATGCAACAAATATAAATTTTTTCTGGTTATTTTAGGGATTTTGTTTGAACAATAAACTGCATATTGGATTTTATTAATTTAGGACTCAGGAAATAATAAGAAATGTTTTTGATATTATATAAATACATTTTAAAAACTATCGGCCGATTAATCTGTTATCGGCCATTCCCAACATCTTAGTTCGGAAAAATCCACGCTCGGTCGACCTCTGCTTCATGCTATATCAAAATAGCCACCATGGTATTACCATTTTATATAAACACTGCTTAATATACCACAGTATTTTATTGCAATGGACTGTACTCTGAATAGCTAAATAAAAGCAATATTTTTTACAATAATAATAGCACCTTAAGTTGTAGAGATCTAGGAAATGTATTTTATATCAAGTCTGCTTCTTGTTTTTATTTTACATTTCAGATGGAGATGTGCTCATAGTCTTTGTAGCATGACAGTCTGTGTATTGTAGCTGTTAGTTGTGTTTGGGTCAGGGTGACCAGAAATCTCAGTAGGTTACATCTGTGTATTATGAAAGTAGCTTGAGGACAAAAAGGGTGGAAAATTGCAACAGTTACAGACGTATTATATTACAGTAGAATTAGGTCTAGAAGCATCTACATGGACTGAAGTTTTCATGCAAGTCCTTTAGCATTCTGATGCTTATATCAATAAGTGAGTTGCAGTTATTACAGAGACAATCAATAGTAGCATTGCTTCTGTTAGTTAACTAATACCTAAAACTGTTTGAGAGATTAATTAGCACAACACTTTGACTGTCCTTGTGAGTAGTCACTGGATACTATGCTTATCATTCAGACAACCTTCCTTCCTGTGCCAAAAGTGAGCTCATCCTGCAATATGCCCTTCTCTCTGTAAATAAATATTTTAATAAGTGTGTTTTCCAAAATAAACGCTAGCCACATTACCATGTGTTCCCCTGGCAGGGTAAGTCTTTGAGCTTATGCATTGGGATTTGGGTTTGGTACAGTTCTCACCACAGCAGGAGACTGTGGCAATCCGGCTGGGTGGGTAATGATATCAGATGCCTCTCTTCACAACAACAGGTGCCTTGGCATGGCCACTGTCCACCTCCACGCTGGGGTAATGACATCAGCAGCAAGCACTGTTTAATTATAGTCCTTTAGAGCTGAACCCTCTGATATCTCAAAGATCAGCTATATGGCTTTTAGCATGTGCTATAGTATTAGCATGTCCAGATATATTGTCCAGAACATGCTAATTTAATTTCCCCTTAAATTCAATAATCTCTAGCTATTGATAAATTAATCCAGGCAAATTAAACAAAATCAAGCCTTTTGAAAAAAGAAGTTACCAGCAAAGGATAACCAGTAGCTATACTACACATTTTTACAAATAAAATAAATAAATAAATAGTTGCAGCTTTTAGCATGTGCTTACATTTTAGCATGTCCAAAACGCTAAATGCTAATTGTATGCTATAAGCAACTTGTAAAAAATATGAAGTGTAATTACAGTAAAGATCCAGTACATAAATTACTGGAGAGTAAGGGATAATCTTTTCTCAATATGGGTGGCGGGAGGGGGGTTACACTTTTCTCAATCTGGGTGGCGGAGGATGAATCTCAGTTGCCTCCACATCTGAGACAGTCAATCTGCACATTTTATCACATGGCTTGAGCGTGTTACCACTTAAACATAGCGCGTGTGGAGGCTTCATGCTATTCTTAGCGGCATCTACACACAATTTACCATGCACCCCACCGAGAGTGAGGACCACATTATAGTGACCACAAGGCGGTTAACCCAACATTACTCATCCCAAACTAGCAAATGGGCCAATTGTTTGCTTTGGAAGCCTGACTGTAGTCAGGGCTTTCACTGCCACAGGTAGACGGCCTCGACGAGCAGACGTGGTGCGGGATCTTGAGCCACGCCGGGGCAAGATGTGCTGGATGGCCTCCATCTGCTACTTCACTGCCAAGAACTGCTGGGCAAAGTCCTCAACGGTGTCACCGAAAAGTCCTATCTGGGAGATGGCCATGTTGAGATAGCGGGCTTTGTCGGCGTCCCTCATCTCAACCAAATTCAGACACAGGTGCCATTTCTGGACCACCAAGGTGGACATTGCCTGTCCGAGTGTTCACGCTGTGACCTTCGTCCCCGGAGGGGAAGGTCGGCCACCGAGCACATCAGGATCAGGACTACCCAAATGGGGCGGCTGTGGCTCAGGTGGTAGAGCAAGTTGGCTGCTAATCGCAGGGTTGGCGTTTCGATTCCCGGCCCACATGACTGCACATGCTGAAGTGTCCTTGGGCAAGACACTGAACACCAAATTGCTCCCAATGTCAGGCTAGCCCCTTGCATGGCAGCTGTGCTGTCATTGGTGTGTGTGTGTGTGTGTGTGTGTGTGTGTGTGTGTGTGTGTGTGTGTGTGTGTGTGTGTGTGTGAATGGGTGAATGGGACATAGTGTAAAGCACTTTGGTAACTAAGGTTAAAAAAGTTGCTATATAAGTGCAGACCAGATCATTACCACGTGCAATTCTTTTAGTGCCTTCATCTGATGTACCTGCAGGATGGCCATGGCATGCAGTGCGGAGGCAGCTTGTCCAGCGGCACTGTAGGCTTGGGTCGCCAGAGACAACGTAGTCCTACAGGCTCTGGAGGGGAGCACCGGTCAATCCCGGCAGGTGGCGGCGTTTTGCGGGCACAGATGCATCGCAACCGCCTCATCCACCTAAGAGACCTTCGTGTACCCATGGACCGCCCCGCCGTCGAGAGTAGTGAAAGCAGACGAACCTGGAAGTCCTTTTAGGGCAGAGAAATTTGCCCTCCACGACCTCGAAAGTTCGCTGTGCACCTCAGGGAAGAAAGGCAGTGAGTGGTGTCCCGAACCCAGAAACCAATCATCAAGCCGTGAGCGCTCAGGGGAGGATAGAGTGTGCCCAATGCTTGCGGCAGCCCCGGCAAGCATGGTGGTCAGCTCTGCGTCGGCCTCAAACTGGGTGGGCAGACCCGAAGGTGGCAGACATCATGCTGGCCGTGAGGCGGGCTGGTCTCATTTCAGAACCTTATGGGAGCAAACGAGCGTGCTGGGGAACGGGAGGTCTGCGGGGAATTACACGGAGAGACCGCACCCATTGAACTTACCAAATTGCTGCCAGGGCCAGCCGGGCCAGCCTCATACCCATGGGTAGAAGGTGCAGCGAGGGGGTGGCTAGCGTGGCTTTCCCGCAGAAGAAGGAAAGAAGCGTCCGCAACGTTGCCATGGTCATATTAGAACAAAATAAGAACATGAACCATCACTGCCCAGACACGTGAGGCAGCGACCGTGGCCATCAGAAGCAGAGAGATAATGACCGCATCCAGGAATCACAAAAAACGGAAAGGCATCTAAATAAAGACGCGTCTTTAAAAAGACGTTCAACGTCAATGTGTGTGCTCTAATAGAGAAAATATACTCTTTAGTAGGAATATACACTCTTTTAGCGCTGTCGAAGGGTCCAGGGGCGAAATCTGCACTTGACGTGCAGAAGGAGCGAAAGCCACAGGGGTAATCTCTTAGTTTTATTATTATTTTTATTGTTTATTCACAATTATATTTATGATTTAAATTTGTTTTCCACCTGTTGTTTTAAGTCACTGCAAAAGGGGACGGTGGAAGAAGGAGAGACTAGAATGTCTCATTTCTGAGTGTACATCCAAATTCAGAAGAGAATCACATTTTCTATATGTATAAAATGAGAGTCACTGTCATAGAAATATGCCTGACAATCATCAAGGATGCAGTTAATGCGCATTTTCTATTCTTCTAATTCATTTCATACAGTACATTTACACTACCAACTTCTTAATAATGTGTTGTCTTTGTTAATATCACTGGTGCTTGACAGGGTATGGACTATATAATAGGACGCAGGCAGTGGAAATCCCAGAGAAGATCTTAATCCAGCTCATCTGCGCATTGCACGGGCGATTTCGCCAACCCTACTTGCACTTAAACTTAGTGAATGCTTGCACGAAAATATGTCATGGTCATGCCCACTGACTTTGTGCTTATGACTTATGGCATAACGCTGCACTTAACACAAGCACTCTTAAAATAGGTTCCTAAGTCTTCAAAGTTGTACAGTCTTTCTGTTCACTCTTGTACATATATTGTACCCATGGGGATATAAAAATGTCTCTTATAAAATGCAGTTTAAATTAGAATGTCCCTCTAAATTATCAATTTAACCTGCCATGACTTGCAATAGCAAGTAGCAAATCATTGTTTATGGCTATAATGCAAACTAAAACCTGGGGGATATTAAATCAAGTATTTTCTAAAAAAGCAAAAACTATGTTTTTTATGTTTGACCCGAACACAGAGTTCGATTTCAAACCAAATATGGCCATCTTAAATCTCGTCCATTTAATCTGCTGTCCATGCCCCCTGTCTACTCCGTCTCCATTTTGTTTCTCCATTTTCCCTCTGATATTGGCTGGGAAAGCAGGAGGTTGTTGTCCGGATGCACAGGGGGTCGTGTGACTGTGTCTGTCTCCGTGCTGATGGCTGCTAATCCCTTCAAACATGCCGGCATGGGCCAGACATGGCTGAGGGCGACAACAGAGCCATAATTACACACGACCTTCCATTATTGCAGCAGTGCAGGAAATTACAGTAGCTGTGCCTTTTTACATGCAAAAGAGCTCAAATGAGGGACACAATGACAGCGAATGAGACGGGCTAACTGCAAGGCTGGATCGTAGCCATGCCAAGAATTGAAGCTTCAGATTTATGGATTTTAAAATCTAGGTTCATAAGCAGGCATTGCAGTTTGAGGAGAGAATATCATATTAAATATAAAATAACAGATAGGCTAATGAGCTTAATCATTCTGCATAAAATTGTTTATTTCTATTATTAAAATTAACATATTTATTGAACAGTTTAGTGTTTCTTGCTGTTGCTGACGTTTTATAAAAATCAATAAAACATATAAGTGTTGTAGTGAATTTAGGGGGATTGTGGACTGAATACCTCTTATCTGTGGTAATATAACCAGTAGCGGTTCTAGCTTGAACGGCGCCCGGATGAAAGACGCTTCAGCACCCCAACTAACATGGGGTGTGGTGCAGCTGGGGATTGTGGGTGGTTGGAAATTATATGGCTGGTGGAATTCAGGGCCCCACTTGTCTGGGTAGCTCAGCAAATAAAGACGGTGATTACCACCACTGGAGTCACGAGTTCGAATCCAGGGTGCTGAGCAGAGGTGGGTAGAGTAGCCAGAAACTGTACTCAAGTAACTAACATAAATAATTACTTTAGCAAGAGTAAGACAGTATTCAAGAGTACTCAAGTAGTGAGTAACTCGTTACTTTCACAAATAACATAATAGATGTTTGCTCCCCTATATTCAATAACATAATACTCATTGAACATGTACTACATAATTATTATTAATATTAATGGAAATTCTGTCATCATTCACCATCATGTTGTTCCAAACCTGTATGAATTTCTTTCTTCCATGCAACACAATAAGGAGATATTAGACAGGATGTTTGCCTGAGTCAAAATTTATGTTCAGTGAATGTGTTTTTTTTTAATCCATATTTTGAATGTGAATGGTGAATGAGACTGTCGATCCCTAACATTCTGTCGAACATATTTTGTGTTCCACATAATACAACGCGTCACACTGGTTTGGAACAACATGTTGGTAGAGAAATGATGACAGAATATTAAATTATGGCTGAGCTATCACTTTAAAGAGAGAGTTTTCCCAAAAATGATAATGAATCATGAATCATTTACTCACCCTCATGCCATCCCATCATGCCATATGCATGACTTCCTTTCTTCTGCAGAACACAAATTAAGATTTTTAAAAGAATATATTAGCTCTGTAGGCCAAAATTTTGATGCTCCAAAAAGCACATAAAGGCAGCATAAACGTAATCCATAGACTCCAGTGGTTAAATCCATGATTTCTGAAGTGATATGATAGGTGTGGGTGAGAAACAGATCAATATTTGTAATTTTATTCTGGACAACAGGGGCGATATGCAGGGAAGAATGTGAATCACCATAAACACAAGACGAAGAATGTCAAATTGATCTGTTCCTCTGTTTCTTATCCACACCTATTTTACATTTATTCATATGGCAGATGCTTTTATCCAAAGCGACTTAGAAAAGAGGAAAACATAAGCAAATCATCTCAAGGAGACAGTGGTACAAAAGTGGCATATTACAAAGTTTCACTAGCATCAGAATAGTATTCAAAACATTTACAAGTGCAAATTATTATTATTTTTTTGGTTAGTGACTAGTTAAGGGCTAGTTAAAAGATGTGTTTTAAGTTGTTTTTTGAAGACAGAGAGTGAGTCTGCTTCACGGATGGAGTTGGGAAGGTCATTCCACCAACGCGGTATGATGAAGCCAGAGAAAGTATTTTGGTGCCTCTTTTTGTTGGTACAACAAGGCAACGTTCCTTAGCCTACCGCAGGCTTCTAGTGTGTGTGTGTAGCTCTGTAGAAATGATTTTAGGTATGTTGGAGCAGACCTAGTGACTGTTCTGTATGCAGCATCAAAGCCTTGAATTTAATATGTGCATCAACCGGCAGCCAGTGGAGAGAGACAAGGAGTGGTGTAAAATGCTCTCTTTTTGGTTCATTAAAGACCAGACGTGCTGCTGTATTCTGGATCATTTGCAGAGGTCTAATTGCACATGCAGGGAGGCCTGCAATGAGAGCATTACAGTAGTCCAGTCTAGTTATGACAAGTGACTGAACAAGCAGTTGTGTAGCATGTTCAGATAGGAAGGGTGTTATCTTCCTGATATTGTAGTGTGTAAATCTACATGATCTTGCAGTCTTTGAGATGTGGTCCGTGAAATTTAGTTTGTTATCAATGGTTACCCCTAGATTTCTGATCGTTTTTGAAGGTGTTACTTTAGTCGAATCCAGCTGCACTGTGATGTTGTGATACCTATCACTTCTGAAGATACTGATTTAACCACAGGAGTCTTATGGATTAATTTTATGCTGACTTATGTGATTTTGTTTAGCTTTAAATGTTGCCACCATTCATTTGCATTTTATGTACATACAAAGCTGAGGAATAGTTGATGAAAGAATGTCATACACATCTGGGGTGGCATGAGGGTGAGTAAATAATGAGAATTGTAATTTTTGGGTGAACTATCCCTTTAAGGGCTCTCAGATCTGGATGAATTTGTCAATATGACTACAACAATACAACATTTCTAGTAATTATAACAGTGAAAATGTGAAAATGTCCAACAAGGATATTATATATAATGCTGAAATATAAACCAAAGAAAGATCATGCTTTATTAATGTCTTCTTTCACTATTTCATAGCTTTTAAAGTCCTGTGTGGATTCTTATTTCTGTGTAGTTACAGTTTTCAGTGTCTTAAGTATTTAGAACATTAGTTCAGTACAGCAATACCACCGCTCTCTAAATGCAGAGTATGCAGCCTACGTAGGGCACCAACCTCAGTCGTGGAACATTCACTGTGTCTGAAATTGCCCCTATCCACTATATAGTGCACTATTGTTGAGATATAGTGCACTAACTGCCATTCACTATATAGGAAATAGTGAATGAATGAATGATTGTGGACACAACCACTCTCTTCGACATATGATTGCCTTGTGCCAGCACAGCTCACATGTGCATGCCCCGCACACCTCGCTGTGCAATGCAGAAATGCTGTCTGTTCGCTCCAGTTGTTGATCATGGGAATGGCAGTGATTTACACTTGATTTGGATGTTTACATGGATTTATACAGTTAGTCCACTTGAAGTATAGCTGTGATAGTTTCCAGTACCCCTGTGGGGATGCGGGGTACATGTGTAAATACTGCTCATGGCATGCGGGACAAAGCACACTGATATATTGCTGCACTGATTTAAAAATGTACACTTAAAAACTGGTGTCATAAGAGCCCAGTTACATTATCTCCCCTAAAAATTATAATTTCATTACACAGAAAAGCCCGTGTTAGAATTAAAGCCAAAACTTTCCTCAGCATGCTGCCTTAAGTTGAAGCTGTGATTGTGGCAGGGTGGGGCCGGATCGTGATTATACACACCCGGTCCCTTATCATGCTAATCAAGCCTCCGAGAGGGATAAAGGCCGACTACAGAGGATTGTGCAGGAGAGAGAGAGATAGTTTACGAACATGTCCGTTATGTGTGTGTTTGTCTTTTAAGTTTCTCATTAAAATTGTATCTATATCGTAAAGCCAGTTCTCGCCTCCTCCTTCCCATGGAACTACGTTACACTCACATGATGGTCATGTCCGTAAACGATCTCTCTCTCCCACACAATCCTCCGCAGTCGGCCTGTATCCCTCTCGGAAGCATAATTAGCCTGATAAGGGACCGGGTGTGTAGAATCATGACCTGGCCCCGCCCTCCGCCCTGCCGCAGTGATTTTAATCTTGAAATATCAGCTTGTTTTGGTGTTAAATGAAGGCATTGAATGACGAAACTATAATTTTTTTCATTGTGCGGAGCAAAGAAACTGTTTCACTTTGAAGAGCTTGATGATGCAGCAGTGATGAACTCGGACTGAGTAACAGTCTGTGACAGTGGCTCAGTGTGCACATTTGTGTGAATTTCCGGTCTCGTAACAGTCCCATTCAATAATCTCTCAATAAATTACACATTAAATAAAATTAAACCCAGTAATGTAATGACAGGAATGCCACCCATTGTAAAGAAGTAAAAGTAAAAAAATGTCATTAGAAATTGGCTTGAGTGAGAGTAAAAAGTACCCACTTTCAAAACTACTATTTTTTTCCAAGAAGTTAATCAAGTAAATGTAACAGAGTAAATGTAGCATGTTACTACCCACCTCTGGTTCTGAGGTCTCCTAAGCAACCAAATTGACAAATGAGTCACATGGGGTAACCTCCACATGGTTCACTCTCGGTGGGGCGTGTGGTGAGTGGATGCCATGGAGAATAGTGTGAAACCTCCACACGTGCTATGTCTCCACGGTAACGTGCTAAAGCCACGTGATAAGATGCGAGGGTTGATGGTCTCAGAGTCACTACGCCACAACGAGGACTTGAGAACGCATTGGGAATTAGGTGTTCCAAATTGGGGAGAAAAAGGGAGAACAAATTTAAAAAAGAAATCATATAGGTTGGCTCGTAAGGAAAGGTGCGACTTGAGAAAAATATACGAACAACAAACAATTACCATTTTCCCTAAATTTAACTCCAAAACTAAACCGGAACGTTAGGTGTAACCCCATATCAAAACCATCTGGTTTGGAACAAGGCGTGGGAAGCGTAAGGTTTTTGGCATACATAAGTCATTTGTGTTGCATAATTTTACATTTACATTACATTTATGCATTTGGCAGACGCTTTTATCCAAAGCAACTTACAGTGCCCTTCTTACGGGAACAATCACCCTGGAGCAACCTGGAGTTAAGTGCCTTGCTCAGGGACACAATAGTGGTGTCTGTGGGGATCAAACCAGCATCCTTTTGATTACCAGTTTACCAGTTATGTGGTTTAGACCACTACACCACCACCACCATTTTGTGTTGCAGTATATAGATTTGAAATTCTGTTTGTTGATTGGTTGGTCTTAAAGCCGAACCTTCCATTTCTTACAATTTGCCATCTCATAGACATTATAGTAGAGTACTCATGAGACTTTGTGGGTTAGGGCAGCTTTGGAACATGGTAACTTATGGCCTTGAGTGGTTTATTGCTTTATTAACCTAGCTCTTCTTGTCTTTCTTTGTGTCCTGCAAGTGAGAACAAAGCAAATTTCCTCTGTATTAAAACTGTGAGTTTACAAAAAGAGGTATTACTGAGAAGCAAAATTACTTGATTTAGTAAATTTGCTGCATTGAGGTGGGAAGCGTGCGCATGTCTGTGTGTGTTTATGTGCATGTGCAAGCTTGCTTGTGTATGTTCGAGTGCGTGTGTATTTAGGCACAGCATTTGGATGACCATATGGAACTCTTCGTGGCGCCAGGAGACCATGCGGCTTGGAAACCTGATCACCATCTCCCTAGTGACAGCTGGAGTCTTTACACCATCAGAACATTTGTAGACTTCTAATTTGTCATAACCACCTCCTGTGGCAAAGAAATATGCTGCAGAATTAGGTAAGAGAGGCTGAAATTTAGAGCAGAAAGAAGGGTTCAGCTGGAGAAAGAAAAGTTTGACAGGCATAAGTGTGTTGCAGGGGAAAGATAATGCAAATGCCATATGTGGATGAGGCTGGTTTTACATGAGGAGGTTAGATAAATTCATGTTTCACTGCCGTACTTTATACACTTAATCTAGTCTGAATCTAACACTGTTTTTCTTACATAACAACTACATTTACAAGCTTATTCTAGGGCTATCAAATTGCATGGTATCTCAACTGATAGAGCGTTGCACTTGTAATGCAAATGACTGGGGTACGAGTCTTGAAGAGCACTTGAGTTGACAAGAAAATTATGTGTTTACTACTGCAATTATGTTATTAATCTAATTTTTCTTTATATATTAACCTATGGTTTAGGTTTAAGGTTTAGTTTAGGGAGGTCAGTTTTGTTTTAAATCTCGATAGAACCTTTAAAGCCTCATCCGTTTGGGCAAATATTGAACTTTTAGTGCCAGTGGATATTTCACCTCTGAACTGCCCCGTTACATTTAAGTGATATCGCTGAATAATTAATTGAAGGCTGAACATACCACATCAATAAGTCTTGTTTATTTCAAATTCTTCTCAGTAATAACTACAGAGATCTCAGTCCGTTCAAATCAGTACATGAAATCACAGAAATTCTCTGTTAATAATTGTAACTCAAACATCCTTTAAAAAAAGTCATCCTTCTTGAATCCCATACTAATATCAAAGAACTGGAGAGATATCGCTACTTTAGTATTCAGTTTCTCTTCTGTCCAAGTACAAGCATCAAGAATATCTCTCTGAAAATAAGCACTTAAAGATCAAATGAATTATTAAGACAGATACAAACCGACAAGGGAACAAGATAAAAAAAACTCACTTGTCCCTGGTCTGAAATCTAAAACATGTCAGCATACCGAATGCCAAACAAAAGGCAAGCCGTGCAGTGTTCTCTAGAGAAAGACATTTCTCAATGGAACACATCCTCACCTTTTCGCCAGCTGGAATATTAAGACATACAGAAGGTCCAGGTCTGGTCCCCCCTCCCATACCACACAATCATCCATTCACACACACGTTTTTTTGGCATACTTCAATCACATGTAAGTGTTCTCCTGGTGCCCCTAAGAATGTTTTGAGAGAACATGTCTGTGAGTAAATATCAGATTAATATTTCATGCCTGTATGTTTTTTCGGCCTCTTTTTCCCACGTGTAACATCTGGTTATTGCCCTTCCATTTGTCTGAATAGAGCGTGTAGCTTTTATGCTCATCAGCCAAAACACGTCTACCTACTTCAGGTCTCAAACCCCTGAAAGTCTGGGGACACAATGCTGACAGCATTGTTTTAAAGCTAGTGTGAGACAAATAACTCTGGCTATGTTTAAAATGGGGTGCAAGCTTACTTGCTGAATAGTGTGAAATATACTGTGTACTGCCTAATATTTAATAAATAGAGTGCATTATGCATGTTACAAACAATTGCTACAGTGTTGTTATATGACTTCATTACATTGCTTGTTAAATTCAGAGAAAGACTTCCAATTTTCATCTTGGAAATAAAAACAGGTGTTTTTTTTATTATGACATTTTATGTTAAACTGTCTTAACTGTTGGCAGTTCAATCAAATAAGGAGTCGAGATAGATATTGCATTGAACATCATGACTGAAATTGATGATTCATCACACTGGAAATGAAAGAATATTTTTGGGCATCAAGATATTCTGTGCATACAGAAAATTTGCATATAATACACAGTATACCAACATGACCTCATGAGTATATATATATATATATAAAACGATAAGCCACAAAAAGGGCTGGCTTGAGTATTTTTGTAACTGCTGATCTCCTGGGATTTTCACACACAACAGTCTCTAGAATGTACACTGAATGGTGCCAAAAACCAAAAAAACATCCAGTGAGCAGCAGTTCTGTGGACGGAAACACCTTGTTGATGAGAGAGATCAACAGAGAATGTCCAGACTGGTTCAAACTGACAAAGTCTACAGTAGCTCAGATAACCACTAGATGAATATCATCAGAATGCTATTCTGAGATGTTGTTTGGCGCTGTTTTGTTGGCACGAGGGGGACCTACACAATATTAGGCAGGTGGTTTTAATGTTGTGGCTGATCGGAGTATATATATATATATATATATATATACATATATATATATATATACACACACAACAGTTAGTTCCTTGAATCTGATTGGACGAGAGACCTTTCATGAGTACTGATGGTCTCATGCTTCACTGTGTGTATCATTCCACTTGTGTTCGTGCCGTTCTAAACTAAAGTGTAAGAGCAGTGCAGTGCAGATGTGTTATCTATCTCTTTATATTGAATTTTTGTGACACTACATATTTAAGCCAGCAGGTGGTGGCAAAAGACACTTTTTGAATGTAAAATGAGCCAGTTAGTGATGTGAAGTGAGTAAGGATCACTCATATTCAACAGTACTGCATGATTGCTCATATTACTACTACACTACTAAAGCAAAGAAATAGCTTTAAATGGCTTTAAACTAACAACTTCAGCATTAAGGCTCTGATTAATTACACTAACTCAAGGTGCTTACCTCTTATAGAAGTTTCCATATTGGAGAGGACATACTGTTCAAAATGACAGAGATTGCTGTTTTTATAGTGAATGACTCTTGCACACCGGCCACTGCGGAATACCCCCACTTGGACGGCGATTTTTCCACTGAGAAAATAGGATGAATTTCAACGAAATTACGTTATCTTAAGAAAGCTGACTACAGACTACAACATCATCAACAGGTGATCGCATATGCTCAATCTCTCTCTCTCTCTTACATACACACACATACATCCTTGTTTCTCCAATAACATGCTAGAAACAACCAAAGCAGTGGTACTAGTAGTTCTAAAGTGATGCTTTCTGAGAGGCTAGGACACATCATTTGTTTTGAACCAGCAATGGCAGATTTACTTGTTCATAGAACTGTTATATATATATCGCCGATCCGCAGAAAGCGCCTGTGCAGAGGTAAAACTGAGATGTGGAAGTGTGCGTCTTTAAAGTCTACCGCTGCAAACCAATCTTGATCTTGGACGCATGCCAAAATGCGTTTCTGCTTCAGCATCTTCAATGGGAGTCTGTGCAAGTCAAGGTTCAGTATTCACAGGTCCAAGAATGGCCGCAACCCACCGCCTTTCTTTGGCACAATGAAGTAGGGGCTGTAGAACCCTTTCTTCATCTAGTCCTTCTGCAGAAGTGTCGCGATCTCCGCACACAGGGCAGCGGTGTCCTCTTTACCTCGGTGAAGGGTGAGAATGCTGCTGAACCTGGGCAGGCGCCTGGAGAACTAGCCATACCTCCAAGATCTGGGCGAGGGGCACCAAGGGGACAATCACATCTGACGTACCTGCGTGTGGGGCCTCGTGGAGGGGCGGAGCAGGAGATGCCTTGCGCCCTGAGCTTGTGTCTTTGCTGAGGGGAACATCGAAGCACTTTCCTCATTCTGCATGCCCACCATAGGACCGGTCAGCAATGGGGGAGGAGGGAGACTGTCTTTGTGACTTGTCACAACCATCTGGGTGTGGGTGTGTGTGTGTGTGTCGCAGCTGGGTGCACAGGGTTGGGGGGCCTGCCTCCGCAGCACCATGCCTGCCATGAATGTGTGGTGTCCAGCAATCGTAGTGTGTGACCCAGGTGTGTGACCCAGGGAATGAGGAAACTACTTTTTCTTTGAAAATGTGGGAAAAGCGGCGAAATCTAAATCAAAGGAAACAAAGGATTCTCCACTGGGGGGTGGAGTTGTCTGTTGACCACCTCCAAACATGTAGCAGGTGTCCATGTCCCTGGGTCACCCGTCTCAGGGGCGCTTTGAAGCCTTTCTAGGGTTCTTGGTGGCAGAATGTGAGACGGGGAGTGTCAGCTTCCTGCGGGGGCTCTACGCCAGGGCCGGGCCACCAGGCTGTGGTGGAGCCATTGCCGCAGGGGGATGCCCCTGCCGATGAACAGAGGGTGCGTAACCTTGATTAACGCCGGGGCAGGATATGTTGGATAGCCTCCATCTGCTTGTTGACCAAAGAGAACTGCTGGGCAAAGTCCTTGACAGTGTCATCAAATAGGCCAACCTGGGAGATGGGGACATCAAGGAAACGCACCTTGTCGGCCTCCCTCATCTCGACCAGGTTAAACCACAGGTGGACCTCCTGGACCATCAAGGTGGATGCTGACTCACTTCACGTCACCAACTGGCTCATATTACACATATAAATCTTTTGCCACCATCTGCTGGCTAAAATATGTAATTTTACAATGTTAAATTTAAAGCAACAAATAGCTCTTCACACATCTTAACACATTAGTACTCATGGAACGTCTCTCGTACAATTAGATTGAAGGACTATAAATAAATGTTGTTTTTTTTATGTATGTGTGTGTGTGTGTGTGTGTGTGTGCAGGATTGGGAAGTAATGGAATACATGTAACGGGAATACGTATTTAAATACAAAATATAAGTCCTACAGTTACAAATTAAATAATTGGTATATAGAATACAGTTACATTCAAAAAATGTTTTGACAACTGAAGAGATGACTTTACATTTTATTGTCATTTGTTTAATTTAATTTTTAATCCTTTCAAAGATGGAAAACATTTATACATATAAATGATGTGATCCAAAGTGCATTTAAACAGCGGTGAAACACTTTCTTATGATGTGTTACATTCAACAAGCAGACAGAAATTGTCAGCTTTACGCTAAGCTAAAATGCTATTTCTAGCCATTTTAAATGCACGTTACCAGACACGATCATATTTTTTATCAAGAAAATTCAAGTTAATTTCTTTTTTCTAGTAAGACTTTTGATATTAAGGCAAAAATCATATTCTTGTTAATAATTTTTGTATTGTTTTTCTGTAAAACAGATTGATTGATCTTGTTTTAGAACACTGCATCTTGTTTTAGAACACTGCATAAGATATTTGGGTTTTTCAGAGAATGTATTTTTAACATGTGTATTTTGTCTTACTGTACTGACAGAGTTTTTATAGTCAAAACAAGTGAAAAAATACCAGTGCTGAAGAAGTAATCCAAAGTATTTAGAATACATTACTGACCTTGAGTAATCTGACGAAATACATTTCAAATTATATTTTACAGCATGTATTCTGTAATCTGTAGTGGACTACATTTCAAAGTATCCCTCCCAACACTGTATATATATATATATACATAAAACAAACACAGAAGGATGAACTGGAAGCACAAGGACACAAACAAAGTGTCAAAGTGGCCCAGATTCAGGCTGCAATGATTTTGCAACATGGCAGAACAATACAGGCAGTGGACCAACCTTATGAGACATCGAAGAGGGTCCTAATAGCCACGGCATCTCGCCAAAGTGCAATGCAGAGAGAGAGAAATACAAAAAGGCCCGCCATTCGTAGCCGGTCCTCCATGGAGATAACTGACTTATTTGTGCTATTTTCTCCACAAGCCTTTTTTGAGCCTAAGTCTCCCACAAGGCTTCAAAGATGAAATAAAGGAAGTTAGGTACTTATGTATTCTTCTACATAGATAAAGGCAGTGGAAGCACACCAGAATATCTTTTTATTAAAGAGGCGGTACTTAATTCTTTAAGCACAGTATAGGAACTTTTCTCCAGTTATTGTTGGGGTTTTTTTGTTTGTTTTTTCACATATTTCCACGGTGATCTCATTCATATTTGTAGGTGTACACATGCATTTTGTTAGACAATGAAATGTACGACATCAACATACTGACAGCTTCTTAAACATGATCCTTTTTACATAAAGTATTAGAGACAGAAGTCTTTATGAATCCCCTGATGACTGGTTGGAGCTGGATTTCCCTTACAAAAAATCTAGAGTTGCTATAAAACGTACTATTTTCACATCCAAATGAACTGAGATGAAACTTCAGACACAATCCCATGAGGGCTGCGGTTGCTCAATTGATAGAACAAAGGACCAGAATAAGAGTCCTGAAGAGTGCGCAAGTTGGCGCATGAGCTGAAAGTGTCATAGTAGCACCGCAAAATGACATGGTTTCTTCAGTAATTGCGTTTTCATTTCACATTTTCTTTTCTGACACAATTGGTTAGGTTTAGGTTTAAGGTTTAGGGTGGGAAGGTTGGTTTTGTTGATTTAAAACTCGATAAAGCATTAACCTTACACAATTTCACCTGTAATGTCTCTCGGCAAAATGTCGCCACAGTCACATACATTTTATGAGATCAGGCTGGTTTTTGCTGCTGTCTATACAGTATGTTGATATTGACCAGACATGCAAATCTGATTGTGATTTTGCATCCATGGCATCACTGTTAAATCTCTCCTTGTTCTGGGAATGACTGATGCCGGCACTTTGAGTGTTTTGTCATAGTCTCTTAAAGAAATGGAAAAAAAAAACTTCTCTTTATCCGTGCTACACAAAAGCCAAAAGGAAAAAGCTAAATGAAAGACAGGCTTTCTAAACAAAAAAAAAAACATTCGGTATTAAGGCAAAAGTCTGTCTGACTGTACCCGTGATATGTAGTAGTGTAAGAGAAGAGAAAAGGGGCTATGGATTTAAATCCATTTGTCGATAAAGGTCACTACTCCAAAGGGTTTTATTTCACTGCCACACATCAAAGTGTAAATCTGTGATTGCCGCCACTGAATGGAGAGACAACAAGGCCGGGTTTGTGGATCGTTTCTATGGCGCAGTGTGTGAGGAGAAAGCCCACAATGTGCAGGTTTTCGATCAGGGGCCCCCAGATCAATGGGCAGCCTGACCTTTGTATTGTGTTGCCGGCTTTGCCCATGATGTCATGCCATCTATCCACCGCTTTTCTTGAAGGGCCTAGAGAAAGGGAGGAACGGTCCCACACTGTCATCCCACCACGAGACTGAAAAGACAGCCACAAGGCATTATCTGCAAATATAACCACCTGAAACAGCATAAACACCTCATCTCTGCAGATTAAGGGAGCTGAAATGCGCTGGATTATATGATGCTGCCTTGATTTAGATTTCCATATCTTCTACTCATTCCAAACATGTTACTGTTATTTGTTTATTATTATTATTATTATTATTATTATTTTACTGTGGAATGCAAATGTAGACATTTAGGATTAATTTTAATGCAATTTATTCCATACAATGACAGTTCATATTGCCCATGGATATCTAGCTTCATAAAGGACAAAAAAACATCAAAAATATTGAATAAATGGCACATTGTGGGGCCTGGGTAGTCCAGGAAGTCCAGTGATGTGTCCAGTAGCATGAGCCTCCAAATGCTGGGAGTCTCCGCGGTGTCATGCACGTGATAAAATACCCGGATTGAGACGAGTAACCGCGCCACTATGAGGACCTACTAAGTAGTGGGAATTGGACATTCCAAAGTGGGAGGGAAAAAAAACTGGCACATCGTATGTGGTGTATATATGTGAGAACAAATGACATTTTGACATCAATGATGTTGATGTGCCATTTATTATTCTGGATATGAATCAGGGATAGATTCTAACTGAATAACAACACATTCCTTACACAAATCTGTTGTATGCCTCCAGAAGACTTGGAATATACTGCATATATTGTATGGATGGTTTTCTTATGTTTTGCATTCACAGTGTATTTTGTATTTTTTTCTATGCTGATCTTTATGGAGTTGGACAGATATGGTCACTATAAACTATTATTGTACGTTCCAAAAATGTTTTAGGTAAATTAAATTAATACAACTTTTTAATTCAGGTTTTATTCATTTTATTTTCTTAAATATTACTCAAATCAATTTGAATGAATTTTGTTATGAAATTCAACTTTTTTTGTGTGAGTATTGAAAGCACTGTTCAAATATTCAAATATTCTTTTAAAAAAAATTGTTCTTGTGTTCCATAGAAACAAAATGACAACATGTGAGTTTGTAATGACAGAAAATAAATCGCACAATATACATTTTTAAGTGAATATTCTGGTTACACTTTAAAATAAGATTCCATTTGTTATCATTAGTTAACAACGTTTGTTAAAATGAACTAACAATGAACAATACTTTTCCAGCATTTATTAGTTGTGGTTAATATTCATTTCAACATATACGAACACATTTTTAAAATCAAATTTTGCATATATTAACATTTGTTACCACTATATATACTAAAATGAGCTAACAATAAACAATTGTAATGTTATTAACTAACATTAACATAGATTCATAATTACTGTAAAAAAAAAAATAATACCTAATACATTTACTACTGTTAACAAATGTAACCTTAATACAAAGCCCTACCAATATTCCTTTAAAGCGATGTATTGGTTTAGGGAAGGGTCAGCAATTAACAGGGGCTTGGGGAAAATTTGCCCACTGAAATAAAAGAAAAAACAAAAAAACAATCAAAATAAGGGGACAAAACTTGCCTCTGTAATAAGTTCCTGTATAGTTCTTAATGTTCTACTGTAGATAAAAAAACAAAACATAAAAACATCACAATCGTCAATCGTACGATTCGAGATAAGATCTTTTAATCCGTCTGATTTCAGTTGACAAGTGAACATTTTTGTGTGGCCCAGGCAGATCCTCAGACCACTGACCCACAAAGACACACTCAGAAATATTCCTAAATGAATTGGTATTGAATTGAATCAAATTCGGATTAAATTAAAGTATTTGACATACAAGTATGACGCACTAGAGTCATTTTATAAGGTCAAAAAATACATATAAAGATAAAAACAAAAGTCCCTAAAAATCAATTACCGCTTAACAGAAAAGTTCATTTCTGACACTGGATTAGACTGTGCTACAGTTTTCTCAAACACTCCATTGTGCGATCTGCATTGAACAGCCAATTAATGCAGAACATCAAAATACTCCACTCTAATGATATGACAAGCATTGAGATATTTAGATGCAAAGTATGCATTTAAAAGTGCCTCGGCACAAGTCGTAAATCAAATAAGGCCAATGGCCTTTTTAAGATGTTCGTCAGGGATTGATCTGCCTTTTGAGTTAATATACGCTGGAGCAGAACTTAAGAGGATAAAAGGGGTGAGCTTTTCATTGTTCGGCCCTGAAAGATCCTCTTTGTAGTGTAGAGAGCCAATGGCAGCTGGTAGGGTCCTCTCCACACACTGAAGATAGAGAACTTTCTCAGAGTAGCCAAGTGCATTGGAATGGAAATCTAAAGAGGTAGGCGTGAACCATTTGTTTAGCCATGTTTGTGTTTGCTGTCAACATGCCTGTCTATTTTGTGGGGCCGCCGCTTTTGCCTACACAAAATAAATGTGTGTGTGTCCACCCTTTTCACTTGCAGACATAATCGAGGGGGATCTGGGCAGCGCCGCTGTAAAGGACTGACTCGCCCGAGTCTTTGCAGTGACGACAGATGTTGTAATTGCCAGCTGATGGATGGGCTGTAGAGAAGGTCATTACGGCCAGCGTTACAGGCTGATTTGGAAAAGAAGGAACGGGCCTGTGTCACGACTGCATGGTCAGGTCAGGTCAGTTCTCTGGAATTAGGGAGATTGATAACGCAATTGGCTATATGTTGAGAAAGATGCCGTTTCGGGACTCTGGTGGGGTGGAGAGCTCGGTCACAGGGTGGAGAAGGGTGCAGGATACGGTCAGCCCTTAAATTAGACACGCCCTCCCCCTATTGTGTGCGGAAAACACACAATACTCACACAGTCTGTTTTGTGCAGACAACAATTATCACGCTCGAGAGTGCAGTGACTGAAATTAAATGCAGTTAGTTACCCTTAAAGATTGTGGTGGCCCCAAAATTTATTTAGACACTTAAGTGACACTTAAAACTGTCTGAATGTTATCATATTAGATAACAATATATCAAACCAAGTGGCATCTGCAAACAATAGATGCGATGACGTTTAAACAACCGGTGTCAAGGTCAAGTGAAGGTTTGAAGTCAGTTCCCCCTCAAGTTCACACAAGTGTCCTAGCAGAGGAAACACATGTGGACTTCATTGCATTTACTATGAACATGTTACACTAAGATCTGGCAACCAGTATGTGCTTAAATCAACATGATCACATGGGAAGTCAGCACTATTGTTTCTGAGAGTTCCATTATCGGCCACATTATGCAAACTCACTGACAAGCACCATCTCCTATCAGACATTTTTGCATCATGTTGACCTTCCCTTATGGCACAACTGAGAGCCCATTGTGTCAGCGGCACGAGAGTTCCATTTTGGGATCCCGTTTTGAAACCAGTAAGTAATTGCGTTCACTTAATCAGATAAGAACATGATTCGGAGGTTGCATTTTTCCCTCTAATATTACATTTTTACTCTACTGAAGGTTAGATTTAAGTTTAGGGTTTGAGTTTGGGTACAATTTATAAAATATGTATTCGTCTTCACTGTACTATAGCCTGTACAGCTGAAAACAACTCGCTTCACAACTCGCTTTTGGCACCCCTCTGTGGACATTACATCTGGAAAATGGTGCTCACACGTATCCATATGCCCAACAACACTTACCAATTTTGCCACTGGGGGCAGTGTTTTGAATTTCAGTTAGTACAGACTGATTTTAGTGAGATCAGTCTGTCCAAATTTTGAACACTTTATATATGGTTTTGTTTACCAGTGTTGGGTGTAATCTGATTACAAACAAATAATTTTTGCAATCCAATTACTTTGACTTTTTTAGTCAAAAAGTAGTGTGATGCATTACAGTTGGGACAACAACATTGAACAATGTGGGAAATATAGTCATACTTTTGAAATCAAGTGTTTTAGAAAGTAACTTGAAAGCAAAGTAATTAGTAATGTGATTACTTTCCCATGAAGTAATCGATAAAGTAACCTGATTATATTTTTTTTTATTGGATTAGTATTTTTTAGTAATCCACCCAATAATTTACTGTGCTTTGTTTTTATCTAATACAACGACCAAATTCATACACTTTTCAGTGTCCAAATATTTGTTTGGAGCCACTGTATATGTGTTTCATACAAATTTAGTTGTAAAAGATCTGATTAAAGATATAGAGTAAATATGGTTGCAATCCACAAAGCAACAATATTGGTCAAAGCGGCTGAACTTTCTAGATATTCTAAACTGAATTTCATTGCTCTCAAATGGACACCATTCACAATTAACAAAATTGCACTAAACACTACACTTACATCTACTCCTCTTCTTTAAAAGAGCAAGAGAAAGGGAGAGAGAAACACAGGGAGGTCTATTCTCGGGGGGAACATTCAGGGTCATTTGAGTTTGTGTCACAGTTACACAGGGTGTCACTCCACACCAAAGTGAATTGTCAGTTTGTTTATACAAGCTGTGGGATTGCGTAAGATGTTTGCTCCCCCTGAATGCTCCCCAGAGGTCAATTAGGACAGATGAGCTTTTCTCCACACAAAGGAAACTGGTGGCCTTACAGCAGTTAGGGGAGGCACATAATTAACAGTTATAAAGTACTTTGGTTTGTTAATTGAATTAGTTAATCCTTTTTTCTGTGATCTTCAGCTGAAGGGGGGTATAATAGGAGCCCTCTTGTACTGTCACACGCGTGGCGGCTCGTCTTCAGCACAAAATGCTCCAATGAAAAGCATTCAGGGACAAAGAAAACAACAATGCAATTCACAAGCAGCCTTAGATCTTTTCTTTAATAAAGAGGCTTCCCAGAAAAGACACCATCTACTGTATATACAAGTGTACTAAACAACCTGGTTCTTTTCTCATTTCAGAGATTTGGCGTCTTTGCCAACCAGAAAACTTTTATTATTATTATTACTTGATTCAAGGTATATTTGTGTTTAAAATTAAATGTCAATTTTTAATACATATCGTAGCACTGTTATCACTGTTATAGCACAGTCCATCTATAAAATGTTTATATCCCCATAAAATATTCTCATAGTGATAAGATACATTTTAATATTTATGTTTGATTATTGTCCTTTGTTACACTTTGTGCATTTGCTGAGCAACATCCATTATTAATTTATCATGTGCATATAAGCATAGAAACCACTAATGTGTGAATAAAAGCATAACATTCAGACGCTGTACCAAAAATAAAGAGGAGCTTGTCAGTTATTATTATTATTATTATTTTGCCCCACCCATATCACAAAGGCAACTTTGAAGCTATCAAAGCTAGGGCCCTCATCTGGTGCCATGTTCCCTTTCCGGCCCCCCTTGGCCCCTTTCTAGTGTACACTATCCCTATCATCTCGCTTCAAAAATATATGTCTGCAATCCCTTCACAAATTATTCAAATGTGCCCGTCTATCTGCACACTTATTTAACAGCTCCACTTGAAGCACAGGTCTGAACGAGTGCATGAAATCCTCTGTAATTTGTACACTGGCCCGCTGGCCCCTTTTCACTGCCACACACCTTCGGAACCTAAAACATGCACATTCGTAATCAGTGTCCCACATGCTTGTATCTGGATCCCATTATATGATCCAAATCACTATGCAAGCAGGTGTCCATGAAAAACTTCATACTTTTAACTCTTGCACATGGAGCTGAGGTGCTATCTTGAAGAAGAAAAAAAATGAATAAAATCCAAAATCACCAGCCTGGTGTCAAAATATGCATAGAATGTTACATTGTAAGGCTCCACGGGTCAATATTGGCCATTTTACATAGCTTAAATTTACAGGGGGGAGAGCGGAGGGGAACAAAATATCAACACCATTAGGGATGTCTTGCACTGTCTTTATAGTTATGTAAATATTTGCTAGTCATACTCTTAGCACCTTTATATTAGTTTTTCATCACATTAAATGCGCAACACAAGCCCAATTCAATGTGTCTGACGATTCGGTGGCAAGGGAATTTAACATTTTCACACTTCCTGTGCTCCAACACCTCCAACACCAATGGCTATTGTTATGAAAAGTAATTTTGGGTTTGTTTCTCTCAAAATGTTTGTTAATGCCGTTAGCCATGCTATTTAACATTTCTGTGCATCCTGTCATGCCAAAGCATGTGCCTTACCAGTGTTTGGAAAGTTACTTTGAAACAAGTAGCCAGCTCTAAAAAGTAACTGTATTTTTCTGCAAAAAACAATGAGAATTTTTAAATGAATGAACATTTCTTAATTACAGTGATACAATGACAGCATAAATCTGAACCAACATAGTCTCAAGACAACTTGTAATAATATGTGAGAGATTGAAAAATTGTAAGTTATCGTATGACTTGGCTTGGACAAAAAGTAAGCCCTTTATTGAATTTCAAATCAGTACAACACAGGCATCAAAAAGGAAAAAAAATTGGTTACTCAATGCATATTTATTTATGCCATACATATGACTGATGTATGTCAATAACATATATAACACGCTTCCCTTGTCTTGTTCCGAACCCCAATGTTTTCATTAATTTGTGGTATACAAAAGGTATTCTCCTATTCAAATAATTTAATAAGGTGGAGTAATGGGAGCAAAGTTGCATGCTTTTGTACAAAATTTGGTGGCTCAGTGGTTGAGGCTCAGGGTTACTGACCAGAAGGTTGGGGGTTCAAGCCCCAGCACCACCAAGATGCCACTGTTGGGTCCTTGAGCAAGGCCCTTAACCCTATCTGCTCCAGGTGTGCTGTATCATGGCTGACCCTGCACTCTGACCCCAGCTTAGCTGGGATATGTGAAAACTAATACATTTCATTGTATATATGCAAAAAACTGTGTGTATAATGTGTGACCAAAATAAATAAAGGATTCTAATATTATGACTTGCCATGATACTGGGTTGACTTTAACATAGGTAATACTAAAACACTAAAACACAACCTAATTTAATGAAATATAACATGTCAACAACAACTTTAGTATAGAGATTGATTGTAGTATGAGAGATGTCTCTAGTATTGGAATTCATTGTAGTGTCGAGTTGACTCAAGTGTAGAAATCAATTGCAGTAACTTATTCGACTCCAGTGTAGAAATTGTTTGTAGTACTGAAGTCAACTATAGTATATTAATTGATTGTAATATCAGAGTCAACTTTATTATAGGAATAAATTCTATCTGAGTCGACACCAGTAGAGGAATCAATAGTAGTATCAGAGTCGAATTTAGTGTAGGAATCTATCATAGTATGGGAGTCGATTATGGTACAGGAATTTATTATAGTATCACAGTCGACTCTAGTGTAGGAATCGATTGTAGTATCAGAGTTGACTCTAGTATAGGAATCAAGTGTAGTATCATAGTCGATTCTAGTGTAGGAATAAATTGCTGTATCATAGTTGATTCCAATAGAGGAATCAATAGTAGTATCAGAGTCTAATTTAGTGTTAGAATCGATTGTAGTATCGGATTCAACAATTGTATAGGAATATATTATAGTGTTATAGTTTACTCTAGTGTAGGAATTAATTGTAGTATTGAAGTCGATTCCTCCTGTAGGAATCAACTGTAGTATCATAGTGGACTCTCGTGTAGGAATTAATTGTAGTATCATAGTGGACTCTCGTGTAGGAATTAAATTTAGTATCATAGTGGACTCTCGTGTAGGAATCAACTGTAGTATCATAGTGGACTCTTGTGTAGGAATCAACTGTAGTATCATAGTGGACTCTCGTGTAGGAATCAATTGTAGTATCATAGTGGACTCTTGTGTAGGAATCAACTGTAGTATCATAGTGGACTCTCGTGTAGGAATCAATTGTAGTATCATAGTGGACTCTTGTGTAGGAATCAACTGTAGTATCATAGTGGACTCTCGTGTAGGAATCAACTGTAGTATCATAGTGGACTCTCGTGTAGGAATCAACTGTAGTATCATAGTGGACTCTCATGTAGGAATTAATTGTAGTATCATAGTGGACTCTTGTGTAGGAATCAACTGTAGTATCATAGTGGACTCTCGTGTAGGAATCAATTGTAGTATCATAGTGGACTCTCATGTAGGAATCAACTGTAGTATCATAGTGGACTCTCATGTAGGAATTAATTGTAGTATCATAGTGGACTCTTGTGTAGGAATCAACTGTAGTATCATAGTGGACTCTCATGTAGGAATCAACTGTAGTATCATAGTGGACTCTCATGTAGGAATCAACTGTAGTATCATAGTGGACTCTCATGTAGGAATCAACTGTAGTATCATAGTGGACTCTCATGTAGGAATCAACTGTAGTATCATAGTGGACTCTCGTGTAGGAATCAATTGTAGTATCATAGTGGACTCTCATGTAGGAATCAACTGTAGTATCATAGTGGACTCTCATGTAGGAATCAACTGTAGTATCATAGTGGACTCTCATGTAGGAATCAACTGTAGTATCATAGTGGACTCTCGTGTAGGAATCAACTGTAGTATCATAGTGGACTCTCATGTAGGAATCAACTGTAGTATCATAGTGGACTCTCATGTAGGAATCAATTGTAGTATCATAGTGGACTCTCATGTAGGAATCAATTGTAGTATCATAGTGGACTCTCATGTAGGAATCAACTGTTGTATCATAGTGGACTCTAGTCATTTGCATTACCGTAATTGACTCTAGTGTAGGTATCAATTGCAGTTTCGTAGTTGACTCTAGTGTAAGAGAAATGTAGTGTCGTAGTTGACTCTAAGTGTAGGAATCAATTCTAGAATCAATGTTGACTACTCTTTATGAAATTTTTTTTTTATTGGGGTTGACTCTTGTTAAAAAAATATTTAGATGAAATGCTTTTAATTGCTTATTGCATTATCGTGTTGCATCTTGTTAGAACTCGGTGTAACATATAGTCAAGGAAGCTTCTAGAAAGTGTGCCATGACTGGAATTCTCCTTCATATTATCAGCTTACAGGTTGTTTATTTGCTAAAAAGAGAGAGAGGTGGAATAATAGGCGATTTCTGATTGCATGGTAATCATGAGGTTTTTTTCCTCTTTCCTTGGCGGAATGGGTTAATTAGGCTGATCGTAAATCACAGGCACACCTGTTACGTGGCTCGTGTTGATCTGGACTACACACACATGCATACATGTATATGCAATCGCACGCACAGTTCCCTCTATCAGCCCAAATTAGACATCACACAATTAAACCCACCTGTCTCAGTGCTCAGAATTTGCCTCTGCTTCTTCAAATGAAATACTCAAGAGCATTCAAGTGTCGCCTTGTTTATCAGTGTCATTTTTTTCTACTGCAACTGTACACCGGTTATACATTAGAGATGCACAAATCTTCATTCACATTGAATATGTGCATTTTGTTACATCATTTTCTGTTTGTTATTTGGCTTAATTTTGGGGTTGAGGATCGAGAAAGTTTCAATTGAAAACCAAAAACATAATGCTAACATTTTTGTTTGTTTGTTTCGTTTCGTTTAAGGTTCTTTAATGTCTGGATTCTTTTGCGGATGCAAACAGAACCCCATACTAAAATATTTTGATATTTATAGGCAATGCTGCGCTTACTGAATCTCTGCTACGTCAAAAGTTATTAATAAACAGTGCGATGAGTGTAAGTATTCAAACAAATTACGCTTATGATGTGATTCTATGTAATGAATCAGTCAAAACATGAATTTATTTGAACTTCTTACACTTCTCATCCCTGTTCATTTTGCATGTAAAAATCCAATAATATTTATAAACTTCAGCATGTTTTTTCAATAAATCACTTTTCCAGTATTTTTATTATTATTATTTTCCAGTGAGGCTGGGTGTCTTGTGTCAGGGATTTCTGAACCCAAATGAGATGGCATGTGAAATGAGGGCCCCTCAGAGGCTCCCACTGCGAGCAAAGATGGCAGGCGGCAAGGGTTCTGAAAAATGTAATTAAACAAAGATAAGATTAATACAATCAGCGTGTGGAATGATGGAAAGGTGGTGTTGTTACAGAAGCGTTGGAGGGCCCTAGGCCTGTGTTGTAACTCTGGGTCACTGGAGGGGTTTTGGGGTAGTGGAGGGCTGCTTTGAGCACCTTCAGGTTGAGTCAGTCGCATGGTTTGAATTTTTAAATTAGTAATGAGAAGACAATCCACATTAGGAAGGATTAGGTGCCTGCTGGCAGCTAACAGGGCCCAGGCACAGAAACTGGCAGGGGCATCTGTCGCACTGTACCCATGGCTACATGGAAAATAAGGAACTATTCAATACACGAACATATACACGAATAGTTCACCCATAAATCGAAAATAATTAATTATGCTTCAAACTTGGCAATACGTTTCAGTAGCATGACAGTAGCTCAGCGGTTTTTAAAAATAGTATGCTAGTAACCAGCAGTAAATCTATTCTAACCAGTAGAAGTGTAGCGTGACAAAGCACTACATGGCTGTTTTATAATGCCACATTGTACATTTACATCTATGCATGTAGCCGGTGCTTTTATCCAAAAGTACTAACAAATTAGTAAAAAACATGTTCTCCAATGAGTGCCAGTTTTGAGCGCATTATAGTTTACATTTTGACATTAAAACTAGAGAATAACCTGATGATTTCAGATCTCATGTAAACAATTTTTGTTTGTCAGATTTGGTAAATAAGCTGATTATTGGTAGTTATCAGAGTCTTTGTGTCCATGCATGTACAAATGTGTAAATGTATGTTTTTGAGTTTGATGTTGTCGCCCTAATTGAGAATGACTGTTTCTTGGTTTGTTTGTTTGTTTGTTTTGACAAAAAAATGCATTTACAAATACATTATAAATAATTAATATGCGTTAATAACAACATGCATAAAAGGGTAACTTTCATGTAATACCTGCCAAATAGTGAGCCATTGTACCTCACATGTTATAAATGCCTAATAACACTTATTAAACATTAATTACCTATGAAAATAACACTGGGATAAACATATAGCACTGTACATTTTCTTTACATGTATGTACAGTATTTATTATTTAAAAAAATATAAAAAAAATACATACATTTTAAATTCCTGCAGGCTGATTTGATGCTTCTTTAATTACTGTGTATTCTCCAACAATAAACAGCAAGTGCTAATCCAAAATCCAATGCCACTTTTGTAATGTCATTTTAGTGTGGCTAAAAAAGTTCATTTTGTTTGTTGATCTGCTATAGGGTTCTGCTTGTCTGGGGCTGCTGATAGAGACCCACTGATTGTCATTAGCATCCCCTCCCATCAGGCTAATTTAAAGAGACAGCATTCAACTGGAGGTGAGCTGTGATGGTGGGGCTGTGCCCCTGTTGTGAAGCTCTCTGGCCTGCTCAACACAAGAGAAAACCGCCTGGAGTTCCTCCGACCCACCGCTGCCTGACAACGCGTCCTTTTTGTTCCCTCAGTTGTCCCGGGTTCGAAAGGCAGTGGCGAACAAAAATGATCCCCAAAAAGTGCAATCCGATTAAAACAATCACCTTGTCTTTTGCTTAACGTTTATTTGCATGATAATAAATGCGAGATGATATGACGGTGGTGGCTGAGAGTCAGGCCTTTTTGAAGACAATGATGGCGTGTTTCATGACCGGGATTTTTCACTGTGTTTCCAGATTCCCATGTGCCTGTCTCTCTATCCAGCTGTGTGGATTGTCTCAAATGTGTTGTCTCTTGCACGGTAACTCGCTAACAGGAACTTTAAGAGGCGCCTCCTGCTGTAGCTAGAACCAGGATCAGCGCAGGAGGAGAGAACAATATCTCCACGGAAACAGGCCGATGACAGCCTCCGTGTCATGGGGAGACGGCATGGAGCATTAAAGATCGCGCCGTGCATCCAGCTCGGCTGTCTACCCAACATGCCTCTTTGTGCGAGAGTACATTTCGAGCACT
Organism: Xyrauchen texanus; assembly: GCF_025860055.1. Classification (NCBI taxonomy): domain Eukaryota; kingdom Metazoa; phylum Chordata; class Actinopteri; order Cypriniformes; family Catostomidae; genus Xyrauchen; species Xyrauchen texanus. Next base: position 5,623,405 of record NC_068317.1, read on the forward strand.
GGTAATGAAATGAACCAAAACCTCCACTTCAAACCACTGTTCTTTATCACTGCGATTGCATTATCAGGACTCGACAGTAAGATTGTTTCTAATGGCCCAGTCAGGCCTGCAGTTCAGGAAAATCTCTATGGTAGCTATAAATGCATAATCATTAAATTTCAAATATAACTTATTGCTTTATTCATTTGCATGCAACTCATCCTCACTAATGCTTCAAAGACTATCACAAGCTCACAATTTTAACAACAATATGTCCACAATGTGAATATAGCCACAAGCAATTTCAAATCCGCTCTGGGCCACTTTCAAATGCAGAAATAAACTGGAAAAGTATTATTTTTTTCCCAAAATGCCTTCAGTGTGAATAGCCAGGTTGGATTTTCCCCATACAGGCCTGTTACAGTTTTAAACATTTCATTGTGCATCTTATCTTAACAAATTAAGTTCAATTTAAGAAGAATAAAATCAAATAATAGGCTTCAAGAGTGGGATTCAGCGATCCCTGTGGATGTGAATAGTAAAGTATGTGCGTGAAAAGATACCAGACATCCGTAAAGGAATGTAACGGTGCTCTTTACTCACGTGAATGCAAGCAAACCATGCAAATCTGGAAAAAAAAGATAAACAACACCTCTTATCTTATGTGTATGTAATGCCATTGTTCCCCTTCTGTCGCTCTCTCCACGTTGTGTCGGAGAAGCGACACTAGGGGTCTCTCTTGAGCGCCGATATTCACCTCTGACCTATTGAAAAGGGCCAATGAGAGTTGGCAGTCAGTATTTGCATACCCGGCCCCCGCATACAGGTATTTAAGCGGGGCAAATACGGAAGTTTAGTCCGAAAAATTTCTTCGGAGCCGATGCTCTGTCTGCAGTTTGCTGCGAGTTACACACCACATTAAAACGTTCCTGTTTCCTCTGACGATCTGCATGCTGTTGGATCTTGACGGCGCACAACAGCGGCTTTCTGCTTTACATTGCACGGCGTGCATTGTTGCCCCTGAGCGCTTCGACAGCGCAGACACACACACATACTGTGTATTAAAAGAGTAAATTCCTATTAAAAGAGTAATTTCTCTAAAAGAGCAAAACACAGCGGCGTTGAACGTTCTTTTCAGAACGCGTCTTTTTCAAGATGCCCTTCCGCCCCTGTGTTGTTCCTGGATGCGGTAGAGTGCTCTCCGCTTCAGACGGCCACAGGCGCTGTCTCGTGTGTTTGGGCCGCGATCACACCAAGCGGGTGCGGTTTCGCCGGGTAGCCCCCCGCGAACCTCCCGTTCCCCGACACGCTCGCTGGTCCCCGTCCACGCTCGCGCCGATAGCGGCTCGCCTCACGGCCCGGCTGTCTATCCTCCCGAGCCCGAAGCAGATGAGCTCGCCGCTGCATCGGAGAGTGTGATGTCTGATGCCGAGGACTCCCCTGGACTGCCGCCTTCGGGCCAGCAGGCCCAGGCTGAGACTGACGCTCAGATGTCAGACATGCTTTCCCGGGCCGCCGTAAGCGTGGGGTTGGATTGGAACCCTCCATCCTCCCCACAGCCTTTACGGTTGGATGACTGGTTCCTGGGGGCAGCGTGCCGTTCGCGGCCTTGCATCCCCCCCCGGTCCCGTTTTTCCCGGAGGTGCATGACGAGCTGACGTCTACGTGGAGAGCCCGCTCTCCGCCCGTCTAGGTGCCACCCGCTCCACTCTCACCACCCTCGACGGCGGAGAGTGCCACGGATACGGGGCGATTCCCCAGGTCGATAGGGCAGTTGCGTACCATCTATGCCCCGGTAGCCCTACCTCCTGGCGTGGTCGCCCCGTACTCCCATCCAAGCCCTGTAGGACAGCATCCTCGCACAACGCGAAGGCCTACAGTGCGGCTGGACGCACTGCCTCCGCCCTGCATGCGATGGCCCTCCTGCAAGTCCACCAGGCCAAAGCACTCAGAAACATGCACGGGGGTGGACCTGATCCTGATGTGCTGCAGGAACTGCGCTCAGTGACCGACCTCGCCCTGAGAGCGACGAAGGCCACAGCGCAGGCACTCGGACAGGCAATGGCCACCCTAGTGGTCCAGGAATGCCAACTTTGCCCAACAGTTCTCCGCGGTGAAGAAGCAGATGGAGGCCATCTCTCAAGCATCATGCCCCGCCGCAGACCTGCCGCTACGGGCCCTGCCCCGTCTGCCCGCCGAGGGAGTCCCCCTGCAAAAAAACAGCTCCTGCTCCGCCTCAACCCGGGCCCAGCTCTCAGCCCCAGCGTCGAGCACCCCGCAGGCAGCGCACGCCCCCTGTCTCACGAACCCCCTCTAGGACCTGGAAGGCTCCCAAGCGTTCCTGAGACAGCCGACCCAGAGCCGAAGATGTTAGCTCCAGAGGTGGTAAGACCGCTCCGTCCCCCGGTGGAGGGCCGAGAGGAGAATCCTTTGTTTTTTCATTTGCCACACCCCCTGACGGGGGCCGTGGTACCCACATTCTCAATAAGAGCTATTTCCTTTGCCTCTGGGTCACCTGGCCCGCAAATGCCGTTCTCACGGCAATCTGCTTTCAGATTACGACAGCCCCGGTACACCGGACGCGGCAATCCCGCCTTCCGCCTGCCCACGACTGTCCCCCGGCCGGCCGGTTCAGACGAGTCCAGAGGATGCCAGCATCAGACCTCCTCCTCATGTCACGAACCAGCCCCTGCCGGTGCGCGCGAGCAAGGTAAATGCTTTGAGTCTATTCTCAGCACCTCAGCCTCAGGCAGCGACAAAGCCGCCCGACGCTGCATTACCTGTTCCGCCCGCTGCGAGGCCCGCCGGTACGTCCAAAATACTCGTCCCTTTGGTGCCCCTAGTGCAGAGCTGGGAAGCGTGGCTTGCGCTTCCCAACGCATCACGCTGGCTGCACCGGACCATTCGACTCGGTTACGCAATTCAGTTTGCCCGGCTCCCGCCCCCCTTCAGAGGCGTCCGCTTTTCCGCAGTACACGGCAAGCATGCCAGTTCCCTGCACACGGAAATCGCGACCCTCTTAGCCAAGGGCGCGGTAGAGCCCGTCCCTCCAACCGAAATGAGGAAGGGTTTCTACAGCCCTTACTTCATTGCACCCAAGAAAGGTGGTGGCTTACGACCAATCCTGGACCTGCGAGTTTTCAATCGGGCCTTGTTAAAAGTAGCCGGCATCCGCATTCTCAACTACCTCGACAACTGGCTCATCCTAGCACACTCTCGAGAGTTACTATGCACACACAGAGACCAGGTGCTCCGGCACCTCAGCCGCTTGGGGCTTCAGGTCAACTGGGAAAACAGCAAGCTCACTCCGGTTCAGAGCATCTCTTTTCTCGGGCTGGAGTTAGACTCAGTCTCAATGACAGCACGTCTCACGAGCGAGCGTGCTCAGTCGGTGCTGGATTGCCTCGCTTCCTTCAAGCCAGGCACAGTGGTCCCTCTAAAACTTTTCCAGAGGCTCCTGGGGCATATGGCGTCCTCCGTGGCGGTCGCGCCGCTGGGGTTGATGCATATGAGACCACTCCAGTACTGGCTCCAGACTTGAGTCCCGAGACAAGCATGGCACCATGGCACGCATCGGGTAAGGATCACCCCCGCCTGCCTCAAAACACTCCAACCCTGGACAGACCTCTGCTTTTTACGGGCAGGAGTGCCCCTGCAGCAGGTGTCCCGAGGCGTTCTGGTCACAACCAACGCCTCCGGTCCGGGTGGGGTGCCGTGTGCAGCGGAGCACGCAGCAGCGGGCCGTTGGAAAGGGGCCCCGCTGCGTTGGCACATCAACTGCCTTGAGTTGCTGACCGTCCTTCTTTCTCTCAGGAAGTTCCTCCCGTTAGTTCGGGACAAACACTTCCTCGTGAGATCGGACAGCACCACGGTGGTGGCGTACATAAATCGCCAAGGCGGCGTACGCTCCCACCACATGTCACAACTCATGTCACAACTCTCCTCCTATGGACTCAAGTCGCTGCGTGCCACTCACATCCCCGGCAAGCTCAACGTCGTAGCTATCACGACAACGCCTGCCCGGCTGGGAGTGGAGGCTTCACCCCCAGTCGGTCCAGCTGATTTGGGAACGGTTTGGCAAGGCCCAGGTAGACCTGCTCGCCTCCCAGGAAACCTCCCACTGCCGCTCTGGTACGCCCTAACAGAGGCTCCCCTCGGGACAGACGCAGCTGGCACACAGCTGGCCCTCGGGGCTGCTCAAGTACGCATTTCCCCAGTGAGCCTTCTTGCACCGGTGCTGTGCAAGGTCAGGGAGGACGAGGAGCAAGTCACGCTAGTGGCCCCCTACTGGCCCACTCGGACTTGGTTCTCGGAACTCAGGCTTCTCGTGACAGCTCCTCCCTGGCGAATTCCCCTGAGAAAGGACCTCCTCTCTCAGGGACGGGGCACGCTCTGGCACCCGCGCCCAGACCTCTGGAACCTCCACGTCTGGTCCCTGGATGGGATGCGGAAGAGCTAGCCGGCTTACCGGCGACCGTTGTGAATACAATCAACCAAGCCAGAGCCCCCTCTACCAGGCACCTTTACGCCCTAAAGTGGCGCTTGTACGCAGATTGGTGTTCTTCCCGAACTGAAGACCCGCAGAGATGCGCGATCAAGTCAGTGCTCCTGTTCCTACAGGAGAGGCTGGACAGGAGGCTGTCCCCGTCCACCCTCAAGGTGTATGTTGTCGCCATTGCCGCCCACCACGATCCTGTAGACGGCAAGTCTTTGGGTAAGCACGACCTGATCCTCAGGTTCCTGAGAGGCGCCCGGAGGTTGAATCCTCCCGGCCAGGCCTAGTTCCCTCCTGTGATCTCTCGTTAGTCTTGGCAGGACTCCAGAGACCCCCCTTTGAGCCGCTTGAATCAATTGGACTCAGGGCCCTCTCTCTTAAGACGGCCCTGCTGATCGCGCTCGCCTCTATCAAGAGGGTCAGGGACCTGCAAGCGTTCTCTGTCAGCGACACTTGCCTGGACTTCGGTCCGGCAGATACGTCTGTGATCCTAAGACCGCGACCGGGCTATGTGCCCAAGGTTCCTACCACACCATTCCGAGATCAGGTAATGAACCTGCAAGCTGCCCGGAGGAGGCAGACCCAGCCCTTTCATTGCTATGTCCAGTGCGCGCCCTGCGCATTTACCTGGACCGCACACAGAGCACCAGACGCTCTGAGCAGCTCTTTGTCTGCTTTGGGGGACGGCAGAAAGGGAATGCCGTCTCCAAACAGAGGCTCGCCCACTGGGTTGTTGATGCCATCACACTGGCTTATCACACCCAGGCTGTGCCCCTACCCTTGCGGGTCCGAGCTCACTCAACAAGGGGTGTTGCGTCTTCGTGGGCACTGGCCAAGGGCACCTCCCTAGCAGACATCTGTAGAGCCGCGGGTTGGACAACACCCAACACCTTCGCGAGGTTTTACAACCTCCGCGTTGAGTCGGTTGTGTCTCGTGTTTTGTCAGGTCCGAGCCCGTAGAACTCGGTAACGCGTAGACTGACCGGCCGGGTGGATCACTTGCGCCCAGCACTTTTTTCCTGATGTCAAGGTTAAGTAGTGCGCCTTTTTTCCCAGGGCGCCCCACTCCGTGTCAGGACCCTGGTCGATTCCTTCCCATCCCTCCGGGTCCGCGGTTCAGCGGAGGAACTCGCCGACCCAAGCCACTGCGGGTACCCTGATGGCTACCCTGTACTGGTATAGGTGCTCCACAGGTAAGGCCTCCTGCTCGGACTCCCCCTGTGTGTATTTCCATGGTTCTGTCCCCTTACGAGCGGACCCCCGTGTCTCCCTTAGGCAGTTACAGCTGCCCCGGTCGCCGTGCTGTAGCAACTCCCCCCTTTCGAGGCTGGATCTACCACCGCACCATACTTTCCACACGAGCCCTAAGACGGCCGTGTGACGTGTCTACCACTTTTCCCCCAAGAAAAAGGGCAGGTGTGGTCTCCGCGAGGGTCTGGGTAAGACCCCTTCCCTATATGCGTGTAAGGGCCCCGGCCGTGATTGCTCTATGCAGAAACATAGAGAGAAAGAGGCCCAGCCAGGCTGGCCCGTTCCCATGTTGGCAACATCGCCTTGTTCCCTCTCAGGGTAACTAGAAGGATCCCGATGTTCAGTATGGGGCATTGGGGAAGGGTACGTGCAGCCAGGTACAGACGATGCGCGGCACTGGATGAATCCCTGCCCGCCTCTGTATCGGCAGTTCACGTACACGGTTCAGCACATGGCAAGATTGGAATGGGTCCCCTAGTGTCGCTTCTCCGACACAACGTGGAGAGAGCGACAGAAGGGGAACGCTTGGTTACGTATGTAACCTCCGTTCCTCGAGGGAGGGAACGACACGTTGTGTCTTTCCTCCGCCATGTCGCTGAACCGAGCCACTGTTGTGGCCGGACCATTTCCGCTCCTCAGAAAAATCCTGACTAAACTTCCATGTTTGCCCCGCTTAAATACCCGTATGCGGGGGCGGGGTATGCAAATACTGACTGCCAACTCTCATTGGCCCTTTTCAATAGGTCAGAGGTGAATATCGGCGCTCAAGAGAGACCCCTAGTGTCGCTTCTCCGACACAACGTGTCGTTCCCTCCCTCGGGGAACGGAGGTTACATACGTAACCAAACGTTTCCTGCTGCCCTTCGATTTTATGCTGCGTTTCAATCGTATGTAATATTACAATCTTGAGTTCAGCTTCAAATTAAATTCCACCATACGACTTATATGACTTATAAATACTACATTATCCAACAAGAAGTCTCCATCACTTGCTGATTTATTATTAGATGTATTATTTATTATCTAATATTTTAAATATTGACTTAGTTTAAGTACAGTAATTATACATATTATAATGACGAATATGCCAGGGTTTGTTATACGCATGCGGGTCAATTTAGGAGCATATTCAGACCGTGTCGGGTATGAGCTTTATTTAAAATGTCATCTGAACAATCTTACAAAAAAAAAAGGCTAATTTGAGCAGAAAATCTGATTATCTTCAACTGTGGTGCTAATGTAGGCAACGTTAGCCAGCTAGATAACAACACCTTCGTGACAAGTCCAATACATCTTAGCAAACCAAATGTTTAGGTTTCAAAGACATAAAAGACAAGAATCAGATCAAATGAATGTAAGATTTAGTGACAATGCAGAACTGGCCCAACAGTGACAGTTCAACAACTGGCCCAAAACTCTCTCACACTGGGCTCGGCCCGCCGGGCAATCCTTATTATTGAGCTCTGATTATAATGTGACAAGTTTGTGTATCTATCAGAACAAAGCACTTTTGTCACAGCGAGGATGTGTGTGTGTGTGTGTGTGTATATGTGTATCTGTGTGATTGTGTGTGTGTATACGTGTATTTGTGTGATTGAGTGTGTGTGTTTGTGTGTGTGAGTGTGTGTGTTTGTGTCTTTGTGTGTGTGTGTGTGTGTGTGTTTGTGTGTGTGTGAGTGAGTGTGTGTGTTTGTGTCTTTGTGTGTGTGTGTGTGTGTGTGTTTGTGTCTTTGTGTGTGTGTGTGTGTGTGTGTGTGTATGTGTGTGTTTGTGTGTGTGTGAGTGCATGTGTGTGTGAGTGTGTTTGTGTGCTTCTGTGTGTGTGTTTGTTTGTGTGTGTGTGTTGGTGTGCTTGTGTTTGTGTGTTTGTGGACTTGTGTGAGTGTGTGTGTGTGATGTGTGTGTGTTTGTGTCTTTGTATGTGTGTGTGTGTGAGTGTGTGTTTGTGTGTGTGTGTGTGTATGAGTGTGTTTGTGTGTGTGAGTGCATGTGTTTGTGTGTGTGTGTGTGTGTGTGTGTGTGTGAGTGTGTGTTTGTGTCTTTGTATGTGTGTGTATGAGTATGTTTGTGTGCTTCTGTGTGTGTGTGACTTGTGTGTGTGTGTGTGTGTGTGTGTGTGCTTGTGTTTGTGGACTTGTGTGTGTGTGAGTGTGTGTGTGTTTGTGTGTGTGTGTGTGAATGCATTTGTGTATGTGTGAGTGTGTGTGTTTGTGTCTTTGTATGTGTGTGTATGAGTGTGTTTGTGTGCTTCCGTGTGTGAGTGTGTGTATGTGCTGTGTGTGTGTGTGTGTGTGTGTGTGTGTGTGTGATTGTGTGTGTGTTTGTGTTTGTGTGTGTGAGTGCATGTGTGTATGTGTGAGTGTGTGTGTGTTTGTGTCTTTGTATGTGTGTGTGTGTGTGTCTGTGTTTGTGTGTGTGTGTTTGTGTGCTTGTGTGTGTGTGTGTGTGTTTGTGTGTGTGTGTGTGTGTATGTGTGTGTGTGTGTGTGTGTGTGTGTGTGTGTGTGTGTGTGTGTGTGTGTGTGTGTGTGTGTGTGTGTGTGTGTGTGTGTGTGTTGTGAGCTGAGTCTGAGATACAAGCGACAGGGGAGATCACCGCTTGGTATTTCTGCAAAGCTCCAGAGAGGAACATGCCTCAAGCTATCATCATGTTACAGACAAATGAAGAAGGGGCGATGTGTGATCTCTGCAAATTTGCTCTCGCTCTCTCCCTCGTTCTCTCATTTTCTTTTTCTTTCACTCATTCTTTCCCTCCCTCACCACAATGTTTGACTCTCAAGTGGCACAGAAATCAAACAATTAGCAGGAGGGAAATAAAGGTCTTGCTTTGCCCTCTGGCACTAGTAAACATGGCAACCATCTTTGAAAATGTTACAAGGTTTTGCCTCTCTCACTCTCTATATCTCTCTTCATCTTTTACTTTTCCGCATTTCTCTTTGTCCTCAAATTTATCACTGTCTTTTGCATTTGTAAATATTATTTGATTGTACTTTAAGGGTCGCTCTACAAATCGGGTGCCATTTGTGTCCCTCATATGCATGTGTAAAAGTTATTCCATCAATCAAGAAAGCTTTGTCAAAATGGGATCATCATCCTTTCAAGAAGTGATCGCTTCAGCATCAATAAACGGAATTGTAAAATAAATGGCTGTTTTCAAACAGATTTCCCCATTCTAGTCTTCCATTTGTCAGTAAACAGATAGTCCCGCCCCAAACATTCACCATTGATTGAGCCAATGTTGCTATGACAACAACAACAGCAATGTTTTGTTGGTGCAACGGTGCCTTCACATATGTTTGAAAATGTGTGATGAGATTTATAAAAGATTATTCTCCCCTTATTTAACACTTTATATAATTGTATTTCTGTAGGGGCTGCTCCTAAATTGTCAACCCGGTTTCCATGAGTTTGTTACCTTGAGCAAACAACTGAGCATTGAAAGGTCAGCATTAAATATAAAAGAAGTGTCAGCATTACATTATAATGACAAGAAGCACAATACAGTTTCATGATCTTAAGCACAAGGCTTGTAATGTCAAATAAAACTGTGTAACGGTCAACCCTGTTACCTTTCTGAAGGGATAAGTGTGAATCAATGTATTCGTTTAGCTTAAGATGGCACATAAGTAATGGCTATTGATGCATGTTAGTGCGATAATGTCTTCTTTTAAATACTATCATTTGTGTGTTATTATTTTTATAATACTTGCCCATAGACTACAGTTGTCTCAGATTTACATAATTATGCAATGTTGTCATGTGCTGTGTCCTTTACTCAAAATTGAGTAAAGTTAATTCAATTGATAATATTTTATAATATCTATAAGAAAAACAACAACAAAACAATCTTCAATCAAAGAAGTTGTGAGAAAAACTTGGGTGGGGGTTGGGGTTACAAAGTGTTCATTTCGAGTAAACAGAAGTCTGCCTAAGTGAGTTTCTTAACTCTGGGACCCCCTCACCGCGAGGAGTTAGCGTGTACATAAAAGAGCAGGTCAGCTCAGAAACATTGCACTCGGGACTTTGAACGGGCCGCGGCTGAATATTACACGCTACAAAATGAACCGAGGCTAAACTAAATATACTTGTACAAGAGCGGACAGCATTTCTCACTCTCAAAATCAAATTTATGAGGTTGTTTTTTTGGTCAATGCATTTAGTATTTATTGTTTGTTTGGCTCTACATATTGCTTTTAGCCCACAATAAGGGACATTTGTGATGCTGCACCATTTCTGTGCATAATATGTGATAACAAACATGATATTATCTAACAGAAGTTATTTCCAAATATAATGTGATGTGTTTGTTTTGTTGTTGTCGTCAAAAATACATAAATTATAAACTATTCATTTCTGAGATGCTTAAAACAAATTAAAAGGTTTGCCCCATTGCAATTGCTGATATACAAGTGTATATAAAAAAAAACATAAATTACAAAAGATAAATTAAACTGATTTTTGATCTCTATAACATGATAAAATTGTTTTAGAAGGATACAAAAAATTTTAAACTGAAAAACTTAAATATCTAATATACAGGCAAATAACCTAGAAATCGAAATATTTTTAATTCAAAATGAAAACAAGTCATTTTAACATTAAATTAAACATTATAGACCTTAAATAATCTTAAACTAACATCCAGAATGATTTGTTATTGACAGTAAAAATGATTTTTTAATGATGAAAATCACAGCCATTCATTTTCTGGTTGGGATTCTTCATTTGTCTTTTAGAACTGTAACATTTGTAGAACTTTCTCTTCAAACCTGGAAGAAGTAAACACGACCATTTGTCAAATACTTACAGTACAGATGTTAACCATGAAACTTTTCTCATGAGGGCAAAAGAAAGGAAATTTGAGGATCACAGAATGTCTTAATGATCTGCATTACACACACACACACACACACACATATTGCTGAAGTTACATTTGCAGAATAAAACATTGAAATTAGCTGATAAGGGACAGAGATGGAAGATTTACCGCTATGGGCATGTACAAGTAATCCAGTAATCCAATTCATGGAACGATAGATGATCAGGCCAGTGAATAGAAGGGGATTTTCAGAGCAGGTATTATAGCAGAAAGGTGTCCTTGCTTAGAACAGACTTATTGAAACATTGCTCAGGGATAGTAACGGTTTGGATCCAGTGTGTGTGTGTGTGTGCGTGTGTGTGCACTTATCTTAGTGCAGTTGGTTCATCTCAGGGAGGTTTTGAGGGATTGTCTATATTACATTCTGACTGCAGTAATAAACTGCGTGCACCTCTGCTGTGTTAGGTTCATTTTGTAACAGCTTTGATCTTTCCAAGTGCCATCCCAGAAAATACAATTGGTCATAAAATTTGCATTTTTGTGATTGCAGTTGGAGCTGCGGGAAATGCCATAAAAATGCAGATCCATCCAATTCAAAAAGCAAACTAAGGCCCATCCATAAATTTCAAGGTGGAACAATTGCTGAATTATCTCATATACATACAGTATTGAAGGGGAGTCTACATTTCATTTCATATATTACTATCAATTACATCAAATAGTAGCAATAGTTCCATGTTTGTGTGTACAGTCTGCATTGTCTCCCTTTCTTCTCACATGATCAAATCATTTCAACTCAAAACATTTTTTTTTTATGTTTTTTATTTATTTAAGAAATAAATATACAAAAATAAATGTAATAATAAATATATATTTATTTATTATTAAATACATTTTTTGTTTTTTTATTTAAGAAATAAATATAAAAAAAATAAATGTAATAATAAATATATATTTATTTATTATTAAATACATTTTTTGTTTTTTATTTATTTAAGAAATAAATATAAAAATATTAAATGTAATAAGAAATAAATATGTATTTATTATTAAATAATTTTTATGTTTTTTATTTATTTAAGAAATAAATATAAAATAAAATAAATGTAATAATAAATAAATATTTATTTATTTATTAATATTTATTTATTTAAGAAACACATATTAAAAAAATAAATTTAATAATAAATAAATATATATTTATCATTTATTAAATAAATGAATATTAAATAATTGATTTAATTATTCAACCTCTTTAGAAAGGTAATAATGGCTGTAAATTAAAGGAAATACACCTGCTGACAAAAACGTTTGTTTTACTTTTATATATATATATATATATATATATATATATATATATATATATATATATATATATATATATATATATATAATGTAATTATGCTTATCATTCAATACCATGATTTCCATTGGCATTGTGTAATCAAATATTTTGTATAATTATGGTATACTAAACTGATGTTTAATATGTAATACCTTGTAATATAATAAATATTTATTCATTTATTTAATAAACAAGTTTAGAAACATAACAAAGGCTTTACACTTAAATAAAACTTAAATAAAATACACCTGTTTTTAAAAAAATAAATAAAGTTTTACCATGTTTTTTTGGATGTGTTTCATGGTAATAACTTGAAGTTCCTTGGAAATATAAATAGCATTGTATATGGTAATAATTTAGTACCATGGCAATCTGCGGTGAAATATTTTGTATAATGACTAAACTGAATAGAATCTCGTCCCTGGCAACCAGTTTTGTGCACTACAGTCTCTGAAAGCACTTTGCGGTCACATTCTTCTCACATAATCAAATCATTTTAGCTTAAATCTGTATTTCATGTTACATTTATTTTTTCCTTTCGCTAATTAGCAGTGTAATAAGCAGGATAATGTCAGTTATTATGGCAAATAAACCCTGTCAGCATGATAATTATGACCAACTGACTGTATATTATCCCTTTCTTGTGTCCCTTCAAACCAGGCAAAATGAAAATTCCAATGGACAAATCCCAAATGCCAAAGAACATTTCTATCTTCACAATTGTTCTATGCTGACAGTGCGCCATACTTTTGCCAGCCACAGCTTATCCGTTCTCTGGCCTGACCTCTCGGCGGTCCCTGCAGGCTTTGACATGGCTGTGAGCACAATAAGTGGGAATACAACAGGCGCAGACAGACTGATAGATGCTCTGTGTTCTACTGCCCTCCAATGGCAGACGGAATGTGCTTTGCCCCCGCTTGCATGTTCTGCTGCAGGACAGTTAGTTAGCTTGATTAGCAGCAGTAGACCTGAAAGAGCTGCCCGTGGTCGGCCGAGAGTACGATCCCATTGCCCCTACAGTCAGTTAAGGAGCTGCAATGTCAGACACCGATGCCAAATAATGCGGTCCAGTGACATCGACTTTTGTCCTGAAAGTACCGTTACAGCCAAGGAAAGTGTGAATGTTTAACAGATGCAAAAAAACATGTGTGCTATGGCGGTGACTGTCATAAACCCGTCTGTTAATTTAGTTGCACATGCAGATACACACACACACACACACACACACACACACACATTCACTCACAGAGAAAGAAACTGAGGCAGACAGTATGCAGAGGCCCAGATGGCCGGTTCACAATGGCGGGGCAGCCTTTGATAGGTTTGAGTGATTGATTTTAGGCTTGACTGGCTCTGATAGAGTCACCTCAGGAGGTGCCTGGCAACCACAGCTTCTCCACACAACTTTCCATTGAGGGCCCCGGGCCGGCAATCGCACTGGATGCCCAGCTTTCTCAAAGTCAGCTTCCTTTAAACTCAAAATATGCCCAATCCTGCAACCACTGGTCACAAACATCTACTTCCTGTGCTGAATGTTGGGTGAAAACAGATTATTATTTGACAAACGGTAGGCCAAGTATGTGCACAAAAGACTGTTAAGTTAATTTTATTTTATATTTTATTTAAATTATTTTATTTATTATTATTATTTCATTAGAAAATATATTATTTCATATAAAACATTTTTTATAAATAAATGAAAATAGTATGATGGTATTTATCTTGGTATTTTTGTACCATAGAATATAATGTAAAAATAAATCTATGCAAATATATATATATATATATATATATATATATATATATATATATATATATATATATATATATATATATATATAATGTATTTTTAAATAGGGTAAATCATGGTATATACATGATTTACCCTATTTTTAAAATAAAAAAATATTATTAAAGGATATTTTTGTACATGTACCAAATACTTCCTTCATTGTAATTTTATTATCTAAACATTTTTTAAGTAAAAATAACATTTTTAACCTTTCTTTATTTAAAAAAAGAATTTAAATGCAACTGCTAACAAGAAAAACCCATTGTATTACCATTTTATACAGATTTTCAAAGTGCCATTGTATTACCATGATTATATATATATATATATATATATATATATATATATATATATATATATATATATATATATGGACATAGTACATTTAAACATTTGAACGTATTTATTTTATTTATAGATTTCTTTTACATTTGTTAATGTAATTCTATTCTTTGAAGCATCTTGAAATACAATGGCATGGTATTTTTTAAGTAGAAGATTATCCTTTGTCTCAAAGTTAACAAAGAATGAACACAAAATACTTTATTTATTCTAAGTCTTATTTACTGTATATATTTTCACCTGCTAACAAAATATGATTATGGTAATATTTGGTATTCTTTGAATCACCTTGGAATACAATGTAATTGTATGATGCATATTCAGCACCATGATATAAATCTAAGTTCCATGCTATGTTTTGGAAAGTTTAGCATGGTAATACCATGATTTTGGTGAAGTTCCATATTAATGTGGTGGTATTTGTTGCAGGACCTTGGAGTGCCATTTAAATAACATGGTGTTTACACATGGTAATCATTCAGTGCCATGGCATTACCATATGCCAATGTCACTGCCCCATGGTACCACCATAGTACTGTTTTGTTCAGGCTAAGTGAAGCTTTGTGAAGAATGCTTATTGCGTGTACATGGTGTTTTAATTAAGGATGAGTAAGTGAGTGAAAACATTGATTCCTAGTCTCCTCAGGTTGCTACACCTCTGAGGTGGTAATTGAAATGACATGGAGGCGGTTGGTGTCTTCTCTAACGCTGGGGTGTCATATCCAGCATGGTGCCATGGCGGGTTTAGCCTGCCTGTATCCAGTCACGGCTAACCGCGGTGAGGGTTATATGTAGTGAGTACACAATTCCCCCCGCGGCTATATCTTCTATGCTTTCATGCTACTCTCTATCGCTCTATGACACTCTGACAAGACTGTACAATCAATTAAGCATTATGAAACAGCTCTCTGATCCTCATTCAGAGCAATACGAGTCCTCTTCCGCCACTAACAGGGGTTAAACTCAGCCTTCACCCTGTAGCCCGTCAGCGAGGATCACAAAGAAAGATGCATTGCTGCTGTAATTACATGCGTATGGGTCTTGCAAATCCAATTATGTTTGCACTCCTAATCACATAGCCTAATTGTACAAAGTAAATAAATCAAGGCCGTCCCTCGCCACTGCAATGGGATCAGCATACTAATAGTGCCGTATTAATCACCTTGATCACATCAATGGCAGGCAGGTAGAGTTCAGTTGAATAATTAACATCTTAAAACTGTTTCCCTCTCTCTTCGTTTCCCTCTACATAATGCAGCTTTTAATTGCCAGATTATTTATGCGTTGAAGTTAAAGACATGCATAATTTATCAGATAGTTTTACACACGTTTATGACATTGTCTAGCCGAATTACAAATGTTAAGTTTATTTAGTATTAAATTTTAATGGCTCTTGCAATAGCAGAGATTGTTCCTGAAATTGATTTGGATAATTGTGTCCTCCAGCTACTGCATGATGACAGAAGTGTGATTTTCCTCGAACTGCTCCGTAGACACCACACACAGAGCAATTAACCTCTTCCTAAGAAACTCTCTAATAATGCGCTTTTGCAGTCATTGTTTCTAACCTCGCATTAGTGTTTATGCAAACCTATACAGAGAAAATCATGATGGTGACATGGTGCTTGTTACTGCTCAAGCAGCAACAACTGATAATTGGCAACTGGTCTGTCGCAGGTCTGTTCTGATAGGGTCACGGTCAAGAAAAACAATGCTAAATGTAAATAATGCAACTAATCATAAAATTGTGTGTAGTTATCAGAGCAAAGTCAATAGGCTTATACATTTTTGAAATGGAGAAAACGTTTATGTCCTGTCGACTGCCACGGTCATGACTGGTTAGGACAAAACAATCACTCCTTAATCTTGGTTAATGTTAATTTGTACTTATACTAATACAGGTTTACAACAAAAGTTGAATATGTTACCATTAGTTAATGCATTATGAACTAAAATGAATAAAAAACAACAAAGGCTGTGTGTCCAGTCAAACTCTACAGGATTTTCTGTATTTGCAAACTCATCTGTCTTTTTGTAGAAGTTATCTAAATTTGGCAGATACCAACATGTACAGGATGCGTGACATGCCTTCTCCCTTAAATACCATTAACAAAACAAAAGAAAGGGGGCCTGGGTAGCTCATCGAGTATTGACGCTGAATACCACCCTTGGAGTCGTGACTTCGAATCCAGGGCATGCTGAGTTACTTCAGCCAGGTCTCCTAAGCAACCAAATTGGCCCGGTTGCTAGGGAGGGTAGAGTCACATGGGGTAACCTCCTCGTGGTCGCTATAATGTGGTTCTGTTCTCGGTCGGGTGTGTGGTGAGTTGTGAGTTGTGCATTGATGCCGCGGAGAATAGCGTGAAGCCACAAGAGCTAGGTCTCCGTGGTAACGCGCTCATCAAGCCATGTGATAAGATGCGCGGATTGACGCAGAGGCAACTGAGATTCGTCCTCTGCCACCCGGAATGAGGCGAGTCACTACGCCATAACAAGGACCTAGAGCGCATTGGGAATTGGGCATTCCAAATTGGGGAGAAAAGGAAAAAAAAATGTAAAAGGAAGTAAGACATAGACTACATTGTATACAAGTTAACTAGCAATGAAGAACAGATGTATCTGACTGTGAAAGTAGGTCAAAAGTTCTACAGCAGAAATTGCTCTGTGCTCACCGAAATTTGAAGCTCTGCCACCAGTGGCTGAAGCTGAAAGTGTTGTTGAACGCATGGGCACGTGTGAGCTCCAGTTTCTGGGTGAAATGTCCACAGAGTGGTGCCAAAAGTGAGCTGTAAAGTGAGTTGTATTTTTAGTTATGTATTAATTATGTAATACAGTCAATAAGAATGTAGATTTTATTAACTCTTAACCCTAATCCCAACCCTAAACCTAATCCTCAGTGGAGTAAAAAAAGTAATCTTAGAGAGAAAATGCAACCACTGAAATGTGTACAGTAAGCTTTCTTTCCATCCAGGTACTTACTGTATATGCAAATTTTGGGATATTACATAAAACAATGTTGGATGAAAACATCAAGATGCAAACAAAATCTCCAAAATGTGCATAAAAAACGTATATGATCGCTTGAGGTGTACATTTTTATTCAATATGAAGACATGTGCATAAACTATGATGGAAACACATATACCGAATATATTCCAATAGAATTTATATAGTAATATACTGTAGATGCACATCAAAAAACTAATGTGACATTAACTCAACAAGCCATATGAATACATCATTCGCTCAAAGTATATCATCAATATAGTCTCATCCCATCTGAAATGTTGCTCTAGCTATTCTGAAATGCCAAAGTCGGGCATCAAAGTGATTGTCTACTATTACCTCCAAGAACTGTCTGACACTCCTTCACTCCCAGATATAAGACATCTGCCACAGAACGTCAGCAAACATTACATTCGTCAGAACGTTTTGTCTTCACACTCTAAACAGCAAGTAGGAATTTATTACATTTAACGAAAGAGCTACTGTGAGTTCAACTTCCATTTTAATTTTTATTTTGCGCCAATTTCCTGAGAAGTGACTATTTTGGTCTCATACTCGCCATTAAATTAGCAATGGAAGCTGGAATGGTGTCAAATCACCATCCGACAAATTAAATGGAAATCTGGGATGGAAATTTCCAAATTATTTTTGTGATATTCAGATTTTTCACATAAATTACATTCGTAACTCGGATGGAAACATGACTGGTAAGTAGGTGAACGCAATTACTTCTTGGTTTCCGTTGGACCAGAACTCTTGTCTCTGATGCCAGTTGTGCAATGAGCTATCATTGGTGCAATGGGAAAAGTTAAACGCATTTGAAAAGATGCAAAAATTTCTGTTGGGATGTACAAATTGTCAGTAACTCAGTAGAGGATGGTTGATGTCAGTGTACCTGAACATTCAGTAGCATCATGTTGAATTCCCACGTGATCATGTTGAACATGAAACATGGTTACTGCTGACCACAATGTATTTTGTGCAGTAAATTATTGGCTGCCCAGAGCATGAAACCACTGATGCAAATCCAGTTGAGGACTACTGTTAGAGAATGTTATATTTTTAGCAGGAATAAACAGCTATATCTCATTGAACTGCTGGTTTGGGTTTGTTGCAATATCCTCTCTGATGTAGATTCACAGTTTCTATGTGAAATATAGCAGGAATTCTACGTGCTTATCTATGACATAGACAGAGGGAGGGAAATATACATGTTGGGGTGAATGAGGGCACAGAGCAGCGCCGCCCACCTGCAGAGTTTGGCATGTGCCCTGCGAGTACACCCTGTTGCTTGAGGGTCAAAGTAAATAACTGTGATTGAAGATACAACCCCCTCACTTGCTCATGGAGCTCATTTCAATGCCCCGCTTCTTGCCTCGACCATGCCCACTTACAGACAGACATTCTCTCCAGACAGTACATCTCTTTCCAAAGCGCCTCTACTCTTTCAAGACCTCAAAATGCCTTTATGATTAGGTATTGGTCATGGCTGGGGTCCATACAAAGTTTTATATCAACCAACCTCAAATGATGCACAGATCTAAGTCTGTGATTTGAAAAGTGAGAGATATCCCATAAAAAATATCCCAAAATGGAAGTGATGATGGACAAAGCAGCTATACTTCCCACATATGTTGGGAGGGTGGCGAAAATTTTATGGACTATAAAAAAACAACAGGCAACAATGATCCTCGCTGAGCAGAGCCAAAGAGGAACACATGAACACACTAAAGAGTTGTGCGTGTCTTGCAACAAGCAATTACTCTTTTCTCACTGAATGCGAAACAATAACAGTTAATGAAAAGATTTTATATTTAACACACAGTTAAGAGGTCCAATTCGCTTTTGCAGTGGGCAAAGCAATCCAATGCTGTAGAAATCGAACGATTGGCAAAATGTCCTGTCGACTGCCATGGTCATGACTGGTTAGCACAAAAACAATCACTCCTTAATCTTGGTTAATGTTAATTTCTACTTATACTAATACAGGTTTACATTAAAAGTTGAATATGTTACCATTAGTTAATGCATTATGAACTAAAATGAAAAAAATAAAATAATAATTAACAATTGTAAATGTATTAAATAACACTAACCAAGATTAATAAATGAACAAATAGATTTGTAACTTTTGTATCGTAAAGTGTTAACAAAAATATATACATAAATACAATTAATACAAACAAAACGTAAATATTTTCCAAGGATAAAAAACTATTTATGAACAATTAAAACTAACTTAACTAAAACAAATCAACAAAAAATTAAATAAAAATAAATAAATACAATTTTTAACTTTCTGTAAACAGTATAAAAAACAATATATATATATATATATATATATATATATATATATATATATATATATATATAAAACACGGTATGATATGGTGAAGCCATATGGCAACAATTTATTTTCTTTTTTTAATTTCTTCCCTTTCTGAAAAAAACTAAAATATAATGCATGGTTGGAAATAAAATGGTGTGATGATTTTTATTTTTTGCTGAATCTTTGATAAGTTAATTAGTCAGTGTTGTTAACTTATCAACGGTACCTAACATAGTTTTATAGGAAATTTAGAAAATATGAATATTGCCATGTGGCAACTCTGTACCACAACTGAGAAGTGAATATGTTGCAATATGGCAACTGTGTACCACAAATGGAAAAGCAATAATGCGTTTTCTCATTGGGAATTTTATAGATAGTGTCATCTTTATATTATTGCATTTATTTATTTAGGAATGTTTGCCATAATATAATTGCATTTATGGATAAATAACACCGCAATGTTTTATGGAAAAGGCGAGAAGAGTGCACAGTGCTTACTTCTGATTTACAACAGTGAAGATGAGCTAGACTTTAGTGACAGTGAAAATTATATTGAAGAACACATGATAATGATTCACTCAATTTTAGTTTGTTGGAGTTTCAAGGGTATAAATACATAAGTTAATTAAATAATAATTTAATTCAAAGACAAATGTATAATTTTTATTAAATAAAAATTATTATAAAATTTATTTTTGGATAATTTTCCATCTTCCATTGTGGTACACAGTTTAATCGAGCTATCTTATGTCAGAAAATCAAATGGGAAAAAATATCCTATCCCATACTATGTAGGGATAAATAGTAAAACAGAAAATGTGCATTTTCCAAACTTTAATAACCCTTATCTACAGATGCAAAGATCACAATAAGGAGACTTTCTTAATATTTTCATATGTTATGCACAGTGTGGAAGACACTCTCGTTCACTGCACCCGTTACCATATAGTTCATACAGCAAATATCAACTACTTTGATGGGTTGGACGCTGGGTGAAAAGCTGTTGTAAAAATGCACCCCTGTGTATTTCTCTTCTCCATACACACAAACGGACACACTAATGGCTACCCAGCGAGTGGTATGGGTAGCGTTCCTCTTCCTTTGCCTCCTGCTGGAATTCCCAGCCCTCTCTGCAGGTAGCCAGCCACGGCCGAGCCGGAGAACATGTGTTTTCCTCCCCTGGTTGGGTCATCGTGGGTTTGTTCATTCAGTGCTGGTGATATAGTGGCCGAGACCCAGAACAAGGGAACTTGGCATTTAATTTGCCATTTCAAGTTTTTTTTAGGAGAAAAACATTTTCACTCTGTAATGTAAAGACTGGCACAATTGCAAAGACACTTGAAATGATTTCTGTCATGCTGGCAGCTATGGCTTCTGTTGTGGTTTTCGACCAAAATTTATTAGAATCCAAATATTTATTCAATATTTTTCAACAAAGTAATAACATCTCTATGAGATCTCTGGAAACTTTTATTATTTTATTTATTTTATTGTGTACGCAGAGGAGTGGTGAAATATAATCAGATTCCTCTCTCTTATGGTCTCTGATTGGAAACAATAATATGATCCACAAGTATAGAATTATAGATCATCAATGTATTACATTTTCAGAAAATGATATTAATCATACTGTATTAAAAGTGGAAGCTGGTGCTTTTTAAAAGTGGGTTAGCACAAACTTTTGTTTTTTCTGTCTGAAATATTGCTCCCTAAGCTGCTCAATATTTTATTAATTTTGGGGATATAGGTAATATTAAGGAAATGTCTCGGTTACTGTCGTAACCTCAGTTCCCTGATGGCGGGAATGAGACGTTGTGTCGATGTAGTGACACTAGGGGTTGAACTTGGGTGCCCCAAACACCTCTGATCCTTGAGAAAAGGCCAATGGGAATTGGCGAGTGGAATTTGCATGCCACTCCCCTGGACATACGGGTAAAAAAGGAGGTGGCTTGCAACCACTCATTTAGGTTTTGTGCTGAGGAACCGAGACATGGTCCCGGCCATTTCAGTGGGTAGTTCAGTGTTGTGGCAGGATGAACAAATCATCTCGTTCCCTCCATCAGTGAACGACAGTAACTGAGACATTCCCCTTCTGTCACTCACTCGAAGTTGTGTCGATGTAGTGACACTAGAGGTTCCTATACAAAACGCCACAACTAACTAAACTGTGTTACGTGGACTGGCAGTGTGAGATGGGCAGGCCTCTGCGTGCCTCATAGCCAGCATACCTGTCCATCTCGTAACCTCCCCCAATGCTCTTACAGGTCCCCTGCATCTCGGAGACAAGTCGAATGCCCAAAATTGGGGACCGGCTGTCCCAGCCGTGGCCTCTTCTTTTTTTTTCTCCCCAAAAAGAACAAAATCGTTCAGCTGGGGCCATATAGGGTCTGAGTCAGGGGGTGTCCCTTCCAAGCGGAGGACACTGCGGAGACCACACCCTGCCCGGAGGGGGGGGGGGCATTTGAGTGGAAATACGTCACATGATCTTACCAAAAGTCTTGTTGGAAGCAACTCACGTGGAGAAGTCCCGTGGTAGGTCCTACCCGAGGGGAGGAGTTCTACAAACACGGTGACCAAGGGCAGAGGGACGTCTGCCCAAGGAAGATGCGGTTTACCAAATGGGAAACCATTTTGTGGAACATATATCACACAGGGTTACCTACTGACAAATGTGGAGCACCTACTCCAATACAGAGAAGAAAGGACATCCAGGGTCCACAACTTCATTAACATGACTGGGGGTAAAAAGGACACATCTTCAACTCAGGGGAGGGGAAAGGCAATATGCACAAGGCCAGCTGCCCGGAACTTACCTGCTCGTACCTGACTACACAGGACGAGACCAGCTCAACCCGGAGATTATAGAATCTCGCAAAGGTGTTGGATGTTGCCCAGCCCGCTGCTCTGCAGATGTCTGCTAAAGAGGTTCCATTGGTCAGAGCACAGGAGGCCTTGAGGCTTGTAGCCCCAAGGGGGGCGGCACGTCCTGGGTGTGATAAGCCATACTGATGGCGTCAATGACAAAGCGGGCGATCCTCTGTTTGGAGACAGCGCACTTTTTCCGCTGTCAACCAAAGCAGACAAAGAGCTGCTTGTAGCTTCTAAAGCTCTGCATGCAATCCAAATAGCTGTGCAAAGCATGCACCGGACACAGCAACGCCAAGGCTAGGTCTGCCTTCTCCTGGGGTAGAGCTTGCAGGTTCACCACCTAATCCCTAAACAGGGTCATAGCCCGGTCAGGGTCTAAGGATCACATGAGAGTAACTCTGAACTCCATGCACATTTCACTGACAGAGAACACCTGCAGTTCCCCTACCTTCCTGGTGGATGTGAGGGCAGTCAGGAGGACAGTCTTTAAAGAGAGTTATGTGTGCTCCACTGACTCTAGAGGCTGAAATGGAGCTCCCTGTAGGCCCGAAGGACCACAGAGAGGTCCCTCGAGGGGATGAGACGCTATCTGGGGGATGATGAAGTCGTGCTTCCATAAGTACTTACAGTCTACTGCATTGTGATGTGCCGATATAGCTGCTACATACACCTTCAAGGTGGAGGGGAACAGCCACCCCTCCAGCCTGTCCTGCAGGAAGGAAAGCACTGATCTCACTGTGCATCTCTGGGGGTCTTCGCATCGAGATGTACACCACTTAGCTAACAGACGCAACTTCAGGGTATACAAGCATAGAGGGAGCCCTGAACTGAGTGATTGTGTCTACCAATGCAGGTGGTCGGCCACTTCGGTCTTCCGCATCCCGTCCGAGGGCCAGACATGGAGGTTCCAGAAGTCTGGTCGCGGGTGCCAAGTAGTACACAGTCCCTGAGAAAGAAGGTCCATCCTCAAGGGAATTCGTCAGTGGGGTCTGTCACGAGGAGCTTGAGGTTCGAAAACTAAGTCTGGGTGGGCAAGTAAGGTACTATTTGGACCACCTGCTCCTTGTCCTCCCTGACCTTGCAGAATGTCTGTGCAAGTAGGCTAACTTGGGGGAATGCATACTTGCTTAGCCCCGGGGGCCAGCTGTGTGCCAGTGCATACCAGAGTGGGCAGTGGGAGGATTCCCAAGAAGCGAACAGGTTCACCTGTGCTTGATCGAATTGACTCCAAATCAGCTGGACCACCTGGGGATGGAGTCTCCACTCTCCCCTGAGCGTGACCTGCCATGACAGCGTGTACGCTGTGCTGTTGAGGTTGCCCGGGATATGAGTGGCTTGCAACAACTTGAGTCGCAGCTGCCTCCAGAGGAGGAGACGGCAGGCAAGTAGCGACATGCGACAAGAGCGTACACTGCCTTGGTGGTTGATGTACACTACCATCGCCGTGTTGTCCGTTGCCGTGTTGTCCGTTCGGACCAACACATGCTTGCCCTGGATAATCGGCAAAAGTCTCCACAGGGCAAGCAATACTGCCAGCATCTCGAGGCAGTTGATGTGCCAATGCAGTTATGGACTAGTGCACACGGTGCCCCAGCCAGACTTGGAGGTGTCTGTTGTAACCACAACACACCTGGAGACATGCTCTAAGGGAACCCCTGCTGATAGAAATGACAGGTCAGTCCAAGAGCTGAACAGACAGCAGCAGACCAGCGTGATGAGCATGCGGTATGCGCCGTGGCACCCGTTGCCCATGCCCATCTCGGGACACGAGTCTGAAGCCAGTGCTCAAGCGGTCTCATATAATAATAATAATAACTTTATTTTGTATAGCGCTTTTAAAAGTTAATTCTCAGAGCGCTTTACATAAGCGAAATAAAAAAATAACACATAAAAAGGCATGATCACACAATACAAAATATTTCACACAAGATTACAAACCTAAAAACAACACAAAAAAAATAAATAAATAAATAAATATCAAGACAGAGTAAAACCATAAGATACATCTCATTAACAAACACTAATATCACCTTTACCCAAATGCTTCCGTAAAATAATGAGTTTTAAGGGATGTTTTAAACCTTTTCAAAGATGGTGCAAATCTTATTTCAGAAGGCAAGGAGTTCCATAACTTTGGGGCGACTGAAGAGAATGCCCTATCACCCATTGTTTTTAGATTCGTTACCGGAACAGCTAAAAGACCGGCATCAGCAGAGTGAAGATTACGTGTTGGGATGTAGGGCATTAAAAGCTCGGTGAGATATTGAGGAGCGAGTCCATTCAATGCCTTGTACGTCAACATCAGAATCTTAAAATCAACACGAAATTTAACAGGTAACCAATGCAGGATCTCTAAAATAGGTTTTATATGATCTCTTTGTCTTGTCCTAGTCAGAATACGTGCGGCAGAGTTTTGTACCCACTGAAGTTTATTCAGAATAGATTTTTATGCTCCTGCTAACAAGGCATTACAATAATCAATTCTAGAAAAAAACAATTAAAATTATTAATTAATTTTTCAGCTACAGGAAAGGACAGCATGGGCCGTAATCTGGATATATTTCTAAGATGAAAAAAAAAAATGAATGAAAAATGATGAATATGCATCAACCAGAGTGCCGTGACCGCCACTGAGGATGCCATATGTCCCAGGAGCCTCTAAATAATTTCAGTGGGACCGACGTTTTCTGCCTGAGTGCTCTCAGACAGTTCAGCACTGACTGTGTGCACTCACTCGTGATGCGCGGCATCATTGAGACGGAGTCTAAATCCATTTTTTCTTATAGGATTTAAAACCGACCCAGAGGTGGAGTTTTTCTCGCTTGACAGTTAACATTTATTTGGTGCGATAAAATTAAGAGACAGGTTTGGACCGTTTTATCGGACCGTCTCTTAGTGCAGTAGTTCGTTAGATAGCATTAGCGATTCAAATGGGGCATGTTATTATGGATTGTGGTACTGCAATGCTTTCAACTTAATTTTCAAGGAAGGAGAATGGGGAAAAATAACTTTATGCTGGTAACAAGGCCAATCTCTAAATCAGTTACTACCTTGGTCTATTAGCCTGCTAGCTAAGTTATAATTTCCACAGTTTGCACCATTTCTTCTGTTTGATTTTATCTGATAGGACTTGCAATCGTTATGTCTAAAACTTTTGTTACGCTATTTATTTTAAAACAATTGTTTTCAACAAGTCAAAACAATAGCGGATGTCTGTCTTTTTCTTCCTTTAGTTATTTTAATACATTTTTAGGAAAGGCGACGAATTTTGTCATTGTTAGTGACATTTTCTCTGATAAGTTGATCACCTGTAACCATGGTTACACTGGTGGTATTCAACCCATCAGATTCATCTGCACAGAATTGCAAAGCAAAAGCACATCTGACGTAATTACCAACACAATGTTCCTCCACAAACAACTTGCAGTTCTATGATTAAACTGTTAGAGGGCCAAAAGTTACATAGTGTATCTTTAACAGCACTTAAACCGTGTTTATGTCATTTCAGACAGGCTGTGCATTGCTCAGTAACATGCAATGCTGTCTCCTGATTTGGCTTCTTTTGGAACCATTTTTTTGTTAGCAGGGCATGACATGACAAAATAACTGGCCACATCGTGTCTACAATGGAGAGTACTCAAAATCCTTGTACATAGAACTGTTGTAAAAAAAAAATCAATATCACACTCACATTTGTGTTGTTGCACTAACTTTAACCCCAGCTGTGGTGATATTACCTGCGGCCACAGCTGTGCTATTATATAGTACAATAGCACAATAGAGCACAACAGTTGGGTTCCAGAAGTAAAAATCCCATTTGTGTTTTTCCACAGGCAAATTTATTTTTAATAATACCTTACAAACCTTTAAAGACAGACCTTCCATAAGTGCCAAGATTAATTGATGGTATATGCTTCTGCTAAAGCCATCAGTCAATATAATTGAAACTTAACTGTTTAACTGATTTTGTTCTGAAAAAACTGCACTATCCATCAGAGAAAGATCCACCAATCAGAGTTACAGCCAACAAAGTGCACCAAACCACTTCAGCGACCGCCCATGACATACTGTGAATGATACAGTCGAGATGGTCTCCCTACACATTTTATCTACATATATATTTGCAAATATCTGAATATTTTGTATTTAAATAAAAATATAGTGTTTCTATACTTATAAGCAACAACTTGAAAGCAATAATTTTGCAGTTTTATATAATTTTTATAAACGTATCCTTCATGGGATTGTAGTTCTGTAGCGTTGCTGGCAAGGACGTAGACGATGACATGAAATGTAGAACCCAAGCGCAGTTTTATTCCAAACGGGTTATCCCAAAAAAAACCTAACTACAAACGTGAACAAAATACAAAACATGAACTGAACTGGACTACGACTATGACACAACACTACACAAACAATACTCGACAAAGACTAAGGCAAAAATAAGGGCTGTGGCAAATTGACGTAGCAGGGCATCGAGCATGGGATCAAGGCGGAGTCCGGGATGCTGGGGGGTGGGGGTTTGGTTGCATGAAAGGCTTGAGGTGCGGAGCCGATGGGGCTGGGGACCAAGGTGGAGTCGTTGGGATAGAGGTCCCCTGTGGAGCAGAGGCGGTTCTGGACCGTGGAGCAGAGGCTTGCTTATGACATGGCATGGGGCAGTCTGGGGCTTGGCTATGACATGGAGCAGACTCAGGCGCGGCGGTGACATGGCCTGGAGCAGACTCAGGCGCGGCGGTGACATGGCCTGGAGCTGTGGGAGGCTCAAACTAAGTGTGCTAATTGACTAGGAAAAGACCTCAGTGGTCGTGAACATGAGCGGAGTCTTGAGAGCGACCTCTGTGGTTGTGGGTATGGACAGAGACTTAGAAACGACCTCCGTGGTTGTATACATGGGTATAGAGTTGGTAACTATCTCCATGGTCGTGAACATGAGCGGAGTCTTGGGAGAGACCGCTGTGGTCGTGGGCATGAACAGAGTCTCTGGAACGACCTCTGTGGTCATGGGCATGAACAGAGTCTCGGGAATGACCACTGTGGTCAGGGGCGAGGACTGAGACTGGGGAACGACTTCTGTGGTTGTGGGTGTGAACAGAGTCTCGTTGGCTCATTGGCCATGTCAGGCATGGGCTCATTGGCAATGACATGGGATGCTGGCTTGGAGGCCATGTCGAGGAACTTTGGCTCGGCGGCGGCCATGTTGTGGAACTCTGGCTCGGTATCTGCCTCTCCCACAGTGAACATGGAACCAATGATCTGGGTCGATATATTGGGCCAGATTGAGGGGACTGCGACCGCCTGGCATCAAGGATGAGATAGACTCAATCAGTAAAGCAAAAAATGTCTTTGAGGGCAACCTCATTAAAGTCCACTTGGCTGGCCAGCGAGCAGAAGTCCATCACATAGTTCTCCAGGGGACGATTCCCCACTGAAGCCAAACTGCTGAGTCCATTGTGAGGTTGAGTATTCTGTAACGTTGCTGGCAAGGACGAAGACGATGACATGAAGTGTAGAAACCTAGTGCAGTTTTATTCCAAACGGGTTATCCCAAAAAAACCTAACTACAAACATGAACAAAATACAACACATGAACTGGACTATGATTATGACGCTACACAAACAATACTCAACAAAAATAAGGCAAACATAAGGGCTATAAATAATCTGACATGGGTAACAAGTTAACAAGACATCCAATGGAAATAACAATATAACAACACAATGAAACAAGAACCAATAATAAGACAAGCCTTATAAACAAAGGAACCAATGAGAAAAAAACACATGAAACATGGCAGGAACAGGATAATTACATGACTAGAAAAGAAGTGAACAAATTTCAAAATAAAAGACACGAAAAACAGGAACCAACAGAATAAACATGACAAGTTTATTCCCTCATTAAAAATGGTAAGTACAGAGTCATGTACTTTTGTCTTTTTCAAACACATTTTCACTTTAAATTAAAGTTTAAAAATCTTGTGATTCACATCGGAACTGGTTTGTTTTGTTTGGTCCATGGATAAGAATGCTTTTATAAGGTATTTTATGAAATTTCAATGGAAAACATTGATGGGGAAAAATACTTCCCGAACCCCAATGGCTGAAAAGGCTGGCGGGCACTATTGCGCTCTATTGCAAATGTGATATTGCTGAAATGTTTTGCATAACAATCATGAATTCTAACATTACACTGTAACATTATGCTCCAATGACAATATATTGCGAATATAATATTTCTATAGTTTTGTAATTTTTTTAATAATTCTCAAAATATTTTTTCAGAATTTTTTCTTGATATATATTTTTTTGATTATTAAACTAATAACTATATTGTTTGTCAGTACCGTTCAGTAGCAACTCAATTTATCAGATTAGTAATCAGTATTAGATAGGGCCCAGGCCTTGTACTTTAATGGGAAATCTAAAGTAAAGATGCATATACTGGATTATCAGATGGAGTAGATGTCTACCAATGATTCGATAAAGCGCATAGATCACCATAGATCACTACATACCTGTGACTTAAAAAGCCACCCATCACGACACAACACTGGCGACCAGCATGGCATTACATGGCCCTCCCTTTAGTCGTTGTGGCTGAGAGGTGATGAAACCCCAGGGGATGTGTCAGGACCCCTGCTGAGAGATGACAGGAGTTAGGGAGGAGAACAAAAAGAGGTGGAACAGTATGTAAGAGCTAATGCCCCTTCGCAATTGTTCTCGCCGTACAATGGAGCCATGTGACATTTTTGCAGCACCCTTAAAACCCAAAATGTGGCAAACACACATAGAGGCTCTCCTGTGACGGTGCCTATTTAGTGTTTATCAGGCGCAGCAGTGGGCCTGATGCTGCGCTGAGTAAGTTTCCCAGCAGGTGGGCATCCTCTCAGGCCGTCACAGTGTGGGACGCCCGCCGTTGCTGAAAAGCCAAGACAAGAGATTAAGGGGGGATGAGTTGCATCTCACCCCATAAAGAGACACTCTAGAGTTTTTCCTTCATTACCACTAAAGGAATAAAAAGGGAAAGTGGGAAGACAAAGTACTAATGGGGTCGTGAAAGCCACCCTTGCTCTCGGGATGCACTCAGCCCTAATTGTGGTGTGCCACTGATATGGTTGCGACGTCCTGGTCTGGTGAGACATTTGGATGTATTCTGGTGTCATGTGTGAAATGTGAGATAATAGGAAGAGTGGTGGATAAAGGGTAGAGCCCTGGCAGAGAGGATTTAGGATGGCAGCGCGGTATCCAGGGCTACTCAACGAGTGCCGCCACACACTGTGAAAAGTGTATTTATCAACTTAATAGCAGGTGTCTGATTGAACAAGAGCACTGAGGCGAGTTTGATTAGAGAATGGTGTAATCCCCTTCCCTTCCTGTGCTCTTTCATCCCTTCTTCCTCTTCCTCCCTCAAACACTGCTCACGAACGATGTCTTGAATTTTGAAAGATAAGGTCTCAAAGGGACTGCGGAACATTGGGCTTCCTAAGCTACAAGCTACTCATAATTTAAAGTTGTTAAACTGATGTTGCTACGCTTTAAATTCAATGTGAAACACGATCACAAACCACATTACTTTCCAGCCTGATCTCATGAAAACTAAGCGACTGTGGCGATATTTTGTCTAATGATATTAGTTGGTCCTTACACGTATTGCAGCAGTTACATTGTAAAATGTCCAATGTGAGGTGCTAAAAGTGAGTTACATTAATTCTCTATTGAGTTTTAAATCAACAAAACGTGCTTCCCCACCCTAAACTTTAAGCCTAAATCTAACCTATACTGTCAAAAAAAGCACATGTGAGATGGAAAACCAACCACGTCATTTTGTGGTGCATCTTTAACACTCTCCGTTCGATTGTCAATTTGCTTGCTTTGTGGGACTGCAAATGTAAAAAAAGGTATTTTATTTATAAAAAGAAATATCTTTAATATCTTATTTAGTGTCTTAAAATAAAACAGTTGCCTACTTGATAGAATTACATCATGCCACGGCCAGTGTTGTCTCACCAAAACTGCTCAGAACTACAGTGTATTTAATGTTAAAGAGACAGTAACCATATTAGCAGTTTCCGTTGCAGAGTTAAGGGAAACTACATACATAAAAATTATACTGAAAAAATGCAAAAGAAAATACAAGCTATTTGGAGTCTTCTGTGTTTTGCAGTATTTGCATTTAATAGAGTTTAATCAATTATTTAAGTAAACATTTGAATATTGAAATTCTAAAAATATAAATATAATAATAATAATTATTAGTATTATTATTATTATTAGGGACATTGAGTTTATTGCTTCATGCCACCCTTGAATGAGTATGTGTCCCACATGGGTCACCCCATTCAAAAAAGTCTAGACACGCCACTAGGAAGATGTGAGGGAAGTCTGGAAGAAAATGCAGGACTGATGAATAAGTCAGGTGACTCTATCCTCGCCACTGTGTAAATGAGAGCCAATTAAACCAGCAGCTTTGGCCTTGGCGCTCCCTGCAGCTGCACACATACTGAGAGACCAGCCCGCTGGCAACCACTGATATACACAGAGAAAGAGAGAGATGGAGACTCTCGCTGAGTCCAACACAGCAGTGCTCCAGTGAGTTTCAGACAACAGTGGAGGGGAGAGGGTTTGAGACCCGCCAGGGCTGCCTGTGCAATTCTGACCTTTGTCTTCTGTGCAACTGCTACCGAATTTAGAGCAATATGAGTGTACACTATTTTTCCTTATATTGTTAAAGCTCATTCTAATGAATCGTATGGCACTTTATCAATTGCCTGTGCAAAAACACATTATTTGCTTTCTGACCTTCAATTACCCAGACCCAAACTTTGTGTTAAAGCCCTTCGTTAAACTACGGGCGCAGCGCAGAGTTTTGATTAGGCCAACAGGACCGAGCTTTGTCGCAGCTGGGGTGCAGAGCCCAGACTAATTTAGCCAATTAGACAAAGGCATGATTAAGGTGGCCAGATTGAGAAAGAGCCACCGTTGGACTTTAGCCAGGACTCTGGGGTTAGCACCCCTGCTACAGAGCTTAAAGAGCTCTGAGATTCTCTAATGACCAGCAGGCACTGGAACAGTATAATGACCCCTGAGAGAGAGAAAGACAGAAAGAGATGATCACAAGACATGTGCCTATAGTTCTATAATCATTTGATTATGATCTGATAAAGGGTCATTGGCCACACAGCTTTAGAGAGTATGAAAAGCTAATCTATGAAAAAAAAAAAGTTATTTAAATAAGTTAACCATTAAAAAGTCACACACAATGACCACATATCCAAATATATCAGAAATAACTTTTCATAATGAAAAGTGCCAGAGCAGAACCACATTAAAGGGATAGTTCACCCAAAAATGAAAATTATCACCCTCCTGGCAATCCAGATGTGTATGACTCTCTTTCTTCTGCTGAACACAAATGAAGATGTTTAGAAGAATGTTTCAGCTCCGTGGGTCCATACATTGCAAGTGAATGGGTGCCAAAATTTTTAAGCTCCAAAATCCAAATAAGAGCAACATAAAAGTTTTGATAGGTGTGGGTGAGAAACAGATCAATATTTAAGTCCTTTTTATTATAAATTGTCCTCCCTGCTCAGTCAATCTCCACTTTCTTCTTCTTCTGTTTGTGGTTAATCACATTATTTAATGCATATCGTCCCTACTGTGATAAACAAATAAAAAAGAATGTCTGAGGAATATTGATACAGCGCTGCATTGCAAGCACCTTAAAATAATGTCAGTAGTAAAAAATATAAACACTGTATGTTTACAAATAAAAAAGTTAGCATATATAAAAAAAGATTAATAAATAATTAATCAATTATATTTTATTCATTTAATTAATTAAATGACATGCCAATTCATTCATAACATGTATCACAATTAATCACATATAATCAATATTAACTTAATAAAGCCCACAAATAAAGATAATGCAATAAACACATACATAATAATTAGAAATACAATCAGTGTTGGGTAGATTACTTGTGAAATGTAATCCAGTTATGATTACAAATTACACAATTACAATTGTAATCAATAATGTAATCTTTTTTTAGATTACACCTTTCAGGTTATCAGTCTGATCATTTCTAGATTACTTTTAGATGAGTCATTGCATATTTAAATACATCTACTTTTTTATGTTTTCAGAACTTCATAAACTAATTAAAAGATTTCGCATCAAAAAATCCTCCACGTGCAGCAATGACAGCTTTACAGATCCTTGGCATTCGAGCTGTCAGTTTGTCCAGATACTCTGGTGACATTTCACCCCACACTTCCTGTAGCACTTGTCATAGATGTGACTGTCTTGTCGGGCACTTCTCACACACCTTACAGTCTAGCTGATCCCACAAAAGCTCAATGGGGTCAAGATCCATAACACTCTTTTCCAATGATCTGTTGTCCAATGTCTGTTTCTTTGACCACTCTGACCTTTTCTTTTTGTTTTTCTGTTTCAAGTGTCTTTTTCTTTGTGATTCTTCCCATAAGGCCTGCACCCCTGAGTCTTCTCTTTACTGTTGTACATGAAACTGCTGTTGAGCGGGTAGAATTCAATGAAGCTGTCAGCTGAGGACATGTGAGGTGTCTATTTCTCAAACTAGAGACTCTGATGTACTTATCCTCTTGTTTAGTTGTACATCTGGCCTTCCACATCTCTTTCTGTCCTTGTTAGAGCCAGATGTCCTTTGCCTTTGAAGACTGTACTGTACACCTTTGTATGAAATCTTCAGTATTTGTCAATTTCAAGCATTGTATAGCCTTCAAGTCAAGTCAAGTCAAGTCAAGTGGTTTTTATTGTCGTTTCAACCATATACAGTTAGTACAGTACACAGCAAAACGAGACAACGTTCCTCCAGGACCATGGTGCTACATAAAAACAACAAAGGACCAACATAGGACCACATGAGACTACACAACGAAATAAAATACCTATATAAAAAAACCTATATATATCTATATAAAGTGCACGTGCAAACATGTGCAAAAAGTACAGGACAGTACAACAAATTACTGACAATGAACAGGACAATAGACAGTGCAGCTACCGACCAGTACTCAGTAGTGCAAAAAGATGACAGTTTCTAAAAATGTAAACATAACATACTATGAGATAATGTTCTATGCACATAGCAGTTATTGAGGTAGCAGACAGTTAGCAGACAGTTATAAAGTGACAGTTATTAAAGTGCAACTCAGGACACGTGTGTGTGTCAAACCAGTCTCTGAGTATTGAGAAGCCTGATGGCTTGGGGAAGAAGCTGTTACACAGTCTGGCCGTGAGGGCCCGAATGCTTCGGTACCTCTTGCCAGACGGGAGGAGGGTAAAGAGTTTGTGTGAGGGGTGTGTGGGGTCGTCCACAATGCTGGTTGCTTTATGGATACAGTGTTTTTTGAAAATGTCTTTGATGGAGGGAAGAGAGACCCCAATGATCTTCTCAGCTGTCCTCACTATCCTCTGCAGGGCTTTGCGGTCCGAAACGGTGCAAGTCCCAAACCAGGCAGTGATGCAGCTGCTCAGGATGCTCTCAATAGTCCCTCTATAGAATGTAGTGAGGATGGGGGTTGGGAGATGTGCTTTCCTCAGCCTTCGAAGAAAGTAGAGACGCTGCTG